>NC_056728.1:200461714-200789214 GCF_019279795.1 Protopterus annectens
GAGTGCTGATAAGTTGGATGGTCAAGACAAAAATGCTTAATTCTCTCTGATTCTCTCTGTTTAAATTGAAATTGCAGTTCTGATTCACATTACATTATTCTTCACACTTCCCTGGGTTCCCAGGCTAACAGAAACTACATTTACATTCTTAACATCTCCTTTTGTTATCTTGCAGCTGGTCAGGAAGCAGAGCAATAAAATACATCTGCATGTTTAACTCTAGCAATTTAACTCTTGGTCAAAACAATAGCAAGAATGTTTTCATCTAGACCCTTTGGCACCACTGTCTACATCAAAGGATCACCACGTGCTTTACTTTGGTCAGTAGAGTGCACTGTTGTCACATTTTTCCAGTTCCACATGTAACACTATTTCTTTACATTTAAGACAACAAGCCTGTAGTTTACATTCATATTTACAAATGACAGAATTATCTGCAAAATTCTATCTGGCTAGGCTGACAGCCTTCACATTTCTTCACCTACTCTTCACAGACTATATATTAAATGGCAGGGTATAAATTCATGGTTGATTGCATTTCTGTAATTTATTCTGAAGAAATTTGACTTGTGACTGGATGAAAAGATGTTTGGCAATTGTTGAGCTTAAATGAAGTAAAACAGTGTTTTATTCACTTATTAACCTGGTTGTTGTGAGCTTCCTTTCTGGAGTTGGGTACATACTGCATTGAGTTGGATTTGATATGGAATGGTTTATTGGGTTTTCTACCTATTCATTCCTGAGTAATTTATTTTGATGCTAAAACATACCACAGGCTTAAAACAGGAGGAAACTACTTTCAATAATGCTATTATTCAACTACTGGTAACTATACTTAAATATCCAGTCACTGGTGGACTTAGTATAGCTCATCATTATTATAAAGTCTTCATTATAATGTACTAAGAAATTATCTGCAAACTTATGACACTAAAACTGGCAGGAAGATTCCTGATGCATCAACACTGAAACTCTTAGAATCATATGTTACATTACTTTTTCTCCCCAGAAGTGGGCACATAAACTATTCTTGAGCCATGATCTTTTATCTACCTGAAAACTTGGGTGTGTTTTTCTCACTGATTATGTCAAGAAAGCAGCACAAATATTAACCGTGAGCACATTATTAGGGGATGCCCCTCTCTAAAGCATTTCTGGGCCACCTTCTGGGATGAGGAAGATCCTATAGATTCTATATCATATTTGATATCTCCTCAAGATTTGAGATACCCACTAAATTCTTGCACGTAATGATCTTAGCAGCTATGAAAAGTATTACAAGGAGGTGGGGAAATCTAATATCTCTATAAGGGGACAAATATAACCAAATTCTACAAGACACATTCAAAGAGAAGCTACAAGCAGTCAAGAGAAAACTAAAGAACTTTTTCATTCCAAGTGGTCTAGCTGTATCAGTGAAAGGAGCATGGTCATCAACACAGGAAACTTTGGACTATGATCTACATAGCACAGTTATCTAATCATACTCAGCTACAACCTGTATGTCTGAATCATACTGTTTTCCCTTGTAAATAAGCTTTTTATATTTAATAAAACAAAACCCCCCCCCCAAAAAACGGAAACAAACTGTTTTTGTATGTTAGCGCTTTTGTCAAGTTTAATAACTCAACTTCTTCAAACAGAACAACTGTATCAGATACACTTAAATACCAAATAAAAAATCAAATGATCAAGGGTAAAAGTCACATGACCAAGCAATGTTAAACTTTTAAAGTGACCATATTAATTTTTTGAGAAAAAAAATTTTGAATGCATATAAAGTAATTTAGAAAACATTTAAAATACCATCTGCCCTCTGAAAAACATTCAGCATCCTTATTTTTTAAAACATACACAACAAAAATACACAAATAATATAAAATTAAAATTCCTACCATTCACAATTGGCTGAAAAGTGGGATTTACCAAATCTTTATGAACTTTCAGAATCTCAAAAATCGGTTGTGAAGGGACAGCTCATAAGAGCAGCCAGAATGTGCACGACTAATTCTGATTTCATGACTGAACATAACTTGTTAGTCCAAATGTTTTCAAAGAGAGGCTACCCGGCACCCTTACTTGAAGAATTGGTGAATGAAGTTCAAATGAAAAGGAATGTAGGTTATTTCAAAGCTATCTTGGGGTGGACAATGTATGATAAAAAATGGGGGTAAAGTGAGTGATGATATCCAACAAAGTGAAATAGTAAACTATCCCTTGACTTTTATAACCTCTTATAATATTGATGCTGGCAACATAAAACAGGTCTTGATTAAGAATTGGAGTGTAATAGCATCAGAGGAGTCCTTAGTGAATAAACTAGGTGCTAACCCTAAATTTATTTTTAGAAGAGCTCAAAACCTGAAAGAGTTATTAGAATTTAAAAATTTGGGACTGACAAGGCAACAAGGTATGTTTAAATGTGAGGTCTGTGCCTATTTTAAGAATATGGATGTGGGTTATACATACAGACTGAAAAGGGAGAAAGTATACTTGTAAGGGCAAGTAAAATTGTAATTACAGTAGAGTGGTGTATTTAGCCCAGTGCCAGTCTTGTCCTAGTTTTTACATAAACAAGACTGACCATAAATTAAGAGAGCATGTGTATGAACATCTATATAATATTAGAAAAGGGAGGTTGGAAAGTGCTTTAGCTAAACATGTGATCAATCAGCCAGGCCACTCATTTTTATTCAGAATGATATATCAAGTTGAGTATGATGAAAGGGGAGGTTCACATACCCTAAGACTTGAGGAGTGCGAGTTAATTTGGCAGATTAGAAGACATGCCTATAATCAACCAGGATTAAATGAACTGTGTTCTATAGTCTGGGTTCTGAAATTGAAAAGCTTGACTCATTGAATAGTTTATAATTTTATATTTCTGTATTTTGGTTGTGTATGTTTTAAAAAATGAGGATGCTGAATGTTTTTCAGATGGTAGATGGTATTTTAAATGTTTTTTAAATGACTTTATATGCATTCAAAATTTTTTTCTCAAAAAGTAATGTGGTCACTTTAAAAGTTTAACATTGCTTGGTCATGTGACTTTTACCCTTGATCATGTGATTTTGTATTTGGTATTTAAATGTATCTGATAAGTGTATCTGATATGGTTGTTCTTTTTATCTGAAGAAGTTGAGTTATTAAACTTGACGAAAGCACAAACACTGTTTTTTGTATGTTAGCCGCGGTGGTGCAGTGCTAGCATTGTTGTCTCACAGCAAGAGGTTCTCCCGTTTGCTTCTCAGCTGGAGTGCGGGGAGTGCCTTCTATGTGGAGTCTGCATGTCCTCCCCGTGGTTGGATGGGCATTCGAAAGACATGCGTAAATGGGCGTGCCTTTGCTGAAGGTTAGACGTCGAGCTGGCACCTCGGCATCTTTTTTTTGCCTGCTTTTTGTTTTATTGTTTGTCAGTTTTCTTTGGCATTTAAGTTTTTTAAGTTACTAGTTCTCTGTTTCTCTTCTGTTTATAGATGTCTGCTTACAGTCTGTAAGAAATTTTGACTAGATATGCCCTCCCTTGATAGGATCAGAGTGTGTCTGCCTACAATATATTCATTTGCCAGCAATCAGAATAAAATAAGAGATAACAAGTAACATATAAATCACATGAGCTTCTCCTGTTAAGCATTTTGCAGGAAAGCACAGAGGAACCCAGAATGCAGTGTCAGTGGGGCAACAGGTATCACTCATCTTTGCCGTAGAAGCAGTGGGTTGTATTCCCAAAGCAATTAGATTGGTTGCTGACACTACAGCACAGAGTAAGAGGGGCTCTGCATTTTGAGTGTGCCATCTTTCAGATGAGATCTTAAACCGAGGTCCTATCTGCTTGAGCTGGTGGTATCTCAGGCGGATGTAAAAGATTCCATGGCACTGATCAAAAAGAGTAGGGGGTTCTTTAGTTAGCACAACATAAAAAACATAGTTTACATATTTACAAAATGTATATGTTTACAGGCACATATATACACATTTCCTTTTTTTACCATTTTTCTCATAATATCCTCATTGTTATTCTTCCCTAATTGTCCTTAACTTCTTCTGCAGCAACCATAATCTAATTTTTGAAATATATTTGTCAATATCCATTTCCCATTAAACAAAATTTCATTCAGTCTTTCATTCTAAATAATTCATACTATATAAAATTAATCAAACAACTCAAAAATGTAACGGCAAGACGAAGCACAACAAGCATATAAAAGTCAACCAAAATATGATTTATTCAGGCCTGAATAAATTGTATTTTGGTTGACTTTTATATGCTTGTTGTGCTTCTTCTTGCCATTATGTTTTTGAGTTGTTTGCTTTGTTTTTACTTTTACGGCAATTAGTTTACCATTGTGCTTATCTTTGTGTGTTCTTATATAAAATTAATATCTAATCTACCCTTTTCACATATTGTTTTTTCTTGCTCTTATAACTGACCTTAACTTCTTCGGCTGCAACCATAATCTAATTTTCACAATATATTTCCCAAAATCCATTTTCCATTAAACAAAATTTCATTCAGTCTTTCATTTTAAATAACTTATACTACATAAAATAAATATCTAATCTATCCTTTATACATATTGTTTTTCTTATCATATCCATACATAATCATATTTATTTTTATGTTGTTTATGTCATTAATACTCTCCAAAAATATTCTTCACACTTTTTCCAGAGTTTCCCACTCTTTTACATTTCAAAAAATGTTCTGTTGTCATGTCCTCACCAAAAATAAACACAATCTTACAACTTTCTTTTATATGCATTCCCCTTTACTGATAATGTATTTATTACCAGTCTCCACAGGATATACTGAGACTCTGTTATCTTCTGTCTGCCACTTTTTCCTTAATTTAATGGCTTTAATCACTTATTCTGGTAAATTTTCCCATTATTTACATAATAATATTGTTTTATCACATTATTATACCACATCCTTCTATCTTTCTCTAAATCGTCAATTTTTATTTTCCATGTTAGTATTTTTTTCTCGATTTATATTTTTAATTTCTTCATTTACATATTCTTCTCTCTTTTTCTTATTCTCATCATCCCCAAGAACATTTTGTACTTATATTAAACATTCTCATTATCAATTTCACTTTCTCTTCCTTTAACCACTTTAATACTCTCTACAAGTTTAAAGAAAAAGAACACTAAATTTAGTAACCACAATCAAACTTCATTTATATACAACAGAACTCTTTTCCCATGATTTAATTTTGAACAGCATATGAAAGAAACACTAATTGCACAATTTCCTTTTCATATTTTTCTGGGATCATATAAATATTTGACATATATGTTATTTTCTGCACTACTATATAATTTACAAGATAAAACTTTTTCCTGAATGCTTCTCTATTTGTCCTCCACTGAAAACATATTTCTTTAGTTTTTTATGAGATCCTCCCATTGCATTATAACATCATGTTTCCCCAAATTTTATACCTAGTAAAGATATTTCATTCATTGAAAAATACACACCCCCAGTTTTCACCTCATTATTCAAACCCTTACTTTTATCTTTATTCATGGTAATTCCCATTTCATTTAAACATCCATTTAGACAAACCAATAATTCCTCATCCATATCTTATTCTTAGTAGCTACAACTGTATTATCGTTATATGTCAAAACTACTGGAATCACCACCACGTTTTGCTTCACATGTCTAGCATCTTTCATTTCTAAGCCACTTCACTCACTATCGCATTCATTACCAGTGCAAACCATATTCCACTCATGGGACATCCTTGACTGATACCACACTTCATGCATATTTCGTTACTCAGGCACCATACATTAACAGTGGCACTCTATTACTTTGATAGGCTGACATACACACACTCCTTTTTGACATCCCTTCCCTTTTATTCTTACATATACTTTCTTTCATAATATTCCTCATCCTTACTTTCATTCTCTTCTACATTATTCTCATAAAAATATAATTGTGTTATTTTATGTGAAAGGTCTCCAATATTTTATTTAATTCTTCTCATCTTTCTTCCATATAAATTTTAATATCCCACTATGTAACTCTTCATAAACAAACCATTTCTTCAATCACTCATTCAGTGCATACTTTATTTGCCAATACACTAATTTCTTGTACATTCTATAGCATCTAGGACTGATACTGTATCAAACATTTTCTTTCCGAAGTACTTCATCCAAGTCACTAATAGTAATTTGTTTTTCAACAATTTCCTTAACTCATTCTGAAAATTGTTTTCTTTTTATCTTCTCTTTATTTTCCGTCTTTTTATTCTTATCCATATTTTCCACATATTGTACTACAATACACATAATTTGCTCTTGTATTCTTTTTACCTCTCATTTTACATTTTAATGCCTTAATTTTTTCTTGATTTCTTTTATATATTTCATTTTCCATATCATAATACTCTCTTCTGATGCTCTCTAAATTTTCTATTCAATTTATATACATTTTCCCATACTTCACTTTCTCACATCATTGTACCATTGAAAAAAACATTTTTAATGCTTTTTAAATTCAATCCACCATTCAGACTAGTTTTCACAGAAGTCCTTCATGGTTATATGATACTTCCACAATTGCAATATTTTCCACTCTCGAATTTCATCCCATAGTTTCTCATTTATTCTTTTAATTCCCTTTCTTTTATCATCTCCATCCATGTTGCTAAATGGTCTGAAAAACATGTCACAACTGTATCATCATCTTCTGCCCCAAGCCTTCCAATAATACAAAATAATTTCAGATCCAAGTGCTCCCTTCTATAAGTCCACAAAGCTAATTTTTCACATTTTATCACGTCCTGTATTATTTTGCATCTTTCCTTTTTTTATCTTTTCCCTGTAATTATAATTTTCATGTTAACCACCACATTGTCTAATATTTGATGAAAAGACTATCCCCGGGATTCATAAAGATTGCGCCATCCGCCAGAGTAGCATCGGCAATCTAGCGCCAAATATGGCCGTTGAGCGATTCAGGTAAGAGCTGTTTCCACGTGCACTACCAGCGTACGCCAGAGCTGCGCAGCTCCCGGCACATGTATGCTAATTACCCCATGAGCAGCAGTATAGCATGCAAATGAAGGTATATAGCGATTCATGAAGTTGTGCAGGCGTAGCATAAGCATGTAGAAATGTAAACCAAAAAAAAAACGGTTTACATGTTGTCAAACATAAAATTGGAGCCATGAAAGCGGACCAAACTTACATATTATAATGTTAATATATGCCAATGGCTAAATATATAGCCAATGGCATAAAACAACATGCACAACATATAAAAAATAACATTTAATTTCATGGCCACACCAACGCAAAGTAAAACCGCAGTGCATCGGTGCGCAAACGGGATCATAAGGAAAATATATTTAGATGTCATAAAACTGGTAATGTAACACAATTCATGATATCCCCATAATAGTCAATGGCAAGCATGCTACACCACAACCATGGCGCAAGGGTTGCTAAGGGTCTGTGACAATGTTCCATGTGGTAACTAGGAATTATTAGTCAATGCCATGCAAATGAGTCAAGTAATACTGAATTGCAAACGTCCCTCTGGTGTAAGGATGTACCACACGGTGTAGCATTACAACATCGAGGAGTGGCATGGAGGTAAACATGACATCAAGAGAGGGGCGCGCCACCGAATCTGTAAGCACATTGGATCATTGCTAATCCATGTTGCATGTTGCTAAGCAAAGCCGCAGGATAGGGGTGTGGAAGTAGCCATAGCTTTGCTTAGCTGAGAGCACACAAGGTAACCGAAAGTTCATGTGAACGTGGATGAAAACACGCACGAAACAGGAAGCAGAACAGGAAAGGGGAGGTGCCGTACAGCAAAGAAAAGAGAACTGTCACAGCAGAACAAAGAAAACTTGCTGTAGATCAGCTACATAACACATTTCCCAACACAATCCTGGCTTGTGGAAGCACAAAACAAGAAAGGCGGCAGCTAGATGCATGCCTGACAATGAGAGGTGAATCGGGTTGAAAAATAGAAGTAAAGGGCAATAGATGAATCACGGCAGACAAACGTAAGTCAACACCAAAGGCCCCACAATAGCAGTACCTGCTGTAAATCCAATAATTAAGATACCCTGCAGCTGGAATAGCACAAACACACCCAATTACACCAGAATCATCCATTACACAATAGTATAAGGTGTGAAAGCCCCCCCCCCCCACACACACACACACACTTGTGTATTCCCAGACACTCTGCACCATTGGTGTATACAGACGGGGAACTTTTAATATGTATATGTTAGGTGCTGCCATAGCTTTGATTCACCAGCATGTGTTGGAGACTGAGGTGGTGTGGAGGATGATGCTGACAACCATCTCAGGCACCGGAGGAGATGAGTGTTCAGACACAGGGTAACCTTCCAGGGGCTACATGATCTGGAGATAGTAGAGCATTACAGGGTTGACAGGGACATCATACAGCAACTTGTTGAGCTGTGCCAGCCATGCCTCAGAGCCAGAAGTAACAGAGGGGAACCCATCCCAGTGGACATGAAGGTATGTGTAAGCTTGAGAATACTAGCCACAGGTACCTTCCAAAGGCCAACTGGGGATATCATGGGGATATCACAGGCATCAGCATCCAGGGTACTCCACCAGTTCCTGGATGCCATGTTACCACATGCCAATGAGCACATATACTTCCCCCAAATGCAGGAGGAGTTGGCCAGCAATATGCATCTCTTCCACCATGTGGTGGACTACCCGGAGGTACTGGGTGCAATACACTCCTTGCACATACACATCAAGTCAGCACCTGGTGAGCAGGGTAGGCGCTACATAAACCGCAAGGGATTCTCCTCCATCAACTGCCAGGTCATGTGTAATGCCCAGGGCATTATCATGGATGTGTGTGCTGGCAGTCCTGGAAGCTATCACAACTTCCGCATCTGGCATGCCTCACAGCTGTATCAGGTATTTGCCAGTGGGGGACATCCCATATGGCCACTTGGTGCGGGCTGCTGGCTATGCACTGGAACCACGGATGATGACCCCTATCAGAAATGCACACACAGCCACGCAAGAACGCCATAATGAGGCACACGCAGAAAACAGAATCATCATAGAGCACGTGTGTGGGATGCTGAAATCACGGTTCAGTTGCTTGGACATATCTGGTGGAGCCTTGCAGTACTCTCCAGGAACGTGTGCCCACATCTTCATAGTATGTGCCATGCTACACAATATGATCCTGCGGAAACAGCTGCAGCAGGGACAGAATGGTGAAGGCCCTCACAGCCCACCACCATTGCTAAGGGACCCACAGGCACAGGGGGACTCAGACCATGAACACCCTGTGCTAGCCCCAGTAGGCAGACGGAGGCATGCCTAGTATGCCCATGCCTTGGCAAAGAGGGAGTATATAGCACACACACTGACAGTGTAGGCACTCATGGACGGACACCCTTCTCCACCTGCACACACAGCAAACATGGATGGCACACACACACGACCACCTGGAAATTGTCATGTATAGATGGTCTACTGTGTGCATCCTACATAGGTAGCCCTCAACTATTGTACACACAACTGCCATTGGCACAAGGTAAGTCAATACCTGAGCTATCAGCATGTGTCCATACTGTATGTACAGGTTCATAGATACATAGGTAGGCACATGCCCAACCGCCGAGGTCACTCATAAGCGTAGGCAAAATGTGTCTGCTGTTGCCACCCCATTGATCAGCTAACTGTCTCTCTGTGGAGCAGAGCCACTTCTGGGATCCCTGGGGTGTAGCTACTGTTCACCACCCACTCTTCAAGGATTCCCCGAAGTGTCAGTGAGGGGTTTTCTATAATGTAATCAGGGATGTAGTTCCAAATAATGGGGAGTATCCCTGACAGGAATCTTCACAGATGTGTACAAGTTACATAGTATACGCTAAACACAGCTTGCATATATAGGTAGTTCTCCACAGAATAATAAACATGTGGAACACACAACCGCTGAAATGTGCGTTCATCACCCTTGCACTACCAGTGCCTGCTCTGAGAGGTAAGATATCACTGCCAGGTAATCCAGGTAACACACAACCATGTACACATTCATCACAGTAACATGCCACTAAGCTACCTGAGATGTACCAATGGCAGTCGTGTATACTGACAGGATAAAACACAAAAGGTAGGAATGTGTTGAAATAGGACAAACCGGCATGTACACAATGAAAGGTGTATGTTTTATATATATATATATATATATATATATATATATATATATATATATATATATATATACACATCATCATATATAGAGAAAGAGAGGGGGAGAGAGAGAGAGAGAGAGATGTCGATATAGGGGGATATACATATACATGTAGATATATAGATAGGTTAACAACATCTACATAACCATGGAGGTACATATAAATGGGATACCTACCACATACCAACTGCTTTACATACCGACACATGTAATCCCAAGGCTTAAGGTCCGAAAGAACACAGTACAGAAACACCAGATGCGCAAGGTGTAATCTCACGATGTTAATGGACAGTTAGTCAGTGCTTCTGGTGTTGTGGTTTGGGTAGGTTACTATGTGTACGTGTGTTTTTTAGGGCTGTAGTATGTGTAAGTATGTGTTCTGTGTGTGGTGTGTGTGTTCTTGGGGGACTGTAATGTGTGGTTGTTGGTTAGCTTTGTGCATCTGTTTGCGTGACCTAGGATGTAGAATATTAAAGTAGGGGGTGGTGTGTGGGGCGCAGATACCTACATGGGGTGTATAGGGGGGCTTGGCCACCTGCTCATACGTAGTGTAGGATGGTTTGTTTGGATGTGTTGGGTAGCAGTGTGTCTGTGTGTGCATGTGTGTGTTCCATGTTCATGTTACATTCGCGAGTTACTGTCAATGTCGGTAATGTGGGGTATGGGAGTCTGTTCCCGGGACTGTGTGCGTCGGAACACTGTGGTTTCAGGATTCCATAGGTCTCCCGTATGCAGCGGTTGAAGTGTTCATATATGTGTATAACATAGACCATAGCAGTCACACATTCCGCCACTACCAACCTTTATGAACAAAGGATGTGGAGAGTATATGCCTATACACCATTACAAATATGTGCTATGGACATGAGCCAATGACAGTGTTACCACCTGTTCCACTTTGCGAGGGACTCTCCCTCTTTGGGTGGTTGTGTCCTGACCAAAGATATTAAACGTGGCAAATGTCCTGGGATTGTAGGACATAATTATGTCCCATATGTACTATAATGGTTGCATACAATAGTCATTTCTGTATCTAAAGTACCTACATGGTACAGGAAACAGGATAAGCTTCTAAACTGCTACAAGAATAAGCTTATAATTAGGCAAGAAAGGAAATTTCTATCCCTTGTACTGACTGTGGGTTTGTGTTGGCCTGTAAAATCAGATGTGTGTCCCGAAAAGGACCCACTATGGACATATGAAAAGGTGGCAACCCCAGCCAAAGAGGGTCAGTCACCAACACAACTTTGATGACTCCAAATACCTATGACAGAAATACACAGCTATCATGTAGCAACATGTTATTACATTCAGATGTATTACCGAAGGGATTCAAGGACTAACATCACCTGCATTCTATACAGGAACCACATAACAGTGCCTTAATGAATCAGCCTGCAAATACCACTGTATTAGTCCACAAAAGGATAGGTGTTCAAATAGGGAAGGAACCCTCACGCACATACCAATTCTGTATAAAAGCAGTTTCTACACACCTGCATTTGCTAAGCACACCCACCAACATCACCCCCACACCCAAACATATTACAATACAATCTGTAATAACATCACAAATCATTCACACACTGTACAACATCTTCAGAAGCCTTAACATACCTTGTCAGAGACACAATAACATGGCCCTATGTGAAATAGTGGCTGTTATACAATGGAACAGCTGCTGATGTAATAGGGTTTGTTTGCACTAATCCCGTTTCAGAGGGTTGTGCGTACACCGGGATGTGTTAGCAATTAGTGAGTAACAGCACAGTATGCTACACTTGTACACCAAATCAAGGATGTCTGGTGAGCACACTGTACACCACATAACAGTTTATGCATAGCTATATGGCCTTGAGCTGGCCAAACATCCTTGCCAGACTTAAACATCTGCAGAAGTATCAGGTACAAACAAACCCTGCATAAGTAGCACTGTTCCAAAATATAACAGCTGTACTCACATGTAGAACTAAATTGTCTAGCCATTACACACAGTCCACGGGAGTCATGAAGCTAATATATCTCTGTGTGTCTCCATATAGCTGTTGAAATATATCACAATAACACATCTAGGTCATCTCCTTCGAAAGTAAGGCAAACGGACAATGCCCAAAAGGAGTACTCACTTATACACCACTGTTGCTATGGTATCAGCTAATGGATTAGCTGCACAGCTGATGTGTATCCAGTTAACTACTTTGGAACAGCAGTTGGTGGACAGGATACCACATGTTACCGATATGTAACTAGAAAAGGATGTATTATCACACATTCAGTATGTCTGTGTATGTAGTACTATTCTGTAGTATTTAAAGTGCATGCAATCCATATAGTGGAAACAGTTATCTTGTAGTGATATATTGTTGAGCATAGTAACGCTTAAAGTATTTGTGTGTACTGCTGTAGGTCACAAGACAAACACTGCATACACCACAAGGGATACTATATAAGGGCTTTGAACAGAAATACTCCTCACCAGCCGACGTCAGTGGCAGGGCTGGTCCAACAAGTATGTGCTATAACAGGGGATAGTATATGTTGATATATTGTAACTGTAGCCATATGTATGGGTGTAATGCAGAGAATAACATGTGGAAGGTTGGGCCACTGTGCAAGTATGTTTTGTATTGTGGGATATTGTGCCAGTAACTGTGTAATGTCCAGTATTGTAGGCAGATATGTATTACAAGCTACACAGCATTACTGTAATGGTAGGCAAACATTAGTTATGTCAATTGGCATTTACAATACACAATAACAGGATACATATGTCTTTTAGTGAGCCGACAGTTTATCAGCATGATAGCAAAGTAAAATGGAAGATCTAGTTAACTATCCATGCACATAAGGCATGTAATATGTGCAAAGGTAGGTACTAGGCTGTCTTACCAAGGGTATCTGTAAGCCTAGCCAGTGTGTGTTGTCTTTCGCCACCCCCATAAGTTGGTTCCCTGTGCCTCTGAACGGCAGAGGCAATAGTTCCCTGTGCCTCTGTCCAGCAGAGCCACTGCAGTGATCCCCGGGTACATGTCTGTCTCCCATCCACACGTCAAGGTTTCCCTTAAAGAGTGCTCATGAGGGGCCCTGCCTGATGTACATTGGAATCATGTTCCAAAGCATAGGGAGGGTCTGGGTCAGGAATCTTTTCGTCCAGCATGTCCTACTCATCGTTGTGGTTAGGTGTAGGCCATGTAGAAGGATATTCTAACCACCTTGTCATTATGGGTATGGAAGGAGAGATTGCTATCTACTGGTGTTTCTGGATCCCATATTACCTTTTTTGTATGTAGGGGACTAGCACCTATGTGGTAGTCCACGGGTAATTAGTTATATCCAAAGGGGATGACTATGCACTTTTAGACATTCAGCTTGATGCCATGATATTAACACCAGGTGTCCGTCTCAGTGCGACACTTCCAGAGGGTGTCTGTAACAGCTGGGGAAACAATTATGTCCCCTAGTTTGCAGTCATCTGCAAACCTTTTCAGCCAAAGCCCTCCTGTGCTTGTCTGTACATCAGAGAAGTATATACCGAACATGAGGGGTCCTAGGACTGAGCCCTGGGGGATGGCAGTTGTAATTGGTATACAGTCGGACCTAGGGTATGCAACTCCCACTGTGTCTGTTCTATCCATGAGGCACTTTGCAAACCATCACATAACGTAGGGGTCAATATTCTGGTGGATAGGTATGTTGATAATACCAGAAGGAGGAATGGTGTTAAAAGCCTATGAGAGATCTAGGCAGGCTGTGTGGACCTCCTTACCCTCATCTAATGCCTTGGTAACTGTCTCTAAGATGTCCACCAGGTTTAAGAGGCATGGTTCGGCCTTAATGCCAAACAGGGAGGGGTCAAAGGTTGGGAGGTACCCAGTGTCTCTGTGACAGTGATCCATGATGTGCACCATAGCCTTGTGGACCAGGCTAGTCAGGCCTATAGGGAAATATGTCCCATGGTCCATTGTGGCACCATCTTTGTGGAGTGGGATAACTGTTGCTGTGTGCCATTCAGGGGGCACTATGCCCAATGTGAGACTATTATTGAACATGGTGCGTAGATGTGGAAACAGTACGATGCGAAGTTCATGTAAAATGCAGCCTGGGATGTTGTCCGGTCCCATGGATGCTGTGATATTGCCTTTAGAGTGTGCAGCTTTGAGAGGGATCTGCCAGGATGTTGCCTATATTAATTGTTTCTGTAATGTTCATGCCTTTGTGCTGTAACACAGAGCAGATCTGGTTGTTGACATCGAGGCTTTGTGGTTGTTGTTGGTATTAGTTGCGTTATAGTTTTTGTAGCTAGCTTTGGAGGATCTTATAAGGTATCTCACCATCTTACTGAGGCTGGCCAGGGATGCCCTCCACTCATGGCATTGTACTCTCGTTTGCAACAGTGTCTTCCTTCTGTAGTACAATATGTTTATGGCAGGGGACCACCAGATTGGTTTAGTTAATTATGAGTATAATGTCCTGGTTCTGTTTGGGATAGCACAAGCCATGCACTCCTGTAAGTGCTTATAGAGTGCATTTGTGTAGGATTCAGCAGTTGTAACAGTACTGTCCATCTGTATGGGTGTCATGACGTCCACCACGTCTGCCTTAAGAAGCATGTAGTTGGCCTTGTAGACATATTATACTGTGGTTCCTTTAATGGGGGGGGGGTAGGTGCAGGATGTGGATATCAACGGTGTTCTGCACATGGTCTGATCGGACCAACGAGGAGTTGGCTTCACGTGTGGAGCACCAGTCACTCATGTTGGTAATGACTAGGTCTAGGATATTGTTGCCCCTGGTGGGTGTGTGGATATGTTGAGTCAGGGCATTGGTGTTTATGAATTCCAGAAACCGTTGAGCTAATGTGTTGGTACACGAGTAGTTCTCCCAGTTAATGGTGGGGTAGATACAGTGAAGCTTATGTGATGAGTGTGGTGTTGTGCGACTGTGTACCTTCTCCACATGACAGTCAGGGTCAGACTTGGTTGGAGAGACCTTTACCTCCAGTTTGACTAGATGAGTGCATCTCTCACAGGTTGTACTGTTGGGTGGTAGGCGGAGAGGCTTGTCTGTGTACATGAGGCAATGTGTACATTGCCTCAAGATGTCCAGATTCATCAGATAGACAGGTGAGAACACTGGCAGTTGACTCTTGGACATGCCTGAATATAGAACTACATTCACCTAGATAAGTAAAGAAAGTGAGTACAAGAGCTACATTACTCTACGCAAGTGAGAAAAGTATGTACAAAACCTGTTCACCCTTACCTGTAGGTGATGTGGAAGATTGAGTGCTATAGTAATTATTAGCTTACGTAGTGTTTACAAGTCCTGAACAAGTGCTTAGCATGAATAAGCAGTCCAGATAGGGTCTTGGATAATATAAAAACACGGCCCCCTCCCCCCAACAGGTACACAAGCATATATCCATGTACACCACAGGGCCCCTGTACCCACAACTATGCAGGTACAAGCTGCACTCAGCCTGCATGGGACCTGCCCACATCACAGGTTGTATCATACACATATGGCAAAACAAGATGCTTTCCACATACACATCATGTAAAACATAGCTCCATGTCAGGTTGTGTACACACTGAATGGTGCACACCAACAGGTATCACAACCCACAAAGGGGGAGACACCACTGATAATGGGAAGTACTGCACTACTACCCTGCTGAGTCTGGTCTGGAAGGCCATGAACCTTGATCACTTAAGTGATGTCAGCAGTACAGATGTAGATGACAGTATGGTTGATGTCACACTGCATATCATAACCATGCCAGGTCATAGGACATCATCACCTATACTGTGTACCACCTACACTCGGTATACTAGATGTACATTCTTATGTCACAGGAGTGTTTTGCAACAGGACTGCTGGCAGAAACAACACTACAGAAGGTGTCTGAATAATATGTTATCATCACACCAGTGGCAGCTACAGTATGTCAGGGTTAATGAATTATTTTCCCCCTCATTGCAGTCCATACCTCACAGACAAACAGAAGGCATCTGCCTATTGAAGTATGCAAATGACTATGACCTAGGAGCAATAGCTGACTCGCATTGTCACCCCTATGTTAATAACCCTGTACCCATGAACTACCACCTAGGCAGCGGTCATCATTATGGACACTTTTGTGTGAGGGATGCAGCTGGGCAGTTGTCTTTCCTGTGATAGTTTTGTCACCACACCTGTCAGGGAGTCATATGTGGCAACCCTAATAATAATAGGGTGCCATTCATGAATATAGAGATCATTGTCCAGCCATACAGAACACTCAAGTGACCCATATCAGATCACATATTTCCTGATTTAAAGATGCCGCCATTCTGTAGACACTGCATATCAACAGCTCTTCAGATACTCAGAATAAAAATTAACCCTGAGGATATACTGCAAGTTTTTTTTACACTAATTGTTGGCTAAAATTAATCTACTACAACTAAATATCGTCTGAGAGGTGAAGGAACCGGAGGAAAATAAACAAATTAACAGGACTGGATCTGATTGACTGACTGACTCTGAACAGAGTAGTAAACAAAGGAACTGTCTGAGTAGTAACCTTGGATATTTATCATTCAGCTATACTAACTGCTTTGCTCCACAGTGTCAAAAGAAGATAAAAGTATGGAAACAACAACAACAAAAACCAAGTCACCAGAAAAAGATTTAACAACAAAAAGGCAGAAGATTACAAAACAGCAGGAACTTTCAAAAGCTGGAAAGAAAAATAAACCGGATCAAATGGCTAATATGGAAGATATTAAAACTGCTTTGTTACCTATCCAAGAAACTTTAAAAGAACTATCAAACCAGGTGCATTCTTTTGGTGCCACATGCACTCAAATTCTCAAAAGAATAGATAAATCAGAAGCCAGAATATCTGAAAATGAGGACAGAATAACATTGCTTGCAAAAAAACCAGACATTCATGACCTGGATATTCAGTCTATGCAAAATAAAATTCTGGATTTGGAGGCACGATCCAGAAGGAACAATATAATTATCAGAGGAATTCCAGAATCTATCCAATACAATGATTTAATTTCTACCATTACACAGATACTTGAAATGTTGTTTAATGACTCTGACATAGCTAAACAAATAGTTATAGAAAGAGCCCATAGAGCTCTAAGAGAAGCACAAGCCTCAAACATACCTAGACCAGTATACGTCAAAATACTCAACTACCAGGACATAAACAAAATAATTTTAACTGTTAAAAAAAATGGAGGTTATATTATGTGGCAGAATAATAAAGTTTCTATGGCCCAGGATTTACCATTGCAAATAAGGCAAGCTAGACAAGCATTATCTCCATACTGTAAGTTCCTCATTGAAAAGAACATTAAATTTCAAATGAAATACCCTAACATATTGATTTTTACAGTCGATGGCTCCAAATATTCCATATCCACAAAAAAAGAAGCAAAAGTTACCTTTTTGAATATTTTTAAGTCCCTTCCAGCTTCGGAAGCTTGATCTGGCCATCCAGTCTGTTTGCAGCAACGTGGATGCTGGGATTCCATGCTTACTACGTTTCAAGGCTTCAAAATCCTTCGTTTGTTCTCTTTTCTTCACCAGGCCCCTTGGTAAATGTTTACTTAGTTTCTTTTTGCAGCTCCAGCTCGTCCACGAAGATTTTCCGAATTTTTATGGCTCTTACGAACTGAGCCCCTTCGCGAAGTAACAGGAAGTCCTTTGGGTGCTGCTGAGGGTCCGCTTTCGAGGTGGCGCATCCAGAAGTCCGTCCGTTTAATGGTTCCCCCTGTCACGAGCTCGAAGACAGGATTACAAGCTCAGGAAGTAGGAAGATCTCTGTTGAGGAAGTGGAAGCTATTTGGACTGTAAAACGAGCATTCCTGGACATTTAAAATATGTAATATGTTTTACTGGTTTAAAAGGAACTGTGAATTCATTCAGGTATGATTATAATTGAATTAATAATGTACTGGTTTAAAATGTGTCATTTAACTGATTGCTTAGAAGTATTATAGTTTTACCATAGTTATTCTTTTTCTTTAGGTATGTTATACTGAATATTGTTGTGTTAATAACCTGGTAGTATATTTTTATTATTTCTTTTTCCTGTATTACTGATGTGTTTTAATACTGTAAATGTTTAGATAATAAGGGGATTTAGTGTTGGGATAAACAGTAGATAAAGAGACCATGAGACATTATATTGTGGGCTCTCCAGGAATGTGAAGGTTATCTTGTTTATATACTGGCATGTGGTTCTGACTGTTTTGAGAACTGTGTTACTCAGTCATCATTTCACATATTGAACTATATTATCCAGTAAAGTGAAGTTAGAGTCCTATTTTTATTCACCTTATTTGCTGACATGATTATTCTAGATAATTTAAGCTATATAAAGAAAGTCAGATTTAATATTATATTTAAATGTTAAACATGTGCTTTCTCCGTAGTTCTTTTTCTCTCTTTTAATTAACAGTACATATGGTGAATTATCTTTAATTTAATAATGTTATTGTTTAATAGGAGTACTGCCACATACTTGACTATTTTAGATTTAAATATGTTTGTTAGGTAACTCAGTGAGACACAACTAATTAGTATAAGTAATAATATATGAGAACTATTAGTGAGGTATGATAGTAAATATAAGTGTAATGAAGACCATTTACTTGATAGGCTTAACTATATAGTGTGTTCAAGAGCTGTGGATATTCATCAGTGTTTATTAGGGAATGTTTTGGTTAGGCTTTGTAGAGTTAGATGTAGCTTTTATAGGTTTTTTGAATGTTTTTGATGTTATATTATATTTTGTAAAATAAAGAATAGATGTTTAGTAAAGTTATTTAACTATAAAAGTTTTAACAGTGTTAAAAACCTATGTACGTCCTGGTCCAGGGGAATAGTGGATAGGCACTGATTAGGGATGGGATGTCAAGACTGCTTCCAGACAATATATATTGTGCTATTATACTCAAATTTTGTACTGTTTCTCAATTTTAAAATATCCTTAAATGAATTAAAGATCTTAGTATGTAGATAATAGACTCATGGAATACTAAAGGGCTCCAGAACATGAAAAAAAGGAAATTATTTTTTCATTTATTTTTCCAGTCAAAGGCATGTTTTATCTTATTACAAGAAACCCACTTGACCAATGACCAATGGGCTGTCCTTAAAGGTAAGAAATGGATTAGAGAGATGGTAGCTTCAGAAGGGACAACTAATAGTGCAGGAGTGGCTATTATCATTAAAAATCAGTATCAAGAGAAAATTCTAGATTTTAAAATGGACAAAGAGGGAAGATGGTGTTATGTGATTCTCTCATCTACACTTTATGATAAACCTGTGGCACTTATTAATATATATGCCCCATGTACCAATCAACAACTTTTTATAGCATCACTTTATTTTATCCTGAATCAATATAATAATTGTTATATAATAATAGGAGGTGATTGGAATACATATCAAGATCCCAAATTAGATAAATCAAGTTCACACAGGTCCTTTAATAATCAAGCAGTGATAGCATTAAAGGAACTTAAAACAGATTTTAAATTATATGACCCATTTAAATACACAAATAATCAAATAAATTCAAATAACTTTACATTTTATTCAAGTTGTCATAAAATGTGGTCTAGGATTGATTTTTTCCTAATTTCAGACGTACTAATTACTTTAGATCCCTGTGTATCTATACAAGCTCGACACTTATCGGATCATTCCAGAATCACATTAATTTTTAACAAAAACACTAGAAATAGTAGGCGTCATAGAGGTTATAATTGGTCTCTAAATCCGTATTTATTAAATAAAGAAGATATAACTAAAGAAATTCAAGAGACCTGCAATCATCTACTAGTTAATCTTTCTAAACACCGGCATCCAGCTGATATAGAATGGGCAACGACCAAAGCACAAATAAGAGGAATTTTTCTCCAAAAGGCTACTTATTATAAGAAAATACAAACTAGAGACATACAAGAACTGGAAACTAAAATTAAGTTACTAGATCAAGATTTAATTGGGAACTATAGTAAACAAACTGAAACGGAGTTATTAAAATGCCAAAAAGATCTTTTTTTACTACAAAATAGTAAATTGTCATTTTATGAACAGAAAATACTGGTAAAATACGCTAATTATATTCAGACCCCATCAAAAGCACTAGCTCGTATCATTAATCAATTGAAAATACCTTCTCAAATTTCTGAAATACAGTTTAATAATAAAAGATATACCAATACTGAAGACATTATGAATACCTTTGAATTAATATTTTCTCAAATTTATGGCGAACATCAGGAATTACTTATAAATAAGAGTAATAATGATTTTTTGCAGAAGATTATTTTTCTGAAAATTGGTGATGAATCTCATGAGAGTTTAATCAAACCAATTTCCTCTGAGGAGATAACAGATACAATTAATAATTTGAAGCCACATAAAGCTCCAGGACCGGATGGTTTGACTTCCGAATTTTACAAAACTTTTTCTGATATATTGGGTAAAATACTTCCACATGTATTTAATTATATAATTAATAATAAAATTAATGATCCGCATTTTAATGCTTCGAAAACAGTTCTTATACCTAAAGAGAATGCAGATCTTCAAAATCCGGATAACTATAGACCCATTTCACTTTTAAATATAGACATGAAAATTATGACATCTATTTTAGCCAATAGATTGAAGAAGGTAATAAACCTAATAATATCTGATGAACAAGCTGGCTTTATAAATGGCAGACAAACTACTGATAATACGTTATCACTTCATACACTCATTTCTTATGCCACTCATAAAAATCTTAATGTTTACGCACTCATAATTGATGCTCAAAAAGCTTTCGATAGAGTTAATTTAAAATTTTTGTTTGATATTTTATCATATTTCAATATACCCCAAGACTTCATTTTAACATTAAAAAAGTTATATAATAATCCGTATACAACTTTATATATTAATAAAAATTTCTCAAAAAGAATACAAATTAAGAATGGTACCCGTCAAGGATGTCCGCTATCTCCTATATTATTCAATTTATATTTAGAACCACTATTTTTACATATTAAGCAAAATATTTATCATAATGCTCCAATAATATATGGTACGAAAATATCCATGACTGCTTTTGCTGATAATCTTAATATTTATTGTACGACGCCTGTTTCAGATACTAAGAAAATATTAAAAGCAGTGGAAGATTTTGCAGAAATATCTAATTACAAAATAAATTAAAAAAAAAAAAACAATTTATTCCCTTTAAAGACGCCTACACCCTTTTCGCTTTTACCATTGATAGGTCAGTTAAAATCCGAAGAAAAAATAAAATATTTGGGTATTGTTTTCTCAACAGATAATAGAGACTTTTATGTGAACAATGTTAAGCTAATTTGGGATCATATACTGTCTGATTTAAAAAGATGGAATAATCTGAAATTACCAATAATGGCAAAGGCTTCAATTATTAAAATGAATGTACTCCCTAGAATATTATATATTTTTCGAGCTACTCAAGTCTCAATTTCTAAGAAATTCTTTAAACAACTTCATACGGAATTAGGTAGATTTGTATGGGAACCTAGGAAAACTAGAATATCTTATGATAAACTGATGACTTCGAAAAATAAGGGTGGTTTAGAATTACCGAATTTTGAAGCATATTATTTAATAATAAATGCTAATAGAATTCTAAGAGTGGTCAACTTTGACAAGTCCAGTACTAAATGGTCACCCAAGTGGTTGATTCTGAATTACAAACATGCTGTTAAATTGGGTATTAATTTTAAGGCATTACCTTTTTTAAATAAAGATACCTTTAAAATATGCGCTTTGATGGAACATATTAGATTATATATAATATCAATACAAAACCTGTTTAAATCACTAAATCTCTTACAGTACATGATGACCTTCCAACCATTTCACAAGAACCCAAATTTGAAAATCGGTAATCAATTGATAGATCTTAAAAAATTCCCACTTATAATTGAGCTAACCATACTTGATTTATATCCCTTTATTGGTATCTCAATACACAACATGTTAAGAGAGATGAGCCTTCCTAACTCTTATTTAATTATAATGAGACAACTAAAGGATCTTTCAATAACTTATTTTAGTAATTTTAAAATTAAAGAAGAAGACTTAACCATTTGTTCAAACTTATGGCAAACTCTTATGCAGGACTTCAAATATATAACGGCTTCATATAATTTGATAAAAGATGTGAAATATAATAACCAAATACTTTTATCCAAATACTGGAAGGATAAATTATTACTGATTGATGATAATAAAATATTGAAAGCAATTAATGTAACCTTAAAATCAGTATCTCTTCAAAAGCTATTATTTACTCGGCTGATGATATTTAATAACGCTTACTACACTCGCCTCAGCTTACATAAATTCAAATCGAAAAATTCATCTAAATGTCCATATTGTATCGATCAAACCGCTGACCTTTTACACATGTTCCGGAGCTGTAAATGTATATTCAAACTTTGGAATTCTCTAAAAATTCAATTACAAAAAATGGGTTATCAACAGTCCACACTTTCTTGGGAGTTTATGATTCTTCATATTCCTCTGAATAACTTGAACAGATCCCAAATGATCATACTCATAAATATTTTCTTGTTAATGAAGCTTTATATAGCTACAAATTGGCTGAATCCATCTTTGACTTCATGGGAAAACTTTAAAAGTGTAGTGATTAAACATATTTTAGCACATAAATTACTAATTAAAGATCATAAGAAAAATATAAATAATACAAAAATATGGGAGCAGATCTTTAACATTGTGTTAGCTTAATGTTCTAATCCACTTTTCCCCGGGAAGTACATACTTAATATGGAGATTAGTATAGATAAACCTTATATTGATACTAGATATTTTTTTTTTCTTTTTTAATACCTTTTTAGAATTTTATCTTAATGTATAATGATCTTATGTAACTGTTGGAAGCATTCATGTATATAATGTATATATGTTGTAGTATTGTATTAACAATTGGAAAAGAATAAAGATTTATTATTGAAAAAAAAAAGATCATATATTTCCTTTAAGGGGTATTGGCCATGTGCAGATGGCCTACACCAGCCTTCCCATTCCCCATCTCCACTATGTAGCATGATGCATACCCTGAATAAATCCATGTCCAACCCAGTGATGTCGGACATGCTACACGTACTCATCCTGATCTCGAACCCATACTTCATGGACATCCACCTACCACATGCTGGACAGATCCTTGTCCCATACATTTGACATAGTCCTGCCATACTATGCATTCCTGTCTGTCAAAGCTGCACATCGCTCCCCTCTCAGACATGGTGTGATGACCGCATGGTATATGTATCATTGACCCTGTGGATCAGTAATGTGGCACTGCTCCACCTGGCCCCACAGACCCGCCTGTCAGCTACTGCCAGGTAACCTTTCATCCTAGATGCATACATAGCCCATGGCATACAGCCCACTAGTTGACTTTGACTGTACATGCCATAGTTGATATCCATCCCTGCAAATACCATCTGGCTAGCCAGTGTCCAATGTGTATCACATGTGCAACACAGGTGATACATGGCAGGATGATGAATCACTGTACAGTGCTGTGTAGATATATATGGCAGAACACATACATGTAAAACCTTATGTGAGCATGTCTGCAGTGTCACAGGTAATGTCTGTTAAGGCAGTGTAAGTCCTTATATGTGACATATACACTGCATCAAGTTCGACTGCATTAATGTGGACACATCCAGCTATGTGCTATTAGGTAGGAACATCAGTACAGGCAAACAGACATGCCCACATCAAGACAGCAACCACATGGAGTATGAGCAATGTAATCAGGTGACACACACACACACAAACACACACACACACATACACACACACATACATGGTGATAATATCCACTCAACATTGAGTGTCACGTGTGACACAAACACGTCAGTGTCATGTAGGTTGGCAACTACAACTATTTAAACTGAATTAATGCGATACACATGTATGTTCAGCTGTAGCTCTGTATATCTCTGAGGTACCTGTCTCCATCATTATGTCTTCCAGGTATGCCGTGTGCAAGGCTTCCCCCTTTTACACGCTTGGTGGATGAGGCCCTCATCCCATACCTACTCGATAATCATGACATCCTGTTCAGCCATGTGCCACAGGATGCATAGCAGCGGGATGCCCTGTGGATGGAACTTCGCAGAAGGGTTAATGATGTGGGTGGCCACAACCGCACATACCAGCAAGTGCGCAGACACTGTACAGACCTCATTAGATGGGCGAAACAGTGTGCAAATGCAATCACCAGGGAACAAGGTGAAACAGGTGGTGGACCTCCAACCCAGCCCCCACTCACACGTACCGAGGAGCTACTTGCCAACCTGGGAACACCTGCATAACCACATCCACAAGCCTTAGCCGATATTGTGGAGGTGGGTGTCTCTCAACCACTGAGCCTGGAGTTGCCTGGTAAGTCAGTACTGCACCTATAACAACTATATTCCATATAGCTGCATGTGTCACTGTACAATATGTAATGTAACATCATATGCAAGGCATGTATATACACATGCAGCATACTATAGTATGCTACTCTGTGTCTGCACACATGTAAATACTCCATAGTATAGTCTAATGTACTGGTGTATGTGTTATGCACATTGCTCCCTGTAGCCTTTATACATGGGTGGATTATGCTCATTCTGCTGTGATACTCCTATTTAGGTACCTCTGGCGTTCTGCTGCGACAGCAGCCCACTGCAGGTGAGAGTGTTATTATTTATCAGAAACCGTAATGCACAAATCTATCTGCCATGTGGCCATTCACAACAAGTACACATAATGTATGGTCCTGTCACAATGTACAGGTCAGACCTGCAATGCATCACAATGACTATCCATGTGCCACACTTGCAAACTATGTGAATCATCTCACCGACATGAATCCTCACAAACTTTATTGTCAAATGTGTTGACAGACATACAATGGTGGAGGTGTTGTTCACTTTAGGAACGTACAACAGATCTGATCTACACATGTGGTGAATATAAACAGTACTACACAGTGGGCTGGAGTATGGCCAGCACACAGGTTTCACCGGTGTGGATCATAGCCCTGCTATGCATGTCACACAATGTGATGTGCTGTATTAGCATGTCCATGACATCTATTGGCCTGGCTGCTACACTGCCTACCTAACCTGAAAACTTATCCCACATACCACCCTTTATCTGCATAACCCTGTTGTCAGTGGAGCATATATGCCATATGGGACAACACAGACATGAAATAGATGCCCATCACAATTATTTGGGCAACACATGTACACACATGGCCATGGAGGATGGCCAGAGACATGGAGCAACACACACAGAAGATGTGTTGTGCTTGTGTGTACACCCTGTCGTACAATGGCTACACATGGTTTGGCCATGGCCTTTGTATAATCGTCATAATGTCGATATGCAACACTAGGCATCCTACAGGCCTGTGCACATCTTGTGTAGGCGTAACATCAATCCACCACATAAGATGTGTTGAACATCTTGAGGGTGTTGCAATCACCTGTACAGTATCCACATCACGCCAGAAATACAGTACATTCCCGTTGCTGGTGATGGACATAAATGCCATACTAACTCCTCGTGTGTGTGTGGTACACAGATGTCATGTGGGACATGGTGTACTGACATGTTCACCATGTCTGCCCATAGTTGCCAGGCTGCAGCAATATGGTTGCAGATGTGCAGGGGTGTCATCCGTATACCCATCAGTGACCTGTGTCACAACTTCCACATCATGGTTTAGTGTGTACACACCTTAGTGACGTGGGTCACATTCCACAGTATGTATGTATTGTATCTGAACACAGTCATGGCTATGAACCCTGTCTGCAACTCACTGTATAGCACTAGACATGCCTCATGATTCCCTGCAATGGCCATGCACATCAGCTAAATTTGCAGTATATCTGTAGGGTGGACAGAAAACACTGAATTGGTACACCATTGCCCCACTGTATATTCGACAGGACACCATTGTGCTAAACATGTATGCATGTCACTGCACACGTCAGCAGATCACATGTCATACTACATGTGATTATCAAGGTCATATGCCACACATCAGGCAGGTGTACTGTTAACCTGTGCTGGTCCACATGGTGTAACACAGAGATGTATGCTAACCACTACTATGATTGTGTAATTTGCATGCCGTCTGCTATCACACATGCATACTGTTGTGTGCAACCTAGGGATGTATGATAACTACCACTATTATTGTCTGTGCTGCGTGCCTTCTGCCATATCACATGCATGTTGCATGCCTTCTGTCATATCACATGTGTGTGTGTGTGTGTGTGTGTGTGTGTGTGTCTATTGTATAGATTGTAATGTACAGTTCTTGTCTGGCCTCACAGGTGATGTAGGTGCATTGCCCCCCTGCGGTACATCAAATGTTAATGTCCACACAGACTCTAGCAGTGATGATGAACGTATGATTGGGTCACAGGCAGAGTTGTCAGGGGCTGATACTGTGCCATTGGTTGCCATTCCATCTATATCCACCTCATCCCCGCACACAGATCCCATACCTGCACATACCCAATCACCAGTGGCCATAGAGGAAGGACAGTTAGCACGTGGTAGCTTGGAAAAGGAAAGTGTGGGGGCTATGGAAGGTGTGCCTGCACACATGGTGTCAGCCAAACTACTGGTGGTGCACCACATAGGCATGTGGCCAGTGTTGCTCGTAGGAGGACCTCTGGCCAACATGCTCCTGCACAACAGAGCACAGCAGCTGGTGTCACCAGACGAATGTTTCAGGCTGTAATAGAGGCACAGGCATGTGCTGAACAGTGCAGCAGGGAAGATCAGAGGCTACAGAGGGCTGCTGTCCGTTCTTTAAACAACAGCATCCAGGCAATGGTAAATGCTCAACAGCAGATTGCTGATGCTTTGGATAGACGGTTGGGTGACATGGCTGAAGTCCTTGACCGTGCCATGACAATCCACGAGTGTGAGTTGTCTGTGTTGGAACATCTATTAGGAGTGAGGCATCGGGCACGTGGACGTAGGCCTGCTACATCACCTGTGTCAGGTCTACATGTACGAGCTACCTCACATGCCCGCTCCCACGTGCTGCTATCCACACCACGACACAGCAGGCCATGT
This sequence comes from Protopterus annectens, assembly GCF_019279795.1. Taxonomy (NCBI): domain Eukaryota; kingdom Metazoa; phylum Chordata; order Ceratodontiformes; family Protopteridae; genus Protopterus; species Protopterus annectens. The sequence continues at coordinate 200,489,142 of NC_056728.1, forward strand.
GCATGTGGCCCAGGATGGTCCCAACAGGGACACGGTTCCAGTGGACTAGTGACATCAAACAGTACCCAATCTGCACCTCTGTCTGGTAGTGCCCGTGCAACCCCTGGCAGGCACAGGTCACATGTCCATGGCCAGACACCGTGAAATGTACAGTCTGCAGCTGTCAATAATACCCCTGTGTAGGCCAGACACATGGGAGAACTGTGTGCAGACATACACGCACACACTGGACACATATGTAGGGCACCGCAACACACATATGCATAACATCCACACACGCCCAGTTAGATCAAAGGCCCAAACCCACACACATGATGTCATCCAATGGTGCAGCCTAGGCCTCTGGCAAACATTAACACCCTGTGCATATGATGATGCCTGTGCCGCATCCCTGACATCCACACCATCTGTGCAGGGACATGCTCATATGGTCTGATGCACAGGGTGAACAGACTAGGATCATATGTGTAGTTTACAAATGTTGAGGACTGTTGACAGTCAGCAGATATACCATGTAGTACAGGTGTACATTACTGTTAACAGTATGTGTCTTGTGTAACAACAGTGTAGCCTAGGCCTCCTGCAAACATTAACACCCTGTGCATATGATGATGCCTGTGCCGCATCCCTGACATCCACACCATCAGTGCAGGGACATGCTTGTATGGTCTGATGCACAGAGTGAACAGACTAGGGTGATATGTGTAGTTTACAAATGTTGAGGACTGTTGACAGTCAGCAGATATACCATGTACAATACTGTTAACAGGATGTGTCTTGTGTAACAACAGTAAATGTATGTTGGTCATGATGTTCTGCTGTCCTTCTTCAGGTCTAATTGCACGTGCCAATGGATGTCAGTGTTTGCAGTTAAGTGTCCCATATGTCATTGTGGACTACTCACAGGTATGTATGAATATACCAGCATGCACCGTGTAGCTGCCACATACCAGTGAGAATATCCCACGTTACAAACATGTCTACCATTCCAAGAGCATGACAGTGGTGTATTAAGCTACTGTGGCCACAGACTTGACATCCATAAAGGGTGACATCACAGGTACAGTTACATGGAGTGGTGAGGTAAGAGAGTGGTCTAGCTGATTACAAGGGTAGAGGCCAGTGGGAAGTGTGATGCCTCAATGGGAATCAGTAATACAAGTTGCCATGACAGGATGCCAACTCACAACTGCACCCACACACTTAGGTATTGAAACACATGTATTCAGCGACACTGTAACACACACACACACACACACACACACACACACACACACACACACACACACACACACACACACACACTCACGGCTTCACCGATACAGTAACACACACTCGCACACAGTTGCTACTGGTGGGATGAGAACCCCTGCCTATGTGCAAATCATCATTACAGTACTGTGCACCTACATGACATGCCACAGAGAATACACATGTACAGGTAGTCAGTATGGCCTAAGATCAGGGACATCAACACGGATAGATGAATGCATTGCCTGGATGGTGGGAGGGGTCTTATCAGTTCAGTATGTTAACATACATCCTCACCCCAGGGACCAGTCAGCCCTACATACACACTGTGGCATTCAGTAATTAATACACCTATGTTATGCACATACAGATACCTCACATGTGTGAGATACATGCCCCTGCCTATGTCCTGCTTTCTACATTGCAGTCTGTACAGATGTGTACACTAGTGTACATGAGAGTGAGTAACAATTGAAATGTATTCCCCACAATACGTGACAAATATGGACACACACGCAACCACACATGCCAGTACTGTGAATCTCAGACCTGCCTAGCTCATGTTATGTATATCAGACGTACAGCAGTATTGCATGCGTTACAAACTGTACTGACACTTCCTGTGCCAACAGTGCTGATATATGCACTAGGAACGTTATATCTATTAACAGGTGTCAAGTGATTTACCTTCGCTGTCACCCTGACCGCTGTCTAAGTTGTGCGTTATGTCCTTCAATTAACTAAACCATTGCTTACCGGTTACACAGGGTATTGTAGGACTGCTTGTGACACACCTGTGAGCTGTCCACAGCAAACATCCATCTGCAAAGATGCCCCGCCACTTAGTTATTTCAACACATCTGTCCATACCTGTGGTACATCTTTCTGTACATTCAGCATATCACCATATACAGTTGACAATGTTGAGGCTGCATTGCAGCTGCATGATGTACTAGGATACACGCCACCTGCATACATCAGCAACTGCACACACATGTTATATGAACGCACAACACTACATGTACAGGTGTGTAGGTCCTACAATCCTGACATTTGGTCATGTTTGTAGGCATTGCAATTGGTGGATATGTGTAATAACATACATGACACATGGACTGTTGTATGATATGATGGGTGACCAGTACAGAGGGGATGTTACCTCTATCAACACTGATATCACACCTTATGTACTGTTAGCATTCAGCAGCCATGGACCTACATTCCATGTGCATGTGTGTAAAGGTTGTAGCCACCTGTTTGCACAAAGGACTACAACAGCTATGCTATTTACAGGTATGTTGTGTGTGTGGCATGTACATACCCAGGGCAGGTACATGTATATCATATCCATACATGAGGGTGTGTACTGGTGTACAGCAACAGACATCTGCTAATGGTGGACAGTACTGAGGGCCCTTGGTATGTGTACAGCCGACCTGGTCACAGACAGTGGTATCATTGCATTGCATAACACATGATGCAACTGTGTCAATACATGTGTACTGTCTACAGTTGATGTAGAGCTTGGTACAGTACATAGGTCAAGGGTCACATGGAGGTGTACTTCTCTGTCATACAACATGTATGGTTGTGTGGTGGTGGTCCAAGGGCATGGTGGTGTCTGCAGTTTACATCCTAGAATGCAGCATGTGACACTGTGTCCTGCACATGGCTCATCTGTGATGCCTTTCATGGGGGGACTGGTCAGTACATGTGAGTGGCCTTTATGTATGTGGGTACACCACCTGGAGCAGTCCGTATCTGTGTTATGGCCCACATGTCTGGTTCTGAGGTATATGGTGGTAGTGCTAGGTTCTGAGGTATATGGTGGTAGTGCGCTTGTGCACTACAGAGACATTAGCCAGGTGTTCCTCACTGCACAGATGTCAGTACTCCCCATTGTTGGATCTACAGTGGCCAGCTGTGAATATGGACGCTACACATCTAGCACTGGTTAGCATAAGAAAACAATGCAGTTGTCCTGTAGGTGTATAAGAGTTAACCTGTGTTTAGGACATTTGCCTTGTAATGGCACTGTGTGGGCAGATGCGACTTGGGTAATATCCACACTCCCTTGTATCATGGATGCATGTGATATGTGACAAAGACCTGCCTACTGTCAGTCATGTCATCCCAGAATGACAGCTGATTTGTAAAAGACCGGTGTCAAATATATGTAGAGCAGCGTTCTCACTAACAATGACAACTACTAACACCAGTGCCCATTACAATGTGTTCTTTACGTCTACCTGTAATAGCATGGCCACTGTTTAGCATCAGAGTGCATCCCAGTCAGCCCTGTGCTACTAGGAGTATGAGCATGCCCAGTATATCCTTGTGTAGATGGACACATAGTAGTGCATTCTGACCAGCCCTGTGCTACTAAGTGTGTGAGCATGCCCCCTGCGCTAAGTGTATGAGCATGCCCAGTATATCCTTGTGTAGATGGATACATAGTGCATTCCGAATAGCCCTGTACTACTAAGTGTGTGAGCATGCCCAGTGACACCTTGTGTTGGTTATGTGCCTCTGTGTATGGGCATGGCCATTGTAACCCTGTATAGTGGTTGTGCTTGTCCAGTCCACAGATGGGCATACTCCAGGTCAGGATGGATTCATACTTTAAACGCAAAGGTTCACAGGTATGTACATCTTAACTGGCAGCATCCCTGTTGATGTCCGCATTCCCAGAAGGTCATAATGACAGCCTTGACATGTGTAGTCTGTGTGGCGTGATTCATATATATGTAGTATTGTAATAGTAATCTGTAAATAGGCAGGTGTTCCGTACACGACACTGGAGTGTGTGTGTATGTTTGTCCCCATTTGCCGGTGAACTCTAAATTGCTTTTAGACTGGCCATATTCCATACATTTCTTATACCCACTGTTAGCAAGGTCGATGATGCCACCCATTTACAAATACACTTCTGGGAGGGCTGTGTCCCAGTAATCTTGGTAGCGCGTTCTGTAACTGCGTAATGCTGTAGTGTAATAAAGTAGTTAAGTCGGTGCTCTACTCCCACACTTGCTGTGTGTGTGTGTGTGTGTGTGTGTGTGTGTGTGTGTGTGTGTGTGTTTGTGTGTGTGTGTTTGTGAGTGTGTGTGTTTGTGAGTGTGTGTGTTTGTGAGTGTGTGTGTGTGTGTGTGTGTGTGTGTGTGTGTGTGTGTGTGTGTGTGTGTGTGTGTGTGTGTGTGCGCGTGTATGACTCCCCCTTTGCCTGAGGACTGAGTAATACCTTTATACTGCTCACACTCCATACATTTCTTATACCCACCGTTAGCAAGGCCGATGATGTTACCCATCTACAAATACACCTCTTGGAGTGCTGTGTTCCAGTAATCTCGGTAGCACATTCTGTAACTGCATAATGCTGTAGTGTAATAAAGTAGTTAGGTCAGTGTTCTAGTCCCACACTTGCCGTGTGTGTGTGTGTGTGTGTGTGTGTGTGTGTGTGTGTGTGTGTGTGTGTGTGTGTGTGTGTGTGTGTGTGTGTGTGTGTCTCCCCGTTTGCCTGAGGACTGAGTAATACCTTTATACTGCTCACACTCCATACATTTCTTATACCCACCGTTAGCAAGGCCGATGATGTCACCCATCTACAAATACACCTCTGGTAGTACTGTGTCCCAGTAATCTCGGTAGTGCATTCTGTAACTGCGTAATGCTGTAGTGTAGTAAAGTAGGTAGGTCGGTGTTCTAGTCCCACACTTGCCGTGTGTGTGTGTGTGTGTGTGTGTGTGTGTGTGTGTTTGTGTGTGTTTGTGTGTGTGTGTGTGCGCGTGTATGACTCCCCCTTTGCCTGAGGACTGAGTAATACCTTTATACTGCTCACACTCCATACATTTCTTATACCCACCATTAGCAAGGCCGATGATGTCACCCATCTACAAATACACCTCTGGTAGTACTGTGTCCCAGTAATCTCGGTAGCGCGTTCTGTAACTGCGTAATGCTGTAGTGTAGTAAAGTAGGTAGGTCGGTGTTCTAATCCCAGACATGCCAAGTGTGTGTGTGTGTGTGTGTGTGTGTGTGTGTGTGTGTGTGTGTGTGTGTCTGTGTGTGTCTGCCTGCATGAGACAAGTACACTGCTTTGTAGTATTCGCTGTAGTGCGTGCCCTAAACGCGTGTTGCTGCAGTGTGATACGGTAGGGGTTTGTATACAGGTTTGTCTGTCAGAGCCTGTGTAGAGGTGGCCGTGATTGTCTTACCATTCATTGGACATGTTTGGGAGCGGGTTTTGTAGTTTTCCTATATAGTATCTGTCTTATGACAGATTGGCCACCTCATGAGGAGTACAGCTGTCAGTCAGCCACAGCACTGTGTTGGCAAGCCATACCCATACATCTGACAAAAGGGCTGGTGAACTAAGTATGCAGCCCTACTAGTACCCGGTATATGTCCCGCACCCATGTGCCATGCACATACAACCTTGCCTAGGATATCCCACTATGTTGCTAGTGACAAGCACATTGAGGACAGATAGTAAGCATGGTGTGACCGCAGTGGCCTGCAGAGGACATGGCTCCCTGTACAGTGGTACAATAGGCACATATATGTGGACATTGTGCCTTCACTATGTTCCACACTGAATGGCTGCAACATATGTGGTGCCATCATATGTGATCCACTCAGGCACATGTGCTTTTTAAGGACCAATGCCACTGACACCATGGAATACCTGTCCATTCTATACATGCAGGTGCAGGGCCGAGCTGCTTACTGTAAGCAGGTTTTGCCACACCAGGCCAGTATTGGCATATCGGGTAAAACAGGCTGTGTACACTACATGTGCCTGCCAAACCAGGTACACCTGTACATGTCACTGTACAGTATTGTGGGACATGCACATCCCAGGCAATGGCCATGTGAAGGACTATCAAACACAGACATGGCATGCATTGCAAAGCTATGGCCCTACACATTGGTAACCAGGATGTCAGGCCAGATATTGCAGTACCCATCTGTGTGGGACATTGCAATACTACATCCCTGCACTGCACACCATTGTCGGGTGATGCAATGGCAAGGATTACACCTCACCCAGCCTTGTACAGCCATCTTGCACAGCCAAACACTACACACTCATGGAGCAATGCATACCTGCATGACAGTACTGGCACCCTGTGTCTGCATGTGGGTTGTGATGCTCCCAACCCCAGTCACTCCCAGTATAAACCTTGTTGGCATACCAACAGTTGTCAAGCACTTCCACATGGCCTAGCCCATTGAACCTCCAGATATCCCCTGTGGTGCATGTGGTCCTGTGCATTACTGTGGTGTGGCAAACTAAGTAATTACATTATGTATTTGCTGCCCTGATAAAGGTGTCAATGCATGTCTTTTAGAGTGTGGTTGTGGTGACAATGGCATCCGTTCATGTGGACTGATGTGTGCCACACCTAATGTATGTCTACTATATCTGTTGCAGATGGCACTCACTCACCTACACACATGTTCTTACAGCACTGCAATATGCCGCCTCTGTGGCACATGTTGTAACGTCATGCACATGTAATAGTAATGGGTAGTCAGGGGTTTGACCCTGTACTATTCTGCTTGTGGCAAATTATGGTGAAGTCTGCAAGCCCTTCCCTGGTGTACATTGCCTGTCCCGCACACACACTCTCTGGTGGATGTGAACCTTCAGCAGCAGCATGTGTATTCTAACAGATAGAAATGGTCAGGTGATGGCCTCTGCATCTACTGCAGTCCTCCTGTAGCTGATTGCATGTGGTACAGCTGTGATGGTGTTCCCATAGCCATCTGCATGATAAACACAGTACACTATTATCTGGCTATGACAGTCGCTGTGAGTGGTACCTGGATGTGGTGTTCTAACACGGCATCACAGATGATATCTGGATGTACCTCAATCATTTTCAACAGTGGGAAATTGCCTAATGACAGGAGGGTGATGTGCCACACAACTGCAACATGTAAGTGTAGCTATGCTGCATTGAGACTACTGCCTGTTTAACATGTGTGTGGTAATGGCTATTCTGCATGTTAAAATACAGACATGACAGTGCTCTGTTCATGAGGGAACCCCATTGTAGGGCCATCTCTGAACAGGTCAGTGTGTACAACCATTTGTTTCCTGTGTTACACACTGTACACACTTCTCTGCACGGCAGAAGCATGGTGTAGGAATTGCAGACAGTACACGATGATAGGGATGTGTTACTGCCATCGCATCCCTGACTGGACATGTCACATGAGACAGTGGTATGACTGACACTGTGTGGGATTCCCAGTGACAATCCAACCCACACCTTCAACTAGTAATCTCCCCAATGCCTTCTCTTTTTCTCCTGTACCTACCTTCAACATAAAAAAACTCTTAACTAAACTTAAACCCACCAAATTAGCAGCAGACAGCCTCCCAAGTGAATACCTACAAATCGCAGCTGATGCTCTGGCCTACCCAGTATCCATCTTGATTAACCGATCTCTGTCAGAAAGTTACGTTCCCACACTGTGGAAAGTATCAAATATAATTCCCCTCCACAAAGGTGGTCCCTCCACAGAACTAACCAGTTACCGCCCCATAGCTATTCTCTCTCCACTCTCCAAAATACTAGAGAGATGCATACACTTTCAGGTCTCAGACTACCTCCTTACTAACAACCTCCTTTCCAGTACTCAGCATGGTTTCCGACCAAACCATAGCACCACCACTGCCTTACTCTCCTTTACTAACACTATCCTTCAGCATAAAAACAATGGCTATCTCTCCTCTGCTACTTTCCTAGACGTATCTAAAGCATTTGACATGGTCCCACACAAAAAACTTATCTCTGTCCTCAGTAACCTATCCTTCTCACAATCGGTCAACAATCTGTTGTATGGCAGAATGACATATCTCCCCAACTACCTATCTCCATAGGGGTTCCCCAAGGATCCATCCTTGGACCCCTACTCTTCTCTGTTTACACCAACAATCTAGCCTCTGCCACCAAACATGACACGCTCATACAATACGCAGATGACTCGACCATCATCTGCTCAGCCCAGTCCGTACCAAAACTGCAAAAAGTCACACAGGAAGCCTTTTCCTCTGTTGAAACATGGTTATCCGATGCCCGATTAATACTCAACCCAAACAAAACTAAACTACTCATCTTCCAACCCACCAAACATACTCAAAACAACTCTCACTTTAACATCACGGCAAAAGACAACACCACTATATACCCAACTGAACACACCAAATTGCTAGGAGTGGAAATAGACAATAAACTAAAATTTGACATTCACATATCCATGACAATAAAAAAGTCCACAAAAAACTAGGAGCATTATACAGAAATAAGCAATTTCTCACCAAAGCAGCAAAGATTTCAATAGCAAATTCCAACCTTATCTCCACCCTACTTTATGCCTCTCCAATATATACCAACCTAAGGCAATGTGATCTAAACAAGCTAGAGACCTGCTACAACAAAATCGCCAAATTCGCCACAGGGCATCCTACCGTAGTCACCACTGTCTCTCACTTGCTGAACTGGGCTGGCTTGAACTCCCTCACCTCCTTCAGTGGTATCAACTCTCACTTGCCCACAAACTAGTAAACCATCCACTAAATGTCCCATCCCTCCAGAATCTACTCCAACCCTATCGCACCACCAGACCACTAAGATCCAGCAGCAAATATCACTTGCAGATCACTAAAGCCAATAACTCTGCTGGTGAAGCACTGTTCTCTTGCGCCATAGCCAAATTATGGAACTCACTCCCACCCACAATTATCTCCATACCATCATGCACCCACTTCAAAACTTTACTAAAAGCGCAACTAAAAACATGCTGGCTATGCCCTTGCAACTCCCACTCGAATATCATCCACCCCATCCAACCACTACCTTTCTTTCCACTCCACTAACTACCTTGATTATAGCAAGCTCAGATGCTCATAAGCCAGTACTTATTATACAGCATGAACTTCTTCTTCTTGTAACATTTGTTAATGTCTGGTATGCACTTCACAGATAAAGATTCTAGTTGTCTACTGATGTACTATGTTCTTCATCTGTAAATATGTTGTAAGTAATTGCTATGTAAATTGTTAATCACTATGTAATCCAATGTAAATACTGTCTGTTTATTTTAACTGTGGAGCTTTTCTCCCCGGGCCTCCGCTGAAAATGGACATATGTCCAGTCGGACACTCCTGGTCAACAAATTTAAATAAATAAATAAATAAATAAATAATGATGAGCAACTGTTCATAGTTGCGGTCACACGTCTACTACACATTGTACAGTTGCCATGCGGTATATATACATATGTTGTGTTCCCCCTGCAAATGTATACCATCTGTTGGGTTGCTGGTGATATCTATGCATACCGTCGTAGGTAATCCTGTATGCTGTTGTCTATCACTAAGGCATATGTGGGTTTAAAATGCAACACCATAGGCTGAATGGGTTGGTACGCCCCGGGAGATCCTCCTGTCCAACTTCAGCTGACCATGGCAACGGGCAGTAGCACATCTAGGGCCCAGCCATTAACATCAACCTCTGTTGGCACTGCACCACCTTCTGGTGGTACCACCACTGAGGATGGAACATGTCCCCTTGGGAGCGGGACCAGACAGGTACATATCTGCTGTCATGCGGTCCCGGACATGTTTCGTAGGTGGCTCCCTAATGGGGTTACGAAGCCAGATACGCCAGTTCAAGGGCAGAGTGTCACATTTACAGGGTGATGCTGCCTCTCCTGGACAGCCCTCAGCACTGCCTCCTTTGCAGCTGTGTAGGTGCAGTGGTAGTTGCCCATGGCTGGAGACCTCCGTCCCAGTTCCCATGGGCTTTTGAATGCCGAAGACCCATCCCCATCCAGGGTGTATCCCCCCCCCACATGTGTCATATACCAACCCTGTATGCTGTCATTTCTGTGCTCCTACCTATCCTCCATGGCCATACCTACACTTCTTCCCCAACATCTGACCCTCACCTACGGACACATAAGGCCATTCGGCTCCTAAGACACCATCTGCCCTATATAGCTGCCCATTACACACACATGCCCACTGGACACATGAAACCCTTGTAATATGCATCATAACATACTACTGTTATCCTCACCACTGTCCCTCAGGTGCATGGTCCTGGTATGCACATCACCCCTACATGGTTCAGGAACATGTGAGGAGGATGACCCCATTGTACACAAAACACTGCCGGTCCCTCTGTGGTTACCCCATTTACCTTTATCATGATGATGATGTTGCACACAGCACATTGCAGGAGTACTGTTCACACATAATGATTGGACAGGTACTGTTGTGTTAATGTACATCACATGCACAGAGTGATGTATACGGCCAATGTACAACTATTGTCTGTCTGAAGGAGTCTCGTGATCACATAGAGCAACACCACTACATAATACAGGCATCACTGCTGTTTCCCGTTTTATTAATTTGTAATACTTTGTTGCTACATGGCATGTCCCTGATACATCTCTATATATGTATGTACCTATATGCTGGACATAAACACTCACATGTACTTCTACATGATGGGATACGTTCCTATACTGTTGAATGACCACACTGTATGATATCCTCTGGTTACAGCCTCTTACGCTCGATTAGCCTCTACATTGCTTAACCAATGCAATACTCGCATACTGGTAGCCAAACACGCTTACACGTGCTCGTTCCTGCAATTGCTAATGCACCGGCATTGGTGCTTGCATCTGTCACTCACATCTCTGGGTGTGAGTGAGGACCACAATATTACCTTGTGATACCTATTACATCATTCTACAAGACTCCAGTATCGGGATTGGCCACCCATTAGGTGACGGCATCGCGTTTGACTGTATGGAATCTGCGGCCTGTCCAGTGACACAATCATATTTGTGTGTACCTCATACAATGTACCTTGTGATGCCTATTACATTGGAATACATGAATAAAGTATCAGAAATTACTGCCTATTAGGCGATGGCATGGCGTTTGTCTGTACGGAATCAGCGGCCTGTCCGGAGAATCATTCATATTCATGTGTTCCTCTTAGGCATACCTTGTGATGCCTATCACATCGGACTACATGACTACAGTCATAGCCGGCCTTACGCATAGGCCAACTAAGCGGCCACCTAGGGCACCGCTTTAGTGGGTGCACTTTACCAGTATTTATTTGGTGTAGGTAAACCAGGATGGGGGCACTGGGTGGTGTGGCCACTCCTGACTACAGTATCGGGAATGGCTGCCCATTAGGCGACGGCATGGCATTCCACTGTACGGAATAAGTGGCCTGTCCAGTGAAGTAATCATATTTGTGTGTTCCGCATACACTCTGCTCCCATCTGGCTGATACATAGGAACCGAGATCCTGCATTACAAATGAGTAGTTGGGTTGTGGTAGCCACATCCGTCAGATGGGTCATGCTACCGCATACCTGTTATAGGTTTGCCATCTTGGCCAAGGTAGGACTTTAGGGTTACCACCTGTCCCACTTTGCGAGGGACAGTGTGAAAATAATCAAGACATAGCACATGTCCAGATTACAGGACATTATTATATTCTACGTTTCATTAATAATTGCATACAACAGTTATTTTATATATGACACTTCTATATGTTATGTGAAGTAGCATAAGCAATTCAAATGCAACTAGATTAAGCTTTTATTTGTGCAGATAAGTGTAATCATGTATTATGCACGGCTGTAGGTATGTTTAGTCCTGGAATGTCTGACATTTCTACAGAATATGTCCCACTCTGGCCATTTGGAAAGGTGACAACCCTATAGGACCTGTATGTACAGACATCAGACTTTGCAATGCAACACACCCACAGCCAGTAGAAAGGGGTGTACTTCATTGTTTCGCCTAAATAAAAGGTTACTCTCGTAGCATTATAGTTGCTTATAATGTTACCTTTAACATTTAGGTGTTTCAGAGGAACATAATTGTTTTATGCTACTACTACAGATAATATAGGTAGTCTTTGCCCTAAATCACAGGACATTTGCCTTAATTACAGTTATTATACAGGACACAACTGCCCACAGGGGAGTGTCCCACTCAAAGGTGGACAGGTGGTAACCCCAAACCTTTTATTCTATCAATCTTGTAAGTTAGTTGGCGGAACATGCGCTTTCTCTCACTATCAGACCTCTTATACGAGTGGGGAAGAATAAACACTGAATCAGGGACACTGCATAACGACCTCAGGGACACATTTAGAAGGTTTGTGCTATTAACCTGACACATTGATGGACATAGAGCACATATGTATTCATACACATTGTCTGAGGTGCATGCAGCTTATGACTCTTACATGTTGTCATTATTCTTTACGTGTATTCTGCCACCTTTCCTCCTAATATCACTAGTTCTAGGATGGTTTAGTTGAGACTGTGTTAAGATTCTGATTCGTAATCACGGACGTCCCTGGTAATCGGGGACAGTTCAGTGATATGATCGCTATGTATTCCCCCAATGGTTTACAGAATGTCCAGTAGATGTGCTCTTATAGTTTGGGAGGTATGAGAGTCTGCTATACCCACAATGGAATATTACTTACACCCATGGGGAGGTCCTAATACATGTCTGCCAGCCAACACCTGCACGCCTAGCCCCATAATCGCATACCCATAGTTCCCCCACCTGCCACTCATCCTTACTGTGGGCGCAGGTGGACGCAATTGCGATATGAACACACCCCTACACACTGCCCACTCTCCCTGTGTCAGGACAACTGTCATACGTTGTGTCAACCCATGTGTTATCTGGCTTGCATAACCTACTGTTCCATGTACAGCTACATCCTGGTCGTAATGGTGTTCCCCCACTGGTTGAAGGTACCAAATTTTTGGTGCCCCGCAAGGAACGTCGCTGTCCATGTTTAAAGTGTAGACCTTGTAGATCTCTCCCACTGGTAGTTTCCTGTCATTGGTCTGGGAAGCAGTGTTGTATTTACCTTTATTGCGTGTCTGTATGTCTCACCAGCCTAGCTGGGGTTTGTGATAAGTAGATGTTTGTTGAGTGGACCTCCCACCAACATATGCCCGGTCTAAACATGTTACCCATAACTGCTGTAACATAACCTAGGTATATACATGTGTATATTTACTGTAACATATATATATATATATATATATATATATATATATATATATATATATATTTACATTAATATATACAGACATAGCTGCATATGTATTCATACATGTATATTCATATCTTGCTGTCATATATATATATATATATATATATATATATATATATATATGTGTGTGTGTGTGTGTATGTGTATGCATATATATATATATGATTTTATATATATATATATATATATATATATATATATATATATATATATATATATATATATATGTATATGTACATCAGTGTGTCAATACATTCCTCGCTCATACGCACTTACACATGCATAATAGTGTTTATAAGCTTCACCAGCATACTAGTGCCTTATTCATTATAACGCCGACACACTCCAGTTATCTTGTAATCAGTATGTAGCACGTTATACAGTGGACAGATGTCACTATATGTTCATGTAGGGATTACCAATGGTAATTAGAATGTGATAGTGTGATATGACGCATCCCTCTTCTGCACAGCCTATTATTCCATGTACTGTTGATGTTTGTATGGGCACATTCCTATTATTTATGTCAACAAATGGAATGCATGTGTTACAGAATTTGTACTTCAACATATATTGTTGTCTGCATGTGAGTATGCATATATACTTATTATGACCTAGCTGACCTCCACGGGGCGGTCCATTATAACCAGCCCATCCAACCCTGGCATGCCTGGATCCATAATTGCATACCCATAGTTTCCCCACCTGCCTCTACTCTACAGCACTCATCCTTGCTGTGGACGCAGGTGGGATATGAACACACCCCTACACACTGCCCTCGCTCCCCGTGTCAGGACACATGTCGTACGTTGTGTCATTCCATGTGTTACCAGGCTTGCACAACCTACTGTTCCATGTACAGCTACATCCTGGTCTTAACTGTGTTACTCCCATCAACTGAAGGCACCATATTTTTGGTGTCCCACAAGAGACGTCGCTGTCCATGTTTAAAGTGTAGACCTTGTAGATCTCTCCCACTGGCAGTTTCCTGCCGGTGGTCTGGGAACTAGTGTTGCATTTACCTTTATTGCGTGTCTGTATGTCTCACCGGCCTAGCTGGGGGGTAGTAAGTAGACGTTTGTTGAGTGGACCTCCCACCAACATATGCCCGGCCTAAACATGTTACCCGTAACTGCTGTAACATAAACATAACCTAGGTATATACATGTGTATTTCACTGTAACATATGCATATATATATATATATATATATATATATATATATATATATATATATATATATATATATATTTACATTAATATATACAGACATATCTGCATATGTATTCATACATGTATATTCATATCTTGCTGTCATATATATATATATATGTGTGTGTGTGTGTGTATGTATGTATATATATATATATATATATATATATATATATATATATATAAACAACCTCCAAAAATAGTTCCAGCACAAACAGGAGACACGAGCAGCTGAAAATAAACTAATTTATTGAATGTAACACATCCCCCAAACCGGTTTCACTCCAAAGAGCGTCATCAGTGAGTGCAGAATCATCATATCGCATCCATTTATATAGTCAAGTTGCACCATGCCCCCTAGTGGTATATCACATAATCACATATATAGAGTAAAACATGATGCATATAACATTTTCTCAAACTAACACTATCATATGTTAATATGAAACCCAAAACTACACTAAATCTTAATCCAACCTATCAATACTCCAACAATATTATTAAATATACATATATACATATAAATCCTTACCATAAAGAGTTACAATAATATCATATATCCACAGTGAAAGATATATTTATATATAGGTTTACTATTGAAATGTCGAACGGCACTACGTCGACTGTACTATAGTCGAACACGGAAGTTTGAAAATAGTAATGTCGACGTCAAAAAAAACAATCTAGGAATGGTTTTAACATGGGTCGAGGTAGGTGTTCAGTATTATTCAGAACTACAAACATCTCCCCTACCTCGAACCCATGTTAAAACACAGTCCTAGATTGTTTTTTTGTCGTCGACATTACTGTTTTCGAACTTCCGTGTTCGACTATAGTACAGTCGATGTAGTGCCGTTCGATATTTCAATAGTAAACCTATAAATATATATATATATATATATATATATATATATATATATATATATATATATACACCTCAGTATGTCAATACATTCCCTGCTCATACGCACTTACACATGCGTAATGATGTTTATAAGCTTCACCAGCATACTAATGCCTTATTCATTATAACACTAGCACACTCCAGTCATCTTGTAATCGGTATGTAGCATGTTATACAGCAGACAGATGTCGCTATATGTTCATGTAGGGATTACCGATAGTAATTGGAATGTGATAGTGTGATTCGACCCATCCCTCTTCTGCACAGCCTATTATTCCATGTACTATTGATGTTTGTATGGGCACATTCCTATTATTTATGTCAGCAAATGGAATGCATGTGTTACAGAATTTGTACGTCAACATATATTGTTGTCTGCATGTGGGTATGCATATATACCTATTACGACCTAGCTGACCTCCACGGGGCGGTCCATTAGAACTGGCCTATCCAACCCTGGCATGCCTGGATCCATAATTGCATATCCATAGTTCTTCCACCCCAACCCGTGTTAAATTTACACACATAACATCCATTATCCACTTGTTATTGCAGCCATGACACACCTTTAAACATTTTCCTCTCCAGAGCTTTTGGGGCCCTACACACATTCTGTTTTGCCTCGTGTATTCACAGGGTCTCCTGCCATGTATATTTGCACATATGTGCCTTTCCTGGTGTTATTGAATACGGCCATTTGCGCTTTCCAATTTTTGGAGGTCCCAGCATAGGACTACATTCCGCCTGTGTGTAAAGTAGACCTAGCATTTCAACGATGTTACTCCCACTGGTAATACCCTGCCTGTGGTGTGAGTAGCAGTGCTCTGCTCACTCCTGGGCAACTTTTTATGACATACGCTGAAAGCACTTTATAATACCAGAATTGCTCTTGATTCCCTTCACATCCATGGTGTATGCTTTACTGTTACAACGTCCATTATATATATATATTTCTCATGTATGTAGATATATATCTATACACACATATGTGTGTGTGTATATGTATATATATATATATATATATATGTGTGTGTGTGTGTGTGTGTGTGTGTATATATTACATCAGTACATACAAACATACATTTCCTATCCTGGGAGCTGCTTACACCCGCGCAGGCACACTCGCCTATGCTTACTGTGCATTACATATGTTTACTGTCGCTTATTTATGCTTATTTGTGCCTTATACATTATGATAATACCACTTTGATTGAAAGGAACTGGTTAATAGTCCCATGCGATACACACGTTCACCTTTACATGTTTAAATGTCGGCTTTACAGCAGAGCAACATTCATTCCACAAGGAAAATGATATGTGCTATTGTCGATCTTGAACCATGAATGCCTTTTCATAAGCAGATGCTCTGACCACTACACTATTGGTTTTCTGCCTCATTTATATGTATACCCATGGTGCATAGTTATCCAAACACACATCTCATCACTTCACTTACACAGCAGGCATCCATTTACCTGTTGGGAAAAACACACTACTACACATACATCATTCCCTATTCCCTACTGCTCTGGACTCGTGCCGCATGTTGACTCACTCCGAGGATATTCAGACCTCTACAGCCTATAGTCCTGGCACATGCATGTGTTAGATTGTCAGGGTGTTCATATGGTCTTCTGATTTAGGCTTGTCTGACTGGGGACCAGGACTGCCCTGTACATAGTTGAAAGTCAGATTTAGCAAGGGGAGATCGTTTGTTCTACTTTTAGCGTTTTACCTGTGGTTGGGGATGCAGAGGTGTGCTCACCGATGGCCATTCTTATATATAACAGCACTATTATGGGGATTTCCTATATTGTGACCATGTTCATTTTTCATATCTACACATATATATATATATATATATATATATATATATATATATATATATATATATGTCTGTGTGTGTGTGTGTGTCTATATCGGTCTGTACATACACATGCATATACACCTACATGCTCATTTACATTTCCTATACCGTTGAATCACCGCCACCTACCGTCATGCATACACGCTTGCATACCCGTTTACGTCTCGGGTTGCCACGTTTTCATATGGCCAAAGTGGAGCATTTTCGGGACACACATCAGACTTTACAGGCCGACACATACCCAAGGTCAGTACAAAGGTTAGAACTTTACTTATTTCCCTAAATGAACACTTATTCTTGTAGTGGTTTGTTTGCTTCACCTGTTTCTTGTAACTTTGAGTATTTTACATAAATAACTGTTTTATGCAACTGTTACATGATATATGGGACATATTTCCTACTATCACAGGACATTTGCCATTGCATTATATTTGGTCTGAACACAACTACCAAAAAAGGGACTGTCCCTCACAAGGTGGGGCATGCGGTAACCCTTCTTATGTCTGCTTTACAGCGCCTTAAGCACACTATATCTGACTGCCACTATGCGAATGTGTAAGGTATATATTCCTGATAATGCACGTGGGGAGACGTGCATCACGGTATGGTGTTTAATCCCGGGACGTAGGTTCTGCAGGACCGGCTGGAGGCTGAGCAGTCTTGTGGACAGCTACTGCTCATACAACTTGAGTCCAGATGTATACAGGACTGGACATTGTGTCATGACACCAAGTCTAATGTTTAGAACAGATACATATCCCATGAGGGATATCCAAAAATTGTGGGGAACGATGACCATCTTTGCTTTACGGCTGTAAGGTAGGGTTATACATGCAAGGGATACATAGTTTGCAATCCTGAGAATGCCTAGGGTGAGACTGCCTACTAGATATGGGTAGGAGTCACTATGTGCAGATAGGGCCCCGCCTATCTAGCAGCCCGAGTATGGCTGGTTTTGGTGGACCTTCATGAAGGGGGGTTGTGTGCTGTGAAGGTGATGATGGGTATTCAATTATGTATCCAGGTGTGTTGGGGTTGGATGGCTCATTTCAGGTCAGACCATTATGTGGGTATGTGCCGGTAACGTTTCTGTACATGTGTATTGCACATTTTAATGTTCACATGTTTGTGGGATTGTATTGCGGATGTGTATATTTGTTCTTTGGTTATCTTCCTGATTCACACACCGCTCCCTCGTAGACCTCCAGTTCACCTATTGTGCATCCAACCCAGTCTCCCATTGGCGATATATTACATTACCCACCTCACACCCCCATATTCCTCAATCAACATTCATGCCTTCTCTAGTTGATGGCCCGTGTCACAGTCAACAGAATACATTGTGTACACTACATATCTCTGGGACCAATATGGTTGTGAGGTCTACACTAACATTTCAGATCAACCACATGCTGTATGTCATGCACATAAGTACTCGCAAATACTTATCTTTCATAACATGGTAGGTAGACCCGGGTAATACCCGTTCATCTATGGGCCGCCCTGGCAAGGACGTCTTGGACTGTGAATGGGCAGATATTGGGCGAATGCTCTGACCATTGGTAGGGTTGCCAACTTTTCATATGACCTGGATGGGACATTTTCGTGGCACACATCTGAGTTTACAGGCCAACACATACCCACGGTCATTACAAAGGAAAGTACTTTAGTTTCATGCCTACATATAAGCTTTTATTGTTGTAGCGGTGTAGTTGCTTATTCTGTTTTGTTTACTTGCTTATTCTGTTTCTTCTAACATATAGGTATTTTATACACGGATATACGTACTGTATGGGACTATTTCATAACATATGGGACATAATTATGTCCTACTATCCCAGGACATTTCACATTTATTATGAATTTGGTATGGACACACCTGCCTAGAGGGGGACTGTCCCTCTGAATGTGGGAGAGGTGGTAACCAAAACCATTGGGCTAGGCTTGGCAATTGGTGGCACTCTAACACGATGCGTTTTGCTTCCACTTGGTATAACTAGCGACACTACAATGGAATACGGGCACGGGGTTTTAAATATCTTTGTTCGAGGGACAGGGACTCAATATTCAGCTGCGTGCCTTTGTGTTTACTTCTTATTGTGGTGTTCACAAGATGTCTTGTATGCTTTACATACATGTCAGTATCCACAGACACTGACAGGAGTGATTACTATTAGAGGCAGGCTGTACTAGTCAGCATTTTAGGTTGCGCGTATGCAGCCGACATGATCACGCCTCCGTGCAGCACTTGGACATGCCCCCTGCACTAGTACACATTTCCTGTGCACGTGGCTGTTATGGCAGCGTATCTTCATTAATATGCATGTGGTGCAGCTGCGCCATCTCTACGCCGCATGGTCGGCGCAAGGCTAATGCCATCCTTGCGCTGAGCTTCATGAATCCCGGGGTATATCTTTCCTTGCTAGGTACATATGCATATAATGCTATATGTGTTCTCTCCACCTCACATCTAAAACAGATAACCTTCCCATCCTTACCAATTTTATATCTAGTATTTTCACTGTTTTTTCACACAACACTGCCACTCTAGAATGACATTCTCTTCCTAAGTTTCATATTATATTTCCATCCCACAATTTTTCTGTTTGCAGTTTTTCTTCACATGTCAGGCATCCTACATTCTCTAAAAGAATACCATTCACATCACATTTAGCATTTAGCACACCATTCTAGCATCCCTATCCTTCTTACAGTGTTAATACTGTTCACATTTACTGAAAATATTCTAAAACTGTTGCTTTTCCTTCTTTTTAAATTTAGGGGAAATATTTTAAATTTTTAATTTTCTTAGTTTTACTCTTTTCCCAATTGATGGTTTTTTTTTCCCTGGATTAATGAGCAAATAATCCTTGATCTACAGAATCAGATTTTTAACTGTCTACAACTTCAAAAAAACCTTCTCCTGACCTCTTTATGTACTCTTTCTTCTCATTTTCACCCCTATATATTTTTCCTTCTACAGTTTCTTCACCTATTTACCCTCTTCCCCTGATTTTGTCCTTCCTCATGTATGTTTTCTTCCCTTTCCCTTTCTTATTCGTTATTTAGTGTTTGCATTTGACATTCCATCCAAAAATGCCCCTTTTTTTACACAACCTGCATTCAGGCACATACCTTCTTGCTGTATCTCCTTTCTCCCAAGAATGGTTAATTGTACCTTGTCACAGTCATTAATTAAAAGAGAAAAGTCTCCAAAAAAAGAAACATAATTCAGGCTGATCAGCATATTTTAATGTCTTTTTATAATCAGCCACAAAAAAACATTTGACAAGTGTTTCACCTTGTTTTTTTTTCACGTTTCAAAATAGCATCCAACCTCCACCCTCCATTTCATAAGTTTCTCTCATTTCTAACTTTCACAGTGTTATCAACAGTATTACACAGCTCCAGCAAGCAGATTTTAAAATCGTCCTCTTCCAGTTCATCAGCTCTAAACTGGAAAGTAACATTTTTTTTTACATTTAAGTTACTACCAGAAAATAAATAATTGTTCCATGGAAAAATGATCTTTTTGTTACATAGTTCCAGAGATTTCAACATTAGTCCATCAGTTTCAAAGGTAACTCAAACAAGTATGCCCCAATATGTATAAAAGGCTGAATTTATTGATTTTTAAAAACTAGAAAAGCAATCAAATTATCCCACACATAATATTTGTCTATTACAGTGTCATTTTTTGTTCTTATTCCCACAGTTGGTCTTCTCATCTTTTTAAAAACAGTTTTACTTACAGTTTGTTGCTGCTCTCCTTTTTTGCCTGCTGTCACTGCTGCATATGTTTTAGCTGGTGCATTATCTGCTGCCACAAAACCAGACACCTTCTCAGTTTGTTGATCTTTTCCTCTTTTACTTTCTGCCACTGCTGCATTCTCTGCTGACACATCACCTGGTTCCTTTTCCACATATTTTTTTCAGAAGTACTGAGGATGGTAATCTGCCATCTAATTCCTTGAAGTAGTAGAACTGTCATTTGGGTCAACAAAACATCGTCTGCAAGCCTTCCTGATACCAGTTCTGTTATTTGCACCACTTCAAAAGACTCACTTTCTTTCTTCTCCATGGAGATGGCTAAACGCTCCTCATTTGTAACATCCACCGCACAGAAATCTTTGTTTATATTGTAAAGCACCAAATCGAACAAATTTTTCTCTAAATTCTCACTTTCCACCTTCAAACTCTCCATATTTTTTTCTCCTCCCCCATCCTGCTGCTTCCCTTAGGCCTCTTCCTTGCTGTTGTAAGAGCCCTTCTGTAACATCTAGTAGGGGAAGTTCCCCAGTGCATAAAAAATATTAAACAATAACTATAAGAATCAAACAACTACTAGGAAATGGAAATCAAAATCTAAGCCAACTGTTTTTGAAGTATTGAATATTGTAAAATATACAAAAAATGGAAATGGGAACTTTAGAAAAGGGAAGGAGAAACTTACATAGAAATAAATGGAATTTGTGGGAACAATTTGTTGGATTTTTATAAGGTAGAATCAACGATTGCAAAGTCATCCTCAATTAAACTTTCAGTGTGCAGCATAAAAACTGGTCACCACAATCAGCTACAAGCAGTGGTCAGCGAAGACTATAAGGTCAACAGAGACTAGGCTGAAGACCCAGAAGCTAACTGGAGAGAAGGCACAGGAGATCAAGGAATTACTAAGGGTTATAGCACCTTAGGAAGAACAGGAAATAGGTGGAGTTGAAGTGGAGATAGAAAAGACGGACCACACTAAGAAAGAATATTGGTGCAGGCTATGTACAAGAACTCAATGACTCAAATACGAAAAGTGTTTGGTCTCACACAGGGGTTCTCAGTAGGAGTGGATGTGCACCAGGGTTCAGCTCTGAGCCCACTGCTGCTCATACTGGTGATGCACTACATTAGGAAACAGTTCAGTCAGGACAGCTCAACAAAGTTGCTGTATGCAGACAATGTGGCATTACAGACAGACTGATCTAGAACATCAGCAAAAGATAGAGAAATGGAATGCTAAACTAAAGACACATGGGATGAAACTGAGTACAAATAAGACAGCTGTAATGGCAGTAAAAGGAATGGTAGGATGCACACTGTAGGACAGATAAAGATATTAGGACTTTGGGCCAGAAGCCAAAGTAGTTCCAATTGCAAAGAGGGTTAAAGAGAACTGGTGACAATGATTCAGGCATATTTTCAGAAAGGCAGAAGACAATTCGGTGAAGATGATTTGGGGCAGTCAGGAAGAAGGAAATAAGAGCAAACAGCAAAGAGATTGATGTATTGTGTGAGAGGAGGCCTGCCACAATTAGGCATGACTATGAAAGAAGGTAGGAGAGTGGCACTGAATCAAGAGAGATGGTGACAGTTAACACTACAATACAACCTTACGTTGAAAATGTCAAAAGGGGGTTGATAATGATGTTGAATACATGCAGAACAATGTTTAGAAGGAGGAGGGATGTGTAAGGAAAGGCAGAACTTGAGCAATTTGTGTAATGGAACAAATGACAAATATCATGAAGAAAGAAAACTTATATGTAATGAATAACGTATGTAAATTGAAACAAAAATATTAAAATTATTTGTTTCTTTTCTGTTAATGTATGTGTGCCTATGTCTTAAGTGATAATTTAATAAAGGTGTTTAAAAAATAAGAGATGAAAAATTTCCAACTGCTGAACGGATAAACTATACAACGCCTGCCACACATAACATGCCATTACAGATAGCTGGAAGCCCTATAGAGACCTTTACTCTATGTAGCTTCACAAGTGATTTGAGCAGGAGTAAACATGCTACCTGCTATTACAGCGCCTCTGCCACATGTAACAGGCAATTACAAATACCAGGAAGCAATATAGGGGCCTCTCTTCTCCTCTACTCAGTGTTACATCTGATTTGCACAGAAACAAACATCGGACCTGCCAGGGATAGCACACCTCTCTAGACTTTGCCAATTGAAAGATTTATGTTAATGTTGCTGGGAAATTTTTCAGTTGTTGGAAGGTATCAAATTCCATTATGCCATTTATCCTGAAAATACAGAACTAAACAAAAGACATTTTCCCTTTGATACTCATGAATACATAACCTGACTAATTGAAAAATATAAATAAGCACCAAGTTCAATGTCTTTGCCCTGTTTAGAATTTTAATTGCCAAAGAATATATCATCCTCTCTGATACAACAGCTATCTTAATGGCAAAGTGTACAAACTCTACTTACCTAAGTTTTTAATTATTCCTCAAAGCAGAGAGTTTTTGGTGACATGCTCATCCTCCTATTGCTGGTGTAACCCACTCTGTTCACCCTTGTTACACTCTGGCTCAAACTGGTCCTCTACCCCCAATTCCCACCCTCACTTATTCCACACTTATACTCTGAATACCACCACCCACTCTTCTCTTTCTTCAATTATCAACCTTCCTTTGCTTCAGAATAACTTCATTGTCATGTAGTCACATTTCCAAATCCCATCTCAACCACTCTCCAAGCTACTTTACATTTCCAACATGATAATTAATAATCTAATCACTTTTTAACTGTCCTTTTTCTTAGTCTAATAGCCCAATGATATCCTGCAATGCTACATTACCACTCCTCTCCAAGTACCTCCTACAATGTACACTTCTCAGTCATCATACTTCCAAAGCATATTTCATGAACTATTCTTTTACCCTTGTACCATCTTTTCTCCTACAAATAATTACACTTCCCATCTAACATCTCTTTCAAATGCCTAACAATTAATTCCCTTACTCATAATGGCCCCTCAAAATATATAATCCTCACCAAATTAATTACCTCACACTATCTAGCATTAAATTCTATATCACTCTGTGAAGACATATACCCTAACCTGGACCAACTCATTTAAATCAATCCTAGAATATCACCCTACCCAGCCCAAACTCCATCATCCATCTTTTACCTAACAGAATCTCTAGCCTCTTACTATGACATGCAAATATTAAAAGTCTAACTAATAAAATTCCAGACCTGCATGCACATATTGCACTATACTCTATACCCAGATTTACTCATTAACACTGGAACCTGACTAAAACAAGAAGTAACAAATGAACAGATATTACCACCCAGCTATAATATCCTTAGACTTGACAAACAACAAATGAGGAGAAACTACCATTATATCTAAGAATTCATTAGATACAATAACATATCCTTACCACATTCCCTGCTTCCACAGGGCAGAACTTCTAATATCACTACTTAAAATAAACAGTCGCAAAACTTCATGCATTGCTGCCCCTCATATTCAGCCAGAAGAAAAATACAGCAGCAGTGCGTGATATACCAAACTGGTTTAACAGCAACATTCTTATACTGGGAAACCTTAACCTTGACTGGAAAACTTATAACTTGAACCTAGAATCTGATCACATCATCCTCTATCGTTTCTTTGATGCTGTAACCACCCCATACAAGAACTGATTAAAGTAGTGGCCAAGAATCAGTAGCAGACTGGTTACTTAGTACCAGCCATAATAATAGCCACACTTCTGGCAACATACCTGATATCATAAGTAATCATCTGCCCACTTTTGTGCTTAGACACTACAATAGCCACAGTAGGTTCATAGGTAGGTACTAGGCTATTGGCCCTAGGGCCCATATAAGCCTAGCCAAAAGGTACCCTGACTTTTGCCACCCAAGAAAATTATTTTCCTTTGCCCCTTTTGAGCAGAGCCACCAAAGTGATCCCCAGGGTGAATTTCCTATCTCCCATCCAATCATCAAGATTTTTCTTAAACAGTGCTAATGAGGAGCTTTGTTTGATATAGATAGGTAGCTTGTTCCAGAGTATGGGAAGTCTCTGGGACAGGAATCTATCCCTCCAGAATGTTCTGTTTATTGTGGTGACAAGGTTTAGGTCCCTAGAGCGTGTAGCTCGGAGGGATTGGGATTTCCTTAAGTGGGGCATGTCCAACAACTCTGGGTTTGACATAGTTTTGTATGTTAGGCAGAGATCGCCTCTGAGTAGGCGATATGCGACAGAGTAAAGCTGGAGTTTTTTGAGACGGTCTGTGTAGGGCATCTGTTTGAGGCCAGTAATCCTCTTTGTGAGGTATTTCTGTGACCTTTCCAGTTGTTGTAGATGTCTTGTGAGGTACATACCAAAAGGGGCATTGTACTCTATAATGGGTCTAATGAGTGATGAGTAGAGGGGGACAATGACCTCTTTTTTCCTGGATGAGAAACCTTTTGTGATGAGGTGTGCCACATAGAAGGATTTCTTAACTACTGTGGCGATGTGATTATCAAAGGAGAGACTACTGTCCACCTGTGTCCCAAGGTCTCTTATCACACTTTCGGTGTTAAGTAGACTACCGCCTATGAGGTAGTTCATGGGTACAGTTTATACCAAAGGGGATGACAATGCATTTTTTGGCATTGAGCTTGAGGCCATGGCTTTGACACCAGGCATCTGTCTCAGTGAGGCCGTTTTGTAGGATGTCCACATCGTTGAGAGTTTTGATTATTGCTCCTAGTTTGCAGTCATCTGCGAACTTCGTTAGCCAAAGACCTTCTGTGTTAGCCTGTACTTCAGAGAAGTAGATACCAAACAGGAGAGGACCCAGGACTGAACCCTGTGGTACTCCACTTGTCACTGGTCTGAAGTTGGATTTGGAGTCTGCTACTTTCACAGTGTGGGTTCTGTCAGTGAGCCAGTTGGCAACTCATCTTGTGGCATAAGGATTATTACCTAGTTTAGTGAGTTTATCTATAATTCCAGAGTGGGGGATGGTGTCAAAGCCTTGGTGAGATCTAGATAGGCTGTGTGAACCACCTTACCCTCATCTACGACGTTGGTGACCGTTTCAAAGAAGTCTATCAGGTTTAGGAGACATGATCTGCCTTTTACAAACTCGAACTGGGTGGGGTCCATAGTTTGGAGATTACCAGTGTCATTGTTTATAAGTTCCATGATGATACGTTCCATAGCCTTGCAGACCAAGCTCGTCAGGCTAATGGGGCAGTAGTTCCTGGGGTCCATGCTGGTTCCTCCTTTGTGGAGTGGGATAACCATCGCTGTACACCATTCAGTGGGCACAAAGCCTGAGGGGAGGCTATGACTGAACATGGTACTTAGGTGAGGTGCTAGTTCATTCTGTAGTTCATGTAGAACGCAGCCTAGGATGTTGTCAGGTCCCATGGGTGCTGTGTTCTTGGCTTTGGAGAGTGTGTTTTTTACCTGAGCAGCCATGATTACAGGAACTTTGCATTCTTCCAGGATAGAGATCGGCCCTTTAGGGGATGAGAGGGGGGTAAAGTTAGTACTGAACCTATCTACCAGGATGTTGGCAATATCAGTTGGTTCTGTATATTTAGTGCCATTGTGCTGTAACTCAGAGCAGATCTGAGTGTTGGCATTGAGATTCTTGACATAGCTATAGAATGCTTTGTGGTTGTCTTTAGAATCAGTGGTGATTTTGTTTTCGTAACTAGCTTTGGAGGATTTTATTAGGGATCTCATCTTCTTACTGATGCTGACCATGGAGTTCCTCCAATCATGGGATTTTACTCTTTTTTGCAACAGTTTCTTTCTTCTGTTGTAGAGTTTGTTTATGGCAGGGGACCACCAGATTGGCTTCCTTTTTTTGGAGGATAGCATCTTGGTTCTGTTAGGGATTTCATGATCCATGCACTCGTGTAAGTGCTTATAAAGTGCATTTGTGTAGGATTCAGCAGTTGTACCTCTATTGTCCATCAGCAAGGGTGTTGTAAAGTTTGCCACTTCCGTCTTAAGAAGCGTGAAGTTGGCTTTGGAGAAATTTTTTACGGTGGTTTCCCTAATGGAGGGTGGGGGTGGGATGTGGATGTCTAGGGTGATTACCTTGTGATCAGATCTGACCATCGAGGAATTGACCTCTGGTGTTGAACACCGGTTGCCCATGATGGTAATGACCAGGTCTAGGATATTGCTGCCCCTGGTGGGGGTGTGGTTAAGTTGATCCAAGGCATTGGAATTTATGAATTCTAGAAAATGTTGAGCAAAAGAGTTGGTACATGAATAGTTTTCCCAGTTAATGGTGGGGTAGTTGAAATCGCCCATTAATAGGGTGTTGGGTTGTACCCTAATATTTTCCAGTGTATCAGGAAATGAGGAGTGGGAATCCTGGGGCATGGTGGGCGATCTGTAGCAAGTTACAGTTTGGATTGCGGTCTTGCCCAGAGTTAGTTGCACTTGGATAATCTCGGATGCATTATGCTAAGCAACTAGCCTAGATGTGTGGATATCCTTAATGAATATGGACAGGCCTCCGCCTTTAGTGTTTCGGTTCAGGTTAAGTGGCCGAACGGTGTGGTATGAATTATAGCCAGGCAATGCAGGGGTGCTCTCTGGTGCCTTGAACCAGGTCTCTGTCACTGCACAGATGTCAGTGTTCTCCATTTTAAGGAGTGCCTCAAGTGAGTGCATTTTTAGGTTTAGACTTCTAGAACTGAGTAGCATTACCCAATAAAAGAATACTTGCAAACTGTGCAAATTAACTTTCTTCAGTGGTCCCACTTCACAAAGGAGGTGCCTCCACCGACCCCGGAAACTACCGTCCCATCAGCTTGACAAGCCTGGTCTGCAAAGCTATGGAAAGGATCATAATGGAACTCATAAATAAAGACATAGGGGACTTGCAGACTTTGGATCCAACCCAGTTTGGCTTTGTCAAGGGCAGATCATGCCTTTTAAACTTGGTTGACTTTTTCGAAACAGTCACCAAGGCCATTGACGAGGGCAAGGCAGTCCACACAGCCTACCTTGACCTGTCCAAGGCTTTCGACACAATACCCCACTCGGGTATCATTGAAAAACTCACCAGCTTAAATGTAAACCCATACGTCACAAGATGGGTTGCAAACTGGCTAAGCGACAGAACCCACAGGGTCAGAGTTGCTGGCGCCATGTCAGACTCCAAGCCTGTCACAAGTGGTGTCCCACAGGGCTCAGTCCTGGGCCCACTTTTGTTTGGCATCTACTTTTCAGAAGTACAAGCAAACACAGGAGGATTATGGCTGACAAAGTTTGCAGATGACTGCAAACTGGGCACCATAGTTGAAAACCCATCTGACACAGACATCCTTCAGAAGGGTCTCATAGAAATGGATAACTGGTGCCAGAGCCATGGCCTAAAGTTAAACGCCAAAAATGCATAGTCATACCCTTCGGGAAAAACAAGGTTACCCCTAGTTACCATATAGGTGGCAATCCACTAAGCACAGAAGAGGTTATCAGGGATCTGGGGACCCAGGTTGACAGTAACCTTTCGCTTGACACTCACGTTGCCAAAGTAGTTAGGAAGACCTTCTACATTGCCCACCTGATCATGAAGGGATTCACATCTAGATCAAGGGAGGTCATCATTCCCCTGTACTCATCACTCATCAGACCAATGATTGAGTACAGTGCCCCATTCGGAATGTATCTGACCCGACACCTGCAGCAATTGGAAAGGCCCCAAAAGTTCCTCACCAAAAGGATAAAGGGTCTCAAAAATATGTCTTATGCTGCCCGACTGAAGGAACTCCAGCTCTATTCAGTCGCTTACCGTCTGCTCAGAGGTGACCTATGCCTGACATACAAGGCCATATCCAACCCGGAATTAATGAACATGCTTCACCTCAAAAGATCTAAATCCATCAGAACTACAAGGGCAAGAGACATAAACCTCAACACGGCTATTAATAGGACGTGCTGGTGGGACAGATTCATCACCCAGAGACTCCCTATGCTGTGGAACAAAATCCCGGTACATGTGAGGCAGAGCACCTCACTGGCTTTGTTCAAGAGAAATCTTGACCAATGGATGGGAGATTGCAGGTATACCCCAGGGATAACCTCAGTGTCACTGCTTGACAGAGGCACAGCAAAATAATGGGTATCCTTCAAACTAAAAGGGTGGCGAAAGCCACAAAGCTCTGGGCTAGGCTTATAAATGCCCTAGGGCAGATAGCCTAGTATAAACCTATGAACCTATGAACCTAAATATATTTTCTTTGAGACACCACAAAAATACAATCTGGGACCTCTAAAATCCCTTCCACTTAATGAGGCTGACTCATATTTTAAATCAACAAGCCCCATGTAGGACAAATAGAATAAAGTCTAAATGAGCTCCACGGCTTACTAAAGACACCAAACAGCTTATGCTACAAATAAACAGAGCATAGAAGACCTAGCTGCAAAACAAATCCCAATCTGCTATTAAAAAATTCATACAACCAAGAAATGTTACAAGGTACCAAATAAAAAATAAGCAAAATTTCTTTAATGCGCACCACCACCACACTAGTCACAACACTATTCTGGAAATCTATTAATAACCTACTCAAACCACTGTAATTTACCACACCAGCCCCCCAAAATACTAACAGGTCTGAACATATAACTAATCAGTTTAACTCTCTTTTCATTGATACTGTTTTAAAACTAGTAAAAGTAGCTTAAGCTTTTATTCTTCCATTAATTCCCAAAACCCACTATACCTTATTTTCCTTTCAACCAGTCCCAAGTTCTACTATTAAAAAACACCTACAAAAATTAAAACCTACAACCATCTCAGCAAATAACCACTGTCAGAATACCTTGCTGTTTCATCAAAAGTGCTAGCTTACCCTATAAATCCTCTCATCAATCACTCTAAAAAGGAAACTTAAATCCTTAACATATGGAAAAAATCTTACATTATTTTCTTACATTAAGGAAGTACTTCCACTGACTTCTAGAATGATAGACTCATTGCCATTCTCTCCCTACTGGCCAAGATCCTAGAAATATGTATATACACTCAATTTATGACTTGCCTAACTACTATCAACCTTATCACAAATACCAACATGGTTTCAGCCCTAAACATAGCACCACGTAGCCCTTCTTAGTTTTTACAAACAATATCAATGTACATAAGAATAAAGGGCACCTTGTGTCCTCCATCTTCTTAGACTTATCCAAAACATCCAGTACTGTACTATATCAAAATCTACCAAACAAACTCACCTCATTTAACTTCTGTCAGCTTGTAATATCCGGGTTACACAATTACCTCTCTAACAAGCAACAAGAAGTTAAGTGTCAGCAAATGTAGTCTTCCTTCCTTCCAGTAACTATAGGAGTACCACAGGGGTCCACTTCCAGTCCACTACTCTGTAATATCTACACCAACTCCTTGTACAAGGCATCCAAAGATGCCACAATAATTCACTATGCAGATGACTGATTATCTGCTCAGCCCCTTCTTCACCTCAAAAAAGAAATTACACAAGACTCCTTCACTTGTATTGAAACATGGCTTTTAAACCCCCAGCTTATTCTTAACCCTAAAAAAAAAAAAAAAAACAACTCATGCTACTCACCCCAAAAACAGCAATGACCTTAAACAAGCCTTCACTATCACCTCCAAGGATAATGCCTCCTTATAGCAGTATCTCAAACAAAACTATTATGTATAATTATAGATGATAATCTAAAATATGACCACTATATATCTAATATGATTAGAAAAATCCATCAAAAAAATGGAACCTTATATAGAAGGAAATATGAGGTAGCAGATAGCATCTGAAAAACATAGCAGCTGCTTACATTTTCCCATTACACCTGTATGCTTCCCCATACTTACTAACCTAAAATCTAACTTTATAGCCAACCCACTCTCCTGCTGCAATAATACTGCAAAATTGGCCTCCAACCTTCCTTTATATTACTGCATTAAAAAATGAAATGGTTAGAATTACCTAATCGCCTGATCTATGCCCAGTTAATTAGAACTCATATCCTACTATACCAAAAATAAAACTGTCCAGTTCTACAAATTTTTTTATCAAGCTACACTCCAACAAGACAATTAAAATCTAGCACTCAAGCTCTCCTTATAATGACCAAATCAAAAAATGAAGCAGGTGGCTCACTATACTCTAATTGCATCACAAAATTATGGAACTCTATCCCACTCCACATAAAGCATATTTCAAATCTTCCTAGTTTTAAACTTCTTCAAAAAGAATATATTTTCCAAAAATGGTTATACTCTTGCCATATTCCTCCAAACAACTTCTCAAAAATCCCTTTTACCCCTGTCAGTTTCCCCACCTTCTCTCAACTCACAACGTAGTATCTAACCACTTTTGTCTTCATTTAAATCTCTCTTTACAGCTCTATCCATTATTAAAACTATTAATCTATCCTCATATCCTGTCAATGTGAGACTCATAGAATGCACAAATTATTGTCCTACTCCCTTCTATCATCTACATAAACTTAAGTCTTTTGTTGTACTTTCAACCTGCTTGTATACTTTTATGTTTGTCCTGCATAAGCTGTTCTTGCGATACAGTTACGTAATATATTATATCATACATACTATAACTGTAAACTACATCTAAATGTGGAGCTTTTCTCCACGGGCCACCACTGAAAAGGAGTACAGTAGTCATCCAAGTCAGAATATCCTGGTAATCAAATGGTAAATAAATGAAAATAAAACAAACAAAAACGTATTCTGACAATGAATTAAATGAAAGCACAAAACAGCATGGGCTGGTTTCAGGTAAGGTTTGGACTGTATCTACCTATGAACTCTAATGAGTTCTGACTATATAGGCTTCTTAGGAGGCAAGAGTGTGCCAGACAAAAAAAAAAAAAAAAAACACCCTCTCCCAAGAAACACAATACATATAAATCAAGTAAAGATTCTCCTGACAGTAGGTTATGCTAGAAAGCAAAAAACAACACATGGTGTTTTTAGAAAGAGATTATCTGCCATCTGTAGTCAGCTGCAACTAAATAGGCCCATCTAGTGGGCTAGAATGTGGCTGCCTACAGTATCCCCCCAAAAAAACAGTAAATAAGGCAGAGATAAAAAGTAACATTTAAATCAGATAAAACTTCTCTTGCCAAACAGTTTCACAGGAAAGCAGAAAATCAAGACAGGATGCTTTAATAAAATTTCTAGAGTATGTCTTCCTACCTTCCTAGATGTCTAACAGGTTAAATCAGATAGGCTTCTTGGGAGAATACAGAGTGCACCTGTATACAGTCTATCGCTTTCTCCCAGTAAAGAGAAAAATAAAAGATAAAATGTAAAATATAAATGCAATAAAACTTGCCTGCCAAACAATTACACAGGAAATCATAAAACAGGAGCTGAGTTAAGATAAGGCCTAGAATGTGTCAGTCTACAATACATTGAAATGTATGAATTGATAAGCCATATGGGAGAACTAGAGTATGCCTGCCTACAGCTTCCCCCTTCCCCCAAGGAACAGTAAAAACTAAGTCATAAAAAATAAAAGTATTAATCAAATAAAGCTTCTTTTGCCAAAGGTTACAGGAAAACAGAAAATAACACAAGATGGTTTGAGATAAGATCTACAATGCATCTGCCTGAAATGTTTTAGGATGATATAACTAGACAGTCCCATTAAGGGGGTAAAGTGTACTGGCCTATAATCTATCCCTTTCTCCCAATAAGTAGTAAAAAAAAGATAGATGAAAAACAAAACCTGTATCTCATAAAGTTTTTCCTTCCTAACAGTTATGCAAGAAACCATACAACAAAACAGGATGGTTTGAGACAAGGTTTAGAGTGTGTTTGTCTACAATTTGTAGCACATTATATCTAGAAAGGCCGTGCACGAGACTTTAGTGTTCCCAACAAGTTATATCTTTCTCCTAACAAACAGTAAAAATGAGAGAGAAAAAAATCAAATGAAATAACTCCTAAAAACAGTTATGCAACAAAGTACAAAACAACATAAGAAGGTTGGAGATAAGGCCTAGTGTCTGTCTGCTTTCATTGCAAAGTAGGTAACAACTAGATAAGCCATTCAAGATAGCTACAGTGTGCCTGACTATAGTCTGACACTTTGTACCAGCAAACCATGAAAACAAAGATGTAAACAATAAAATCTAAATCAAGTAGTGTGTCTCCTCCCAAACACACAAGAAAGTATAAAACAAGATAGGATGGTATACGTTTAAGGCCTAGATTGTATATGTCTACAGTTTGCAGCAAGTTGTAACTAGATGGGCTCCTAGGGAGGGCTAGCATGCACTTGTCTATAATTTCTGCCTTATTCCCAATAAACTATAAAATATGAGATAAAAATATAAATCTTCTAAGTTTTTTCCTGTCAAACAGTTATTTAGGAAAACATGCCACATCACTGGATGGTTTGATATATGGTCCAGAGTGTGTGCCTGCCTGCATGCTGTAACAAGCTATAACTAACTACAACCATTGGAAGGGCTATATATGCCTTTCTAAAATGTATTCATTTCCCCCCACAGAATAAAAAATAAAAAAGTTAAATATACCTTGACTAATGTTTGTCCTGATTAGCAGCTATGCAGGAAAGCACAAAACAAACACCAGATTTTTTGGTAAAAGATCTAGTGTGTGTCTACCTTCAATCAGTAGCAAGTTACATCATGATAGGACCCTCAAAACTGCTAAAGAGTGCCTGCCTACAAGGATTTCATTTTTTCCATGATAGTAAAAAGAGATAAAAACTAAAATCTAAATCAAATGAAGCTTTTACTGCCAGACAGTTGAGCATGAATGCACAAAACAGCACAGTATGGTTTGAGATAAGTTCTCCAGTTTGTCAGCAAGATGTGGCAAGCTATAACTAGAAATGTCCCTTACATAATTCAAAGTACATCTGAGTATAAGCTAGCCTTTTCTACATACAAATTGTAGAAAACAGGAGATACAGAATATAAACCAATGCCTTTGGGGAGAATTTTTGTTTTTCTATAGAAGAGTGTAGGGAGGAGAGGAGGGAGGAGATGAAAGTTCCTGTCTGGAAAAGTTTAAAAATAGGAGGAAGAATAAAGAACATGAAAATGATGGAAGAAAATCCCACTGACAAATGTTAAGTACCAAGAATATCTTGATTTAGAGAAAAAAGCCAGGCTAGCTACTAATGCTACCAAGGCTGAGTATCTAACAAAATAATCAACAGTCCCTGGCATCATCCCCTAAGGACTTTTGGTATGAGCTAAATCCTCTTACATGGAGCATTACTACCTCCTCCAGCTTACCATCCCCCTTAATTAAAGGCAGCCAAAAACTGGCTCAAAAGTATACATTTTCTTCTCTCAACAATTCTGCTTTCACAATACTCACAAACATAAGTCAAGACTCTTACTTATATACATTAACAGCCTAGTGCCATTCTTAATATTTCAGAATTATTACAAAAAAGAAAGTCAGAAATGAAGTACACAAAGTAAATCCAAGATCTGGAAAAAAAAATATCTGCTCTCCAAACAGCCTTCTCAGAAATTGCTTCAGAATGTATTGCAAAACCACTAACCCACAAATACAATATCTTTAATTTCAGATATTCTTCCAACCTCATTTAGACATGCCACTGTTATACCAATGCTTAAGGTTCCACATCAAAATAGTGCATAGACTACAGACCAATAGCCAACTTGTGCATCCTAACAATTATTTTTGAGAAACTAGTTTACAAGCAGCTATTCAAAGACATAAATCAGTTTAGTCTTCTATGCGACCAATAGCATGGCTTTTGGGAAACTTCAGCATTATCACTGTCCTATATTCAACAACAGACACTATTTACAATAATATGAATGATAGTTTCCTTGCAGAAAGTCTTGTTTATTGACATGAATAGAGCCCTTGAAATGGTGAAACACACTCTGCTACTCACCAAACTTGCCAAATTAAACTTTACACTCAATACACTACAATGGTTTAACAGTTCTCTAAGGAACAGAGCATTCCAAGTTTATGCCTATGACATTTTCTCAGAACCAGGAACTGTTAATAATGACATGCCACAGGGGTC
This sequence comes from Protopterus annectens, assembly GCF_019279795.1. Taxonomy (NCBI): domain Eukaryota; kingdom Metazoa; phylum Chordata; order Ceratodontiformes; family Protopteridae; genus Protopterus; species Protopterus annectens. The sequence goes on from NC_056728.1 coordinate 200,524,339, forward strand.
AGTGCTAAGATCTAGGAGAGCTCGCAAGATTTTTTGCACAGGGGTGCAAACCCAGAGGCCCCCACTCAGTCCCCCCACAGCCATTCCAGTATCCCATTACTTGGCTATTTCTCCCCAGTTGCCATAAACACTGTTCAAAGCTCTCAGTTTGCATACTGTTTTATGCTTTATTTCTACGACTACAGATATTTGGATTTAATTTACAACTTTTATTTCAAATTTTATAGCACAAACACTGATAGACATCTGCTAAACAAAGCAATAGTCTTACAATGAATTCAGACTTAGCATTAAAATTTCTTTGCCTTTGAAACTCACATTCACAGAAACAGCATTGAAACCACATTCAAAGAAAATGCATCTGGCCAGTGGCAGGTTAAGTTTACCTTTGGGCTGTTTTCAAATCATAGGCCCCCATGTACACATTTTTAGGACTATGCAAAAGTTTTTTGATTCACTTTCCTGGTTGCATTAATTATAATATATAACGATTGAATTATATTCCTTGCATAATGCAGCACCACTTGTTAGAGTGTGTTTTAAATTTATAGTTTTGAACATTTTTCCAGTAAGCAATGAAACAAAGCATATGGACCAATAATGACAAACTGACCAATTCAGAACATTTCAACTGTAAAAGGCCACTCAAAATTCAGCCATTAAAATCCACCAATATCAATCAATTTTCACAGTCTCTGCAGAAGTAAAAATCATCTGAATAATTCCACATTAAAAGAGATCTGAAGCTAATGAAGAGGTTGTTGCTAGAAAACAACTTTATATTTCAGCATTTCATCTACAAATTTGGTGCCTGCTGCCCTTGAAGAATAAATTGCCTATGTTACATTAAAAATGGTAAGCTGGTATATTGCAGTAGGGAATGGGTAGCAAGTGGAAAAAACAGGTTCATAGTTACTAGGCATCTCATCTAAAGGAGGACATAGTCAGGACTGCAGCACCCCACCCCCTTAAAATACAAATCTATATGCTGTGGGAGTAGGACCTACAGCCCTCTGCATCAAGATGCAAGCATACTACCTACTGTGCTACTAACACTTTTTTAAAATTCTATAGTGGTACCATTTGCTAAACAAAACAGTTGCACATTTTAAGCAGACTAAGCATGAGCAGCAGTAAACTTTTATTCCCTTGAAGGTCAAAATGCCTTGAAAATGCACTTGAAAATAACTCTAACTAGGGCATTTCACTCTCTCTCTCTCTCTCTTACACATACATCTCAATATCTTAGTGCACGAAATCTGGTCAAAGCCAAAATAAATAGGGACAGAATATAAATATTGCTCTCATGAACTTAGAAAATTTCTAGAATAACAGGATCTGTGTTTGTATACATTTTTCTAAAAGATATGTCGTCTAAAACTCAAATGTCTGTCATTATTTATCAGCTTCAACCTTTTATAGGAGGGATATGGGGCAAAAATCTGGACATTCTGCAAAACCCAGGACAGCTGAGGGGTCTGCTACCTCTCTCTTATAAAACACACACACACACACACACACACACACACACACACACACACACGCACGCACGCACACACACACACGCACACACACACACACACACACACACACACACACACACACACACACACACACACACACCATACCTCTTAATCTCTTAGCACAAGAAATCTGGACAAAGCCTGTTATAATGTTCAGGACAAAGGCCCAAAACTAGGGACACATTTAGAAAGTTGCTAGAATAACAGGGTTTATGCTAGAATATATTTTCTGAAGATATGAAGTCTAAAGCTGAAATGTCTGCCATTATTTTCTGACTTCAGTCCTCAATGAGTTGCCAGAAAAACACAATTGTAAGAGAAACAAACCAAAAATATGAGACAAAAATCTGGGTATTTAAGTATTAATGCAAATAGGACTTTGTCAACCAAGTACAAGCAGACATGTTTCCATCGTCAAAGTACAACAACCTGGTTGGGTTAATACATCCTGCACAACACATCTCTATCATCAAACTACCCAGGGGGATAAACCTAGGACTCAAACTGAGCATTACCACATTATTTGACAGATCTAGCAATGTAATCATACGAACTGCTCTGTAACTCTATGTATTCATTTAATGAAATATTAACTCATGCGATAACTGTTCTGCAGTTACGAAACAAATAAATCCTAATTAATCATTTAGACAGTTCTACTCTAAATTGTATAATGCATGACAACTATGCAGGAGTTTCTTATGTAAGATTGTACCAAAGGCTTTGGGCAGATCCAGAAATATGGAAGAGATAAGTTTGTGAGAGTCCTTTCTCTTGTTTATCTTATTTAAAAAGGATAATAGTGCAGTAATTATACTATGGCCATGGTAGAATTCATGTTAAGTACTGGTTAAGAGCTGTGCTGAGATGATGAGACAGTGAAGAAGTTGAGTGTGTATGCATTTTTCTAGGATTTTTGAGAGAGGGGTAAGAATTGCAGTGGGACGAAAGTTTGAGACTTCTGTAGAGTTTCCTCCCTTGTGCACTGGGATGACATATGATCTTTTCCAAAAGGCTGGGACATAAGATTCCTGTATGGAGCTATTAATTAAGATAGCTACTAGTTAAGATATGGCTTCTGCTGCCACCTTGACGTATTCAGGCGGTATGTTGTTGGCAGCTGTGGAGCAAGGTTTAAGTAGCAGTTTTTTATAGTAGCTATTGCTACAGTTTTTAAGGTAAACTTAGTATCTGTGGCTAAGGATTGTTTGGATTCATACTTTTCAGTGGTTAATATTGTGGTAGTGGAGGCAGCAGCTGGTAATATGTTATGGGTTTTGTGAAAGGAATGATGATGTGCTGCGGGTGAGGGCAGCTATGCTCTCTATAAAGTATTTATTAAATGTCATTGCTTTTTTTAAGGGAGGATCAGGTTTGCTAGGGGAAACATTTTTTGAGCCGGGATTGAGTAATGTCAAGAGTATAGGAGCAGAATTTTTTTGGATCATTTTTATGATTAAGTTGTAGTTGGTCATAGTATTGTTTCTTATCTTTGTATACTTATTTTTTAGATTAATTACAAAGCTGAAAGTTTTTTTTTAGCCACTTCCTCTAAACCTTGTATCTGGTATGCATAATGTTTTTGGTGAGTGTGGATAGCCAGAGGGAGTTTTTTACTTTTACTGTTTTATACATAGAAGGGAAAGGTTGTTTAGGGTGTTTTAAAAAAGGCATTAAAAGCTGTAGCTGTCATCTAATGGGAGAGTTTTTAGTATAGTCCAATTGAAAGACCTTAGGATACTGTTAAATAAATCTTTGTTAAATTTTGTGAGATTCCTGGTTGGCTTAAGTTGGTGGGTATTGGGGTGATGAGTGGTAAATCTGTGTGTATATGTAGATAGTCACTTAGGGAGTTAAGATAGGTTCCACTAATAGTATATTTACTGGGGTCCGAGACTAGTATCCACTTAAGAACTGTGCATTTACTGTTGTGTAGTATCTTGTAGCTGTTGTGATAAGTTGAGTTAGACCAAACAGAGTTATACAGGATAATGGACTGTTAGAGGGTATATTTTGCCAGTCAATAATGACATCACTGAGAATGTTTTTTTCGTACTTAATAGTACTAGATATCCAGGAGAGAAATTCTATTAGTATAGGTATGTTGTTACCAAGGGGGATATAAATAACAATACAAACTGTTTTTTAGAGTTTAGCTTTAAAAGTATTTTTATGAGTGTGTCATCCCCTCTGTGGGACAGTAATCAAGAAGCCTGAATCCTCACCACTGACACTGGTAAGGGACGTTCACTTGGAACAAAGATAGGTATACACAGTATTTCCAGATGCAGCTCTCTGCACCAAGCACAATTTTCCTTAAGAGCATACAGGGAACACACTCAGTCTGAGGTCTGGTTTTCCCTCTCTCTCTCTTTCTCTCTCTTCAGGCTCCCAGTAAGACTCCCCACTGGACAAACTTGGAATACCGAAACAGGTAACTGCAAAAACAGGAATGCAGGCAAGAGAGCTTGAAGCATGCACACAGTAGTAGTTTTCAAAGTTTATTCTTCCGACTTTACTTGAAACAAATGATAAAAACAATAAAAAACAGTAACCATAAAGAGCTTTTCGTCTCACCCCTTTTTTGTATGTAGTACCTATTGCCCCCCACTACACACGACATTAACAATGTTTGAACATGTTTGTGAAATGGACTTATTCAATTGCATTTGTGTACAAAATCAAAGTAAAGGGAAGGGTCACAATGTTACTAAGGAAGAAGAACTAGCACTTAATTTGGTTCAACAGGCACGGGTAAGGGTGATGCAACCTGATAAGGGTGGAGGACTGGTTATAATGAATAATGATGAATATGTCAATAGAATGGAAAGGATAGTAATGACTGAAGGATACACAGAGGTGTCCCGTAATGAATTAAATATCGCTTTACGGGAGAATTTGTGCTTAGAACTGTTTATTGAGGCAAGGATTGACATGGATATATACAGTTTTTTATGTATGCCAGCACCTAGAATTCCAACTTTGTTTGGCATCCCCAAGAACCACAAGAGTGTCTCGGACCCACCAATGAGACTTCTTGTGGATTCCAGGAATAGCATCACTTACCCATTAGCCAAATATATTGACCATTTTTTGCAGAAATATGTAAAATTACAAAAACAGATCTGCAAGGACTCATGGTCCTTTTTAAGGAGTATGCAGGATTTACAGTTTAATGAGGGCTTCAATTTCCTAACTATAGACATTAAGGATTTGTACACGTCCATCCCACACGTTGAGGGTGTAGAATGGCTTAGTCTGTTACTGCTAGAACTGAAGGCCCCTAGAAATGTAATTTCTCTGCTCACTGAACTCTTGGACATAGTGTTGTCTCAATTATATTACCTTCAACAACAGGTTCTTTGTCCAGTCCATTGGCGTAGCAATGGGCTCCCTGTGTGGAACCAGCTTTGCCAATCTAATGATGGCTTCTTGGGAAAGGGAGTTTATTTTAAATGTACCTGAAATTAGAAGCCAAATACACTTTTATACAAGATACCTGGACGATATCTTTATGTTGTTTAAGAGTGATGAGGTGGAAGCTAATAATCTAGTGGCATACCTCAATAATACCACTGTTTTTTTACAGTTCACACATACTTTCCACATGGAAAGAATAGCTTACCTGGATGTTGACTTAAAAAAGGACCTAATCAATGGTTGCTATACAGCTCATATTTTTAGGAAAGATACTTACTCTCTCTTTTTTACATTTTGACAGTTGTCATCCACTATTCCAAAAGCGTTCAGTGGTAAAAGGCCAACTGATACGAGCAGCTCGGATGGTTTCCACACAAGAGGAGTTTTTATTAGAATGTAATTAACTTCAGGACATGTTTATCAAGAGGGATACCCTCTACCTATGGTTAGGGAACTGGTAAGAGAAGTACAAAACAAGAGGCATAGGGGCATGTACAAACCTATCCTGGGGGTTAAAATGAATGAGGAACAAATGGAAATCAACCAAGTTCGGATGGTTCATGATGATGCTCCTTTAGTAGGGTCCACTTTTATCACTACTTTTAGTAGGAGTAGTTATGATATCAAAGACATCATTAATAAGAACTAGGATTTAATTGTCCTTGACCACAATTTACATGCTGAATTGAAGGACCCCCCAGAGTAGTTTTTAGATGCGGCAGGAATTTAAAAAGCTTATTACAGACTAGGAAGGAAGACAGTTTAGAAAGCAAGAGGAAAGGGATGATAAATTGTAGCATGTGCCCCCAATGCCCCTTTATGAAGATTGGGGTCAACTTCTCGATCAGAGGAGTGCCATATGCGTCAAAAGGAAAATTTGACTGTAATACTAAAAGTATAGTTTATTTGGCCCAATACCAAGCCTGCCCAGCTTTTTATATTGGGAAGTCGGACAGGAAACTAAAAGAAAGGGTTTACGAACACCTTTACAGCATTAGAACATCAAAGCAGGAAAATGCTCTGGCTAAACATATGAGTGTTTTTCCATTACACTCTTTTAAATTTAGAGTGATTGACCAGGTTACGAGTGATGGAAGGGGTGGCCCTAGTTCATTATTCCTAGAAAAACTAGAATTAATATGGCAACTTCGTACCAGGGCCTACTACCCCTCAGGACTGAATGAAGTTTATTCCATATCTTGCATCCTTAAACTAAAGAGTTTAATAAGCTGAATATATACCTTATTCACTTTAGTCTGCAAGAAAGGTTTTACATTTTTGCTTAAACAGGGTATGTTAAATATTTATCCAAATAGTCAAAAATGTACTTATTTGCTTAGCTATATATACATGTTTATACATGCACATGGTTTTTCACATTCACTTAGTTGTTATCTATACATGAATGTATCTGCATTTAGAGTTGTTTTATGTGAATGTGTACACTCTTACTTCACCTTTCATCATATTCACCAGACGTCCTTTACAGGATTGTTTTCTTTGCTCCAGTCTTTATAGCTTTTCAGCTTGATGGTTTTAAATTCAGACAACATGGGGCTAATATACGTGTTTTATTATATTTTTTCATCCTACATTTTAGAACTTTCATTATTAACTACTACTGAAAGTTATTTAAGATTTTAATACTTTTTCACACAGTGGTAAAGTATTTTATTTTATACTGTTTTCAATTTTACACTTCATTCTTAACTTCTCACTTTTTACTGTTATCTTAACTATTGGTTTTAATGTTAGCATGGTTTTTAAATATTTTTAAATATTTCTGAATATACTTTTAAAAGTTTTTTTAAGAGTGTTTTCGAACTGATGAGCTATATTTATATTTACACATATACAAATATATTTACTGCACACATATTTGTTTTACAAGAAGCCGGATTTTTAAAGAAGCATACAGTGGGTTAATTATTTCCTGCTTACCTTGGGGGGCTGACTTGTCTTTTGCTTGGAGGAAGTTGATGTTTGAATTTGTATTTACTGTTTGAAACATTCTTGTTGCAACTGTCTGATGAAGTCTCACTAAGGGGTGAGACAAACTGTTTTTATTATTTTTATTGTTTGTTTGCAGTAAAGTCTGAATAATAAACTTTGGAAACTACTACTGTGTGCGTGCCTCAAGTCCTCTTGCCAAGACTCCCCACTGGCACAGCTATAGAGTTGAGACCTCACCCGGGTGCCCCAGGCCAAGTCCTCCACTATCCTCTCTGTGGGACCAGTACTCTGTTGCCCTCCTCCAAGTAGCTGCACACACACACTCTTTGAGATTTGATTTTCACACACACACACACACACACACACACACACACACACACACACACACACACACACACACACCACCTGGGAAAGGCTGGCACAGATTTACTAGCGATGTCCCTCTGCTCAGACTATAAGGTAGTTACAGCCACCAGGACACTCCATAGCCAAGTGCTCTAAGGTTCTTACAAGGGTACCCAATTATACTGAGTGAAATTAATATTAATAGAAATGGTAATGTTGACCAGACAGCAAGGCTTTCAGGAGCGGCTACAGTGTCAACAAATAAATTTAAGTGCTCTCAAAAGTTAAAATACTCTCTAAGAGATCAGACATAATGAGAAGTTTAAATATATTTAATAATAAATAATAAAAGAACATAAGAAATACTGAATATCTATTTACAATAAACACCAGAGTTTCACTCAAAGGAAATATTAAAACAACACAGATGAATAGATTCAAACAGATACAGAAAAAACAGTACTTAACTAACCTCACTATATTTTTCTGACTGATCTAAAGAATTACTATTCCCTGGTTATTTACTAAACCAAGGGAAAATGAAGTGGGTGAGTGGTTTTGTCAGTTCCAAAAACAGACTGCTAAGACTTCTGTCTCATCTAGTATTAAAACATAATTTCAGTCTTGGATTACAGAATGGCATCACATACATCTGATCATCTGACTTCTGGTTCCCATACTAACCCCCTTTTACTAGAAACTGAACCAGAATCTCATGCATATGTGTTACCATACACACAGAGCTTTGCATAAGATGTGTTATAGCATCTGGAAGCCATAAAATCATTTCAACACTTCCACCCTTCCAGGGTAGCAATTAGTTCACTACTAAATACAATACAGCAGGATTCCTAGTCTTTGTTTTTACAGGAATTTCATCTCTGGCTGCAATCAGAACTATAATATGCAGTCTTTATGGCCTACCAGGTAATTTCATTTCAGAGTATTTTTTAAAGTTAGCTGGACTGAGATTAACCCTTTCTCCTCCAGTATCCTCTGTTACAATATTAATTTTATCAGTTGTAATACAGTCTGACCTGTAGGTATATTTCTTTTTTATGTCCAGCAGAAGCCTCTGTTGGTACATTTTTTAAAACAAGCAGCTTTACAAATACATGTTCAACACAAGCACCTATACACAAGCACCTAAACAAATCAGCTTGATATACAAATGACATATAATTCTTTACAAAACTCCAGCTAGCTATGCTGACATATGTTACACATCTACTGCCCTACTTCTCCTCCTGGGATAGCTGGCAGTACCTCACATTGTCACATCTCTTCCCCCTTTGAAGATTCAAGTTAGTTTCTCAAGTGATTCTGGAGAATCTTTGCTTGAGATGAATGAGCCTGTCTGGGAATACATTAATCCATACCCTGTCTTGAGAGCCCATCTGCAATGGCATTGCTAACCACACTACAGTGCTGCACTGTCATATCATATGCCTGCAACCCTAGGTTCCCTCTTAATAAATTTATTTTGATGGCCGGCTCAATTACGCTGTTAAGGGATTGTGATTTGTAACTACAGTGGATTTCATTCCATACAGATAGGGTTGAAATTTCTACAGTGCCCAAACTATGGCTAGACATTCTTTTTCTACAGTTGCATAACATTCCTCCATGGGTTGGAGTCTACGACTGAGATATAGAACTGGGTACTCTTCTCTGTCTGAAGAAACCTGGCTGAGCACAGCCCTCACCCCATGGTTTGAAGCATCTACCTGCACAATAAATTATTTTATGTGATCTGGACTGGCTAACACAGAGGGCCCTCCCAAAGCCTGTTTAAGCTTTTGGAATGCCTGCTTGCAGGCTGGGGTCCACACTACCTTATCTGACCTTTTTTTCCTCGTCAAATCTGTGGGGGGGGAGCAGCTATTGTACTATAATTGGGACATTTATAGTACTATAATACTAAGAAATAACCTTCTCTCAAACACTCAGCATGGATTTTGCCTATCGCATAGTACAACTACAGCTCTCTTATCCTTCACTAATACCATAAACCATCACAGGAATAACAACAACTTTGTATACGCTATCTTTCTAGACTTATCAAAATCTTTTGATATAGTCTGTCATTCCAAACTAATAGATGTACTAACTGAACTATCTTTCTCACCATCTGCCACAGCTTGGTTTAATAACTATTTATCTGACCATCAACAATATGTTCTATGGCAAGGTGACCTGTCTCCATGCCTTCCTTTATCCATTGGTGTCCCCCAAGGATTTATCTTATGCCCTCTCCTTTTCTCCCTCTTTACTAATAATCTACACACAGCTATGCCATATGGCTGTATAATACAATATGCAGCTGATTCAACACTTATCTGTGCTGCCACTTCTCTATCAGCTCTTCATTCTCAAATACAGGAATCTTTCACTTCTGTTGAAACATAGTTACCCAATGCCCATCTAATCCTGAACCCAAACAAAACTAAATTATCACTCTTCCAACCTAACAAGACATCTATCTCATGCCCACCATTTATCATAATAGCCAAAGACAATACTGTTATCTCTCTGACAACCCATACAAAGCTTCTTTGAGTGGAAATAGACAATGACCTAAAAATTGACTTACATGTCTCCCTAACAATAAAAAAGTCCATAAGAAACTTGCAAGTTTATATAGGCACAAAAGGTTCCTGACCAAAATGGCCAAAATTACATTAGCATAAACCCATCTGCTCTCCACTCTACTATATGCCTCTCCCATTTTAACTAATCTTAGGAAAACTGACTTATCTAAGCTAGAAGCATGTTATAATAAAATTTCTAAGTTTGCATCTGACTGTCCACATATAACACAAAAGAGCAGCACCACAGGCAAAGGAATCCAGACATGGACAACTTTACAATACAAAAAATAAGAAGACAAAGAGGGAAAATAGAAACGAAGATTAGTAATGGAGAAGTTAAAGAAATAGAAACTGAGGTTATGGAGTACCTGCAAAGTGAAGGATTCAGTGTGGAAATCTAATTCAGAAAGCACCACAACAGGATAAAGTAATGGATATCCAAATTAAGGGGAAATCAGTGGAACTTGAAGCAGTTGGTCAGGTCCATATGAAGATAATTTGAAGCCTTCCACAGGAAACCAGTTTAAACATTCACTTGAAGCTAGATAGCAAGGGAAGGAACAGGAAACTGTGGAAACCGTGATGCAGTCAATGTTGAGGAGTGATAGCCCAGTGAGTTCCCATATGATAGAGCAATGGATGGCATAGGATGAAGTTGAAGAGAATGTGCCACAGAAAGATGCTATAGAATATTCTATAGAACGCCAACAGGAATTGGAAAACAAGGGATGTGCCCTTAGTTTGGAAGAAAATGAACTAAGAGAAGAGTTGCTTGATTTAATAGACATAGACAGATATAGCAAGATCAATGAAAGAAATAGACTGCAGAAGGTTAATAAAACCCAAAAAGTCAGAAGTTTGATAAAACAAATGAACAGAGTAATTAGGACTGTTCATAGAGACCCATGTGATATAATAGAAGTAAACAGGATATATTTCTGTACAGCTAAATTAATAACTGATAAAGTTCTACAACAAGAACACTGGGTAGTGAGGGAAAGGAAGGGGAGAAACTGAATACCATCATGGAAATATTGAATAGAGAAAACTATAAAGCAGTTAAGACAAGAAGTGTCACTGTTAGAAGAGTATAGAAGAGGGAATAGATCAACAAAAATACTAAGAAAATGGATGTGATAAAAGCAATGCGCAGTATTAGAACAGACCAGGATCTATCATGCACTATTGCAAATAACAAACTAAAAATTTCAGCACAGGTGGAAAGACTTAGACGATACGAACATAAATATAAAGGAAAAGTACAAAATAAGCACTTTATTGATGATCCCAAAATGATTTATAGAGAAATGGGAAATAGGGTAAAAGGAACTGAAAGACTGCTAAAAAAGAATAAATAGAAGTATCCATGAAGATCATGTGGAACATAACAAAGATGCTAAATGGATAGAAGAAGTTAAAGAAAGAATAAGAGGTTGAAAGATACAGGATATAAAATGGGATGAAGTAACAGTCAGAGAGATCAAAACAAAGTTAAGAAAAGCCTCTAATTTGAAAACCCCAGGCCCAGATGCAGTACCTAATTTTTGGCTGAAAGTATTAACATCTTTGCATGAAGATTTAGCCATGAGTAAGAACTATTTATATGCACACCCCGAACAGACACCAACCTGGTTAACAACCGGAAAAACAATGCACCTACTTAAGAGTAAACCTGCAAGCTACCCTAAAAATTATAGACCAATAACTTGCCTTCCGATGACTTATAAACTATACATGGGAATTGATGCTGTCACAGTTTATAGTCATTTAGAAGAAAACTCAATTATGCAGTAGAACAAAAGGGCAATAAAAGAAAGTCATATGGAATAAAGGATGATTTGTTGTTAAATAAAGTAATAGTGGAGAACTGTAAAAAAAGGAAGAATCTAAGTATGGCATGGATTGACTACAAAAAAAAATTGATAGTATCCCACATTCATTCATAAAAGAGTGCTTAGAAATGTATAAGATATACCCTACACTGACTGACTACATTACAGTGACCATGAAACTGTGGCAGACCACTTTGCAATTAAGCCATGATAAAGGACAAATGAATATCCCAGGGATACATATTCAAAGGCGGATATTCCAGGATGACTCTCTGTCACTGCTGCTATTCTGCCTTGCCCTTAACCCATTAAGCTGTCTACTTAGCTTAGGTCATGGCTATAATTTGGCTCCTAGAAAACAACAGTGTAAAGACATCTCATCTTCTCTTTGTCACTGATTTAAAACTGTATAGCTCATCAGATGAGGAACTGAAAGTTGCCAAAACCTTTTCAGATGATATAAGAATGTCATTTGGTCTTGATAAATGTGCAAAAGCAACCTCTAAAGCAGGAAAACTGCAACATCAGGAAAACATCAGTTTGGGACAAGAATGTGATATAAAATAACTTGAGCAAGAGGGAGTGTATAAATACTTGAGACTTGATGAAGGATCAACAATAAAACACAAACAAATGTGAATAAAACTTAGTAAGGAATATTTCAGAAGACTTAAATTAATCCTGAAAACAGCACTGACATTAGGAACAAAATTCAAGTTATAAACCAATTTGGTCTTCCTGTCCTAACTTACAGATTTGGAGTGAATGACTGGGCCCAAAACGTGTTGGATAGATTAGGCAGGAAAACAAGAAGGGTGCTTCATGCTCACCAAATGATTTATAAAAATCAGTGCATACCAAGATTATATATTCCCCATTTGGAAGGAGGGATGGGCCTCCTTGAAACTGATTATATGTATAGATCTGCAATCGTGGGACTCCACACATATCTGCTGACCTGACAAGACCCAAACGTAGTGAACATTTTAAAACACGAGGAGAATAAATCTAAGATTATTTCTCTGCTTAATTTAGCAGAAGCATATCACCATCAAGCAGGAATAGAAATCAAATCAGAAGTGGATAAAAATCAGGGAGCAACTGAATGTGCCAAAAAAAACAAAAGAAAGAATATAAGGTGAAGGACCAGATGAAAAGGCAAGCAATGTGGAAAAAGCATAAATATAGTTGCAAGTATAGAAAACTTCTGGAAGAACGTCATGTTGATCAGAAAACACAGGAATGGTTAAGGATAGGTGAATTCAAACCAAGAGATGAAAGGTTAATATTGGCAGCCCAAGACAGTGGGCTATGTACACATTGCTTTACAAAGTCCATTGAACATGTGGGAGAAACAGACAAATGTAGGTTTTGTAAAACTGAATTGGAAACAGTTGCACACCTTGTTGCAGGCTGTGACATACTAATGGCAGAAGGACGGTATATTGAAAGGCATAATAATGTGGCAGGATTGTTGTACTGGGGATTGTGCAAACATTATGGTATTGAAGTGGCTGAAAAACACTAGAAACATGAGCCACAAAGCATCATAGAAAATGATGAAGTTTATATCACATGGGACCACCCATTACCAACAGTTCAAAAGATTGATGCTAGAAAACTGAATATAGTGGTTCAAGAAAAGAAAACAAGAGTAGCACTGATCATTGAAATCACCACACCTAGTGACTACAGTGTATTGTGTAGAGAGAGATACAAAGTCATAAAATATCAGGATCTGCAGGTAGAAATGAGAGCAATGAGGAAGACAGATACCCAGACAGTTCCAATAGTAGTAGAAGCAACGGGTCTTATAAAAAAGAATTTATAATCATAGTTAGATATGTTACCAATCCATGTAGCTCCATACGAATTGCAGAAGGAGTCATTACTGGAAACATTGCGGGTGTTCCAAAGAGCACTTTTGGCTGACATCAAAGATTGAAACAATACTAATTCCATGAACTTTAATCGTACTTTGACTTAGGAATGGGGTCCATTCCCATCATGGCATTAGAAACCCAAAAGACTTGGAGATATTAAAAAGCAGAAATACATCATTGTACAGCTTTAAGGATACTAGACTGGCTTGAACTTCCCAACATTATTCTTTACAACCAACTCTCTCTAACTCACAGAATTGTAACACAACCAGTCAGAACCCCTGCATTACAAAATTCATTCTTCCTTACAGTTCCAGAAGACCACTTCGCTCTAACAATAAGAACTTACTCACCGTCTCCAAGACCAACAACACTGCAGGAGAATCTTTATTTTCCAGCTATATATCCCAACTCCATTCTCTCAGTCTCATCCACTAACCACTTTAAGCCATCACTTAAAGCTTATCTAAAACAATAAGTGTCTATGTTCCTGTACTAATCCCTCATGAATGCTCTGATACATCACAGTATACCCCATCCATATCCAACTTTTTCCCTGGTGTTTAATCTTTTATTCCTACAGGCCTGTCTTAACCTTATATCTTGACATAAGTCAAACTTTACAAATAGTACTAGCTATGTTCAAAGCCTAGATTTTGCTTCATGATGTAACAAATTTGTATTTTCTTACTCATACAACATTTTGTTTACTTTATACTTTATTGATTATTGTAATTTCTGCATTAATATTTACTGTTACTCATGGAGCTTTTCTCCCCGGGCCTCTGCTGAAAAAGTACCTGTGTCCATTTGGACTTTCCTGATAAACAAATGTTAAATAAATAAATAAATATAATATAATTGGGAAAGAACTTTCTATAGTACTCCGCTGTCCCCAGGAATGCCCTCACCTGCTTTTTGGTAAGAGGGGCAGGCCACGCCTGAATAGCTTCCACTTTAGAAGGCTCTGACCTGATCTTACTACTCCCCACCTTATGTTCCAGGTAGGAGTCCTCCGCCATACCCACCTGACACTTACTGAGCTTAATGGTCAACCCTGCCCTTTGCAGCCTGCCCAGGACCTCCCTGACATGCTGAAGGTGCTCTTGCCAGGAATGGCTGAAGATGGCAATATTATCCAGGTAAGCAAGGGCACAATCTCCAGCTCCTGATAGGGTATGATCTAAAAGCCTCTGGATGGTCGCTGGGGAATTTTGTTATCCCAAAGGGCATCATTGTGAACTTGTATAATCCAAAACGAGTCACAAAGACTGACCTCTCTCTAGCGATGAGAGTCAATAGCACATGCTAGTAGCCCTTGGTCAGATCAATAGTGGTTAGATACTTAGCCCCATCCAGCTGCTCTAAGGCTTCATCTGTCCTAGGCATGGGGGTAAGCATCTGACTCTGTGTGACTATTTAGTTTTCTGTAGTCCACACAGAACTTGGTGCTGCCATCTTTCTTTGGTAACAGCACCATGGGGAAACACAGGGACTGCTGGACTCCTGGATTACCTCCAGTTCCAACATTTCCTGTACCTCCTCCCTCAGACCCTGACACGTGGATGCTTCCTGGTTTCTCAGTGAACATGTCCCCAAACTCCTGTAGCACTGCTCGGATTTCTTGAACCTAGGTAGTGGATAGTTGCTGGGACATTGCTACCCCTTCCACTGAGGTGTCAGTCCCAGCCTCACTGTAGATATCAGTCACCAGATCTCCCTTAGACTCCTCCTGCCATCCACTGCAAATACTCAGCATCAGGGTCTCCCTCTCATGGTAAGGCTTCATCATGTCAACATGGTACAAGTTGTGCCCCTGCCTCCTGCCAAGCAGTTCTACCATGTAGTTAACATCACTGACCTTCCTTAATACTTTGAAGTGTCCCCCCAATTTGCCTGCAGCTTATTGTGTCTGACAGGAATGAGCAATATAACCTGCTGTCCCACAGCATACTTATGGGCTTGAGCATTCCTGTCATACCAGACCTTTTTCTGCTGTTGGGTTCCTGCCAGGTCTCCTGGGCCAAGCCCATGAGCTCCCTAAGCTTGTCCTGAGTTTTAAGACATATGCCACAACAAACTCCTTTGTGGCACTCACACTCATCCTCCCACTCATCACAAATGAAATCTAAAGGCCCCCTCACCCTATGCTCATACAGCAACTCAAAAGATGAAAACCCTGTGGATTCCTGGGGTACCTTTCTGTATGCAAACAGCAGGTGGGGCAAATATTTGTCCCACTGTCTCTTAAACTGGTCTGCAAATGCTCATAGCATGGTCCTTAGTGTAGAGTTTAACCTCTCCCCAAGACCATTACTCTGGGGGTTGTAGGGGGCGGTCTTAAGGTGCTTCAACCCACAGTGCTCCCACAGACAAGCCAGCAGGACTGACATGAAAGTGGGACCTCTGTCAGTCAGTATTTTTCTCAGAAATCCTACCCTGCTAAAAATCTCTAACAAACCATTTGCCACCTTCTCTGCCTCAATGGAGGACAGAGCCACCTCCTCAGGGTTTCTAGTAGCATAATCTGCTACCACCAGGATATACTTCTTCCCTGTGGAACTTGGGGTACTCAGTAGCCACACATTATCCATAGCTAGCCCCCTGAAACAGCTCCTCAATCACAGGCAAAGGCATCAAAGCAGCCTTGACCTTGTCTTCTGCCTTGTCTACTTTTTGGCACTGCTCACAGGTCCTGCAGTACTCTGTTACATCCCTTGCAATCCCAGGCCAATAACAGTTCTGCATAATACATCCCTTGGTAAGGTTTATGCCCATATGACCTGCAAAAGCAATGTCATGTGCTATAGCTAGAAGTGTCAGATGTTAGACTCTAGGCACTACCAACCATTGTATTACCTCACCCTCTAGCCTTCCCTCAGGAGTACACTCTCTGTACAGTAACCCTTTTTTCCAGTATACAGAGTCCTCTTTTGCTTGAGAATCACTGCCTCCCTAGCTACCTCGCTCATGCTTCTTAGTGCAGGGTCCAAGAGCTGCTGTCTCAACTCTGTCTTTCTGACTCTTCCCAGTTCCCCTTCCCCAGGAAGTCTGGTATCCTCTGACTGAGGTGCCTCACTGTCACCCTGGGTACTACCACTCACCTCTGCCATTGCAGTCACATTGTCCAAGGAAACATTAGTACCTACCAGCAGCTGTGGTTCACCTTCAGGCTCACTGCTACAGGCTATCTCCCTCCCTTCCTCAAATAGCCACCTCAACAGCCCTGCTTCAGGTGTGAGATGTGTCTAAGTCTCCCCCAGGCTACCAGACCCACATGTCTGTCTCCAAGCCTGACTGCATGTCACTGCATGTACACAAGGTGCTGCATTATGAAAATCATTTCCTATCAGGACATCTGCAGGGATATCCTCAAACACACCTACTTGCTTGCTTCCTTTTCCACCCTCCCAGTCAAGGTGAACCCTGGCATTTGAAATTGGGTCCCTCCTAAACCTCTGACTGGAGTGGACTGCCCAAGCAAGTACTGCTCCTCTTTAACCACTGCAGGCATCACAATTGTTGTGGCAGAGGCTGTGTGTCTTTTAGCAGTGACCTGTTTTCCATCTACTAAGATAGCATATAAGCTCTGGTGATAGTTTGGTACCCCTGTTGTCTCAAGATGACTTACCACTGGCCTGCTATTATTCCCACTTGCTGGCTCCCCCAACTTTTGTTCCCCACCTTGCTTTTGTGGACATCTATATGATACATGACACCACTGGTTACATTTAAAACATCTAACCCTTGATCATAGCCATGTACCTGAACTAGTGGCTTTTGTGTTACTGCTGGACTCTTTTGGGGTGGCTTAGGCTGTCCATCCACGAGTTCCCTTATATTCATGTGGAGCACTGGGCATCCTCTTCTTGTGCAGTGATGCCCTGTTTGTGATATAGAGATCTCCCTTTTTCCAGCTCATCTGCAGAGTTACACTCCCGGTCTGCCAACCAGATTCTCATGTCCTTAGGCAATGTGTTGACAGCTTTATCCCTTACCAAAAGGACTACCAGACCTTCAAAAGTGGTGACCTGATACCCACTCACCCACCTATGAACATAAGTGCTTAACTCAGCAACATAATCACATGTACTTTCATCTGCCTTGCATCTATGTTCATGAAACTTTTTTCTTTAAGTTTCATGTGTTAACTTAAAGCATTCTAATAAGCACTGTTTGACTTTATCATAATTTAAACAATCAGTATCAGACAATTTAGAAACAGCAGTTAGAGCTTTACCATGGAGTAAGGGGGTCAGGATACGTATGCAGAGCCCTTGGTCAACATTATACTGTTTACATACTCTTTGAAATATATGAACAAAACAATCAAAATTATCACCCTCTGTAAACTGTGGAAGACATTTACTGACCTTTATTGCTTCTGGGGTTTGGTTATTTCCTTCCTCATTATCTCCATGTTCCTGTCAAAGAGACAGCATCTTCCTCTCATGTTAATGCTGCTTCACATTTTCTTCAGCCTCCAATTGGCACAGTCTGTCTGCTGATTCTAATTCCATTTGTTTCTCCTTTAAGAGTTTAAGTCTCTTTAACTTAAGATAGATTTTAAGTCCTCTGAGAAAAAACTGAGGTGTCCTGTTTCTGAGGGCTGCAAATTCCTATCACCAGACTGGTTATCCACCTGGTTGCTGGTCTGAGCTGCAACTAAGGCTGAAATAATTTCCTCTTTAGTCAAATTGGCATGCGTCAGTCCTTTTGCTTCACTCACCTTGGCCAACTTGTTCTTTATCAGCTTGCCATAATCCTCTGCTGACATCTTTGCCTACTTTTCTTGACTAAACTAAACTAACAAAAAATAAATAAAACTGTTGTGAAAATAAAGCTCTGTATGTTTACCTTGTGGCTGCTGAGAGTATACCCACCTTCAGTGACAACTGCCTACCGGCTACAGAAGTTCAATTAGTATCCACATCACTGCTCACCATTATGTGACATCCCTCCTCTGGGCCAGTAATCAAGGAGCCTGAATCCTCACCACTGACACTGGTAATGGATGTTTACTTAGAGAAAAGATAGGTACACACAGTATTTCCAGATGCAGCTCTCTGCACCAAGCAGAATTTCCCTTAAGAGCACACAGGGAACACACTCAGTCTGGGGTCTGGTTCACCGCTCTCTCTCCAGGCCCCTAGTAAGATTCCCCACTGGCACAGCTATAGAGTTCATTCCTCCCCCGAGTGTCCCAGGCCAAGTCCTCCATGACCCTGTCTGTGAAACCAGTGCTCTGTATCCCTGCTCTAAGTCGCTGACACACACTCTTTGAGATTTGATTCTCTCTCTCACACACACACACACACACACAAACACACACACACACACACACACGGGAAAGGCGGGCACAGATTTACTAGCTAGGTAATTACAGCCACCAGGACACTCCATAGCCTGCTGAATTAAGGCTATTACAAGGGTAACCAATTATACTGAGTGAAATTAATATTAATACAAATGGTAATGTTGACCAAACAGCAAGGCTTTCAGGAGTGGCCTCAGTGTCACCAAATAAATATAAGTACTCTCAAAGGTTAAAATACTCTCTATAGGACCAGACACAATGAAAAGTTTAAATTTATTTAATAATAAATAATAAAAGAACATGAAAATACTGAATATCTATTTACAATAAATGCCAGAGTTTCAAACACAGGAAATATTAAAATAACACAGATGAATAGATTTACAAAGATACAGAAAAACAATACTTAACTAACCTCACTATATTTTCATGACTTAGCTAAAGAATTACTATTTCATGGTTACTTAGTAAGCAAGGCAAGATGAAGTGGGTGAGTGGTCTTGTCAGTTTCAAAAACAGACTATGCTGAAACGTCTGTCTCATCTAGTATTAAAACAACATTTCAGTCCTGGATTACAGAATAACATGACATACATCTGATCATCTGATTTCTGGTTCCCTTAGTACCCCCCTTTTACTAGAAACTGAACCAGAATCACATACATATGTGTTTAAATATACACACAGATATAACTTTGCTAAGATGTGTTACATCATCTGGAAGTAATAAAACCATCTTGACACTTCCACCTTTCCAGGTTAGCAATTAGTTCACTGCTAAATGTAATACAGCAGGATTCCTAGTCCTTGTTAGTATAGATATTTTGTCTCTGGCTGCAATCAGAACTGTAAGCTACAATCTTTATGGCCTACCAGGTAATTTCATTTCAGACTATTTTACAAAGCTAGCTGGACTGAGATTAACCTCTTCTCTTACACTATCCTCTGTTGCAATATTTGTTTCAACAGTTATAATACTGTCTGACATACAGGTGTATTTCTTTTTTCTGTTCAGCAGGACCCACTGTTGGCACATTTTTAACATAAGCAGCTTTACAAATACATTTTCAACACAAGCACCTGTACAAATCAGTTTGATATACAAATGTCATGTAATTCTTTAAAAACACTCCAGTTAGCTATGCTGGCATATGTTACACATCCACTGCCCTGCTTCTCCTGCATAGCTGGCAATACCTCACATCTTCACAATGAATATTTTGTCTGGGTGAAATTTGGGGTTGTAGCTGAATAGTAGGAGAAGTTATATGTGCTGGAGTACAGTAGGGTGACTCCTTTCTGTGGGGTCAGTCAGTTCTCATAATGTTATAGCCTGGATATAATATTTCTGTATCTTTCATACTGGATTTAAACCATGTTTCAGTGATGGCTAGGATATCTGGGGAATACAGTGATATCCAGGCATGTAGATCTATAATTATATTACAAATACTATGAAGATTTAATGTAATCAAATTGAGTTTTTTTTTGGCTGAACTTCTGCTTGATGAAGACTGGTATGTCTGTAAATAGGAACTGGACTGGGTAGAAACGTATTTGTATAAGATGTAAAGGATATAATAGAGAAGGGATTGCTTGTAATTGAAGAAGGGAAGTTATGTAGCCTTTTGTGGTTATTGCAGGAACTGGTGGTAGTCAGGTTTAAGTTTAGATTAGCAAGGCCAGGTTTGGGTGTATACCCCTACACAATTGCATCTTTGAGTTCCAAGGCACAAATTTAGAATAATTCTTAAAGGTGGGTATGAGTGGATATTTTGTTTTGAGGGATGGGTGATAGTGAAGTATTCTATATTTATGCAGACAGTAGTGGAGAGATTGAACAGTGTAGGAGATATATTAGAAGAGTTTTTATAATTGTCTAGGTTAAGTAGGAGGATGGAGGTTGTGGTTGGGAAAATAGTAGCAATGTTAAGTAGGAGGCCAGTTGTAGAATATGAGAGAATAATATAGGGGGAATAATGTAGGGAACAGCATTTTTTATGCAAGAGTTACTGAATAGAAACAGAGGTGGTAGAGGGCTAGAGTTTAGGAAAATGTCTTTTAGATGGAAAAATAAATGGAAAAGTGAAGAATTTGGGGTGGTGTAAAAGGATAGTGGTTGTCTAGAATATACAGAAATATGTTGAGATGATTAAGAGATTAGGTAATATATTGTGGGGAGGAGTTTTTAACTACCTTGCCATTGAGTAGTCAGACTGAGTAGGGTTTGGCTGGGATGGATCAGAAAGAAGCTGAGATGATTAAGAGATTAGGTAATTATATTGTAGGGGAGGAATTTTGAACTATCCTGATGCTGAGTGGTAAAATCTGGTAGAGGTGTGGTATGGTGCAGAAGAAATGTACAGTAAGGAAGGGTGGGTGAGAATTAGAGGTAGGGTAAGGAAGTGCAGTGATCACTAGTGAAGAAAGGGTGAACAGAGTGGGAACCATTGGCTGAGAATCCTTAGAGATCTCAAAAGAAACAATCAATGGATTATACTCATAGCAGGTCAGAACGTCAACCCAGCTATTGTACACAGCTATAAGGATATAAAAGTCCAAAGCAAAGCAGATTTACAGGGTATAGTGCTTAACACTATAGTACCATATTCTTAGCTAGAGTTTGTTCCTTTGAGTTAAGGATGTTGAACTTCCCCTTTGAGGGTAATGGAGAAAGCAGAGGGTAGAGTCAAAGGGTAGGGTTTAATGGTCAAATGTCGGCTATTAAAGGGCATGGTGTTTAGCAGTATAGTATAATATCATTAGCCAGAGTTTGTAATAGCGTGGAGAGTATAACAGAAATGTCTATGTTTTGACTAGCAGAGTCAGTGAGGTAGAATTTTACACCCTAGAGGCAGTCTGGCTTTTAGCGTGTTTTCTACATGGCTTCCTGAAGGTGAAGCTCAAATTTCAGGTGGTTGTCTATAAGTCTAGTAGTCTGGTATAGAATACCAGTTCTGTATAGTGGTCATTTTTGGTGACAGCATATTAAAGATAGTTTGTTGAGGGTTAACAGTAGTAATTTAGTTTTTATTTTTGATATAGTTAGAGTTGTGAGTTGTCAATCCAAACTTCTGTAGAGAAGAAGGATTTCTAGATGACTGTTTGGAGCATGGATAGTGTCAGCAGCATATATTAGAGTGGAGTCATTGGTATATTGTATTGTGGTGGACTGTATAGCTACTCTGTTTAAGTCATTAATAAGATGTTAAACATTAGTACTCCTAGGGTGGCTCCTTGATGAATTCCAGTGGATATAAGAAGGGAAAAGGAGAAATCATCTTGCCATTTCACTGCTTGGGACTCATTAGTGAGGTAACAAATAAAGCAGTTAAGCGAGGAGGATTATAGCCCATAGGAATAGAGTTTACTTAGGAGAATTTGATGCTTGACTGTGTCAAATGTCTTGAATAGATACAGAAATAGGGCAGTGGTTAGAAGACCTGAATTTCTATTATGATTTATTATATATGCCAACCTTAGAAGGGCAGTGGTTGTACTGTGATTGGGTCTGAAACTATGCAGTGAGGGAGAGATGAAGTTATGGTAAGTAATATATACATTAAATTGAAAGTGAATACATCTTTACAAGATTTTTGATAATGGTGAAGGAATGGCAATTGATCTACAGTTTCTGAGCTTGGTTAATGAGCAGCCTTTATGGAGGGCTGTTATATATGATTTTTGTCCACAAAGTGGGGCATATTTTTCTTGGATAGAGTGGTTATGCAAGGCTATTCATAGTGAGGTTTAGGTATTCAGATGGAGGTTGGTCTGGGACAGTGGTTTGTCTTAATGGTGTGTAAATATTTTTTTTTAATTGTAGGTGTTGACACTGAAGTGAGTGTGAGGGTCTGTTTTGACTTTAGTGATTGGGATGGGATGGCTGGATTTGCAGTAGTTTTGTTTTGTAAGAAGGAGGTTACTTTATTCATAAAATGTGAGTTAAATTGTGAAGCAATGCTCCACAGCAATTCTCCCAACCATTATTAAAAAAGAGATAAAAGTTCAATGAAATAAAGCTTTTCCAGCTGATTATTTAAGAAAGCACAAATCAGCCCAGGATGGTTGGAGATAAGGTCTAGAGTGTACTTGTATATAATTTTTACAAGCTTATAAGTAGTTAGGCCCCTTGGGGGGTCTATAGCATCTCTGCTTACACTTTATCCCTTTATCCATACAAAGAGTGAAAATATTATCCAACTTGACATAATACCGTTCTGCTTCTGCCAACATGTTGCCATGCATATGGTATTTCTTTTGGTTTAAGTATTGCAAAAAAACGTTAGAAACTTTGTTCTCATTCCCTGCTTATTAAGCCCTATGGACTGTTATGGTGTATTTCTATATTTCAGAAGTGCAATCTAACAGTCCTGCTTTGAGCTGGCAGTAATTTCAAACTGGTGTTCTTCACTGTTTGAGTAACAGTCTTTACTCCCAAACATTTGATTAAGGACATCTTGGCGAAGTTGTAATGAGCTGGAACTTAGTCTGTTATGAAGAAACTTGAACTTCTTGACTTACAAACTGTACATCACTAACTGTAAAAATAATAAATAAAATGTAAAATATAAATCAAATACAGCTCTACCCGATAAACAGTTATACAAGCACAAAACAATACTGAATGGTTTAAAATAAAGTTTTGGGTGTGTCTGCCTGGCATAAAGTTATGGTGGCAGGCACTATACAACACAGGGCAGTTTGAGATGTGTTCTAGTGTGTGCCTGTCTAAAATTTGTTGTAAGGTATAACTTGATAGGCCCTTTAGGATAGGTAGACTTTGCTTGCCTACAATCTACCAAATAAACAGTAAAAAATAGGAGATAAAAATAAAAAATAAGGCTTTTTGAGACAATAATATCTAGTCTTGTTGTTGTTGTCTTTCGGCTTTTCCCGGTTAGGGGTCGCCACAGCGGAACTCCGGTCCGCTAATGATTGGCAGTAGATTTTGATGAATACCAAGGTGCCAGCTCGACGTTCAACCTTCAACGAAGGCACGCCCATTTACGCATGTCTTTAGAACGCCCACCAAACTGTGGGGAGGACATGCATACTCCACACAGAAGGCACTCCCTGCACTCCAGCCGGCAATTGAACGGGAGAACTTCTTGCTGTGAGGCAACAATGCTACCGCTGCACCACCGTGACAATAATGTCTAGTCTGCTTACAAAAATTTGCCATTCCACACCGGATGAAGCTCACAATAAACAAAGTCAATCAAACAAAACAACTTTTGTCAAAACGTTTAGAGTTCATCAGACGTTGGAAACATCAGATAACTCATAGTTAGGTACTCTTTAAAAGACATGAAGTCACCATCAATTACCCAGTGGAAATTCCTGTTATATTTTTAAAATATACATGCTATTCATGTAGGACTACAAATACTTGTTTTGCAGTACTATTGACTAAGTTAAAAAGTAGACAAAATATAAAAAATAAAACATATATTGTATGCATATACTTCATTTCCCCCTCAACTTTTGCTTTTTTAGCACACTCTTAAAATGAATATTATCATTTCAACATGCCCTATACATCACATCTAATTACACTTGTCATTTGTATTCCTTCAGATTTAAAAGATTCTTTACATTTCTCCCCTAATATCTGGTTCAATGGCATGAATCACATAAAAATAAATCTTTTGAAATTCTTATATTTAATTGAATATTTGAATAAAGTATTTTTACCATTTCTCTTTTTTATAGCATGACTATGTTCATATACCCTTAGTTTTAATTTATTAGTGGTGTGCCTAATATACAAATGTTGCCATGTTAAACATTCTGATACATATACAACATTATTAGCTTCACAATTACAAAAAAATTACCTTCCCACTATTTCTGCCATATTGTAAAGGCACAAAACACAGGATGACTTGAAATAAGGTCTATAGAGTGTCCGCCTGCAACCTTTTGGATTTCTGCACTGGAAGGTAGTTTTTTGTCAGTAGTTGTAATTGAATTTCAAAGTTGCAGCCACTTCTGTAGTATATTCTATGCTTATTGACTTCTCCCTTTTTCCTCAACCCCCCCTCCCCCAACACACACACACACACACACACACACACACACACACACACACACACACACACACACACACACACTCCTAGCATAGGAGTCTATCTGGACCATTTCAAGCTAGGATTGCAAAGGGGAAAGGGCATCTACAGAGAAGCTCTGTATGGCTGTTTGCTGAATGACACACAAAGTTTAAAGTGCCATTCATAGCATTTTATTTGTTATAGCTGCACGGTTTCTAAAGTATTACAGCCTTGTTTTGCATTATAACTGATTTATTCTAAAGTGAAAATGTAATACTTTGTCAGCCTGCATTTCAGGTCTCCTACTCTGAGAGGATTGCTTGTATGGTAAGGGAAGTCTTGTTTTTATTTTGATTGTATGGTACAGCTCATGTTATGCAATAACTGTATGTTATGACTGTATAATTTAAGACTGTTTTAATCTTATTTCGTACAAGTTACTGTTACAGGTTGTAGACTTTGTAGAAGACCTCCTCTCAGGTTAGATATACTTTTGGATACTGCCTGCTGAATGGCATTATGTTACTACTTACATTTTATTAAGAAAGAAATGAAAACTTTTCTCATCGCATTTGTAAACATTTGAAAATGATATGCTAACATACTGCCTTTACAGGAATATAACATGAAGTTGGCAGGTGTTGCATGTATGTTTTGAAAAAGTTACTGCTTTATGTTCTGCTGTTAATAGTACATTCTGCTTGTGTGGTGTGTGATACCCGAAAGTAAGCACTGCCTACTCAGCTCCACCACTTACCTCAGCACACATCTACAACTCAATCCCAGTAGGCACTCCCCACTTCACTCCACCTCTTACCTTTGCACACACTTACAACTCAATCCCAGTAGGCAATCCCTATTTAGCTCTGTTCCTCACCTCAGTGCACACCTGCAATTCAATCCCAATAGGTCCTCCCTACTTAACCACACCCCTCAACCCAGTACACACCTGCAACTCACTTCCAGTAGACAATGCCCCATCCCTTACCTCAGCACATACCTCCAGTTCACTCTAGTCATATTTTTGACACACCCCTCCCATTACACAGTAAACTTTTATTGACTATTAAAATGTTTTGAAACTCCCGCAAGTTTTACTCTACTGTTCCCCTTCTGCTCAATAATACAGCACCCTGTGGAGCATAGAACTCTCTGTACTTTCACTTGAACTTTTGCTTTTGCCTTCTACCTAGTACTAATTCTTTATGCTACAGATGACTTTTGTATCAAGGAAGATAAACCATATCAGATGAATATCAATACATTTTAAACAATCTAGTTATCACTACAAAATTCCCCCATTCTGCTCCCTCAAGTGTTATTGTCCCCACCCCACTTTTAAGAAAACAATATATAATCCAGTTAAAACTACTAAGCAAAGTTCTTTCATCTATATAAAAATTATCTACGTTCTAAAAAAAAAAAAAAAAAAAAAAGATTAAATTGCTCAGGATATAAATCCATATCCCAGCCCTCTCTCACACAAACACAGATGCCACATCAACATTTCTTAGAATTCCTATCCGCAATTCAAAGAACCTCTCTTTATATGGCTCCTCAACTTTCTTGCCTCATTACCATGCCTCCCATGCTTTCCAGTTCAGGTTTACTCTCTACATCAGTAAAGAAAGCCCTTCCATTTAATAGTTCCAATATATAGCTCATTCACACTTAAAGCTTAAAGAATGAAATTGATAACTCAGAGCACTGGTTAACTGCTGAGAACCGTTGCATACTAACTATAAGTGTGACCTGAATGTCTGAGGTAGGAGGGAGGGGAAGGTCTTGGATCTGGCCACTTTCAAGATGAACTGGGGTTGCCAGGGGGTGGGTGGATTAGATAATCTCCTCATGTCTGCAGGAAGCATCCTGCGAGTTTTAGAGAAGTCCTTTTTTTCTTCACTTGGAGAGCTGGGGGTTAGTGAGCCCAATCCTCAATGGTTTGCCAGAAAAACACAGATTTTAAGAGGAACAGACCAAAACATTAGGCAATATTTATTTATTTATTTTACATTTGTTGACCGGACTAGTCTAACTGGATATATGCCCATTTTCAGTAGAGGCCCAGGGAGAAAAGCTCCACATAAAACAAACAGCACATTAAAAATTCAGTTTCAAAAATTAAACTTCAATTAAAGATACTAGCCATACAAAACATGTGCTACAAGGTAAATAAGCATATGTGCTACAAGTAAGTAAAACAAAATAAGGCACCTCTCTTTTTTTTTCAATAATCTGGACATTTTGGAAAACTCTGGAGAGTTGAGAGATATGATCTTGATTGATTTACCAGAAAAATCAAACATTTTATGAGAGGAAAGTGCAAAAATATGAGACAAAATCAGGGGTGTTCTACAAAATTCTCAATATTTTATTTATTTGTTTATTTATTGATTCAGTGCTGTTTGTTTACCAAGTAAGTGGGCTGGTCATTTGACTCTTTTCAGACAGAGCTTGGACTCAATAGTTGTACAGACAACACTTTATAAAAGTATACTTCGTACAGTTGAGAGGTATGTTCTACAAGTAAAGTTTAATTTCTGTAAGTTTTTTCAGACCTGCGTGTTCATTGCCTTTCACCCACTGAATACCAAGACAGGCTTTTGCTCTCCTCTTTAATAGTCTGTTTTAGGCAGAAGTTTCCACAGAGGTACATTTCACTGGAGCTAGACCAACTTACAGTGTAGTATTCATTTTGCTGCATTTAATTAATTATTAATTCATTTTTTATACCCACGTTATGCTGTTCAGGATCATTATGAGTGCAGGCAAAGATGTCCTGACAAGCTATCAGAATAAGTCATAAAAACATTTTACTTTCTTAAAAGTTCCAAAGTCAACAAATCTTATGACCATTAATGCCCTGCCAGCACCTCCTTTCTTCAGGAGGGCCGTACCAGTAATATTTGTGCATATCCATCCAGTCAGTAGTTTTTGTTTAAAGTAAAATAGTGAATTGTATCAATTAACAAGTAGGAGAAGTTTGTTCCAAAGGTTTGGGAGGTACTGACTTATAAGCATGCCTCTCCACTGTGTTCTGTTTATCTGTTGAAGATTTAGGTCCCTGGTTCTAATATTGGTGAACATATTTGACTTGTGGAGAAACCAAAGGTCCAGGACAACTGGTTATCTAATGGTGCAGTAAGCAAGACAGATCTCCCTCAAAAGTCTGTAAGCAAGTGAATAAAGGGTGAGTTTTTCCAACCTCTCTTGGTAGCTCAGGGACGTTAGGCCTCTAATTTTATTGGCTAGGAGCCTTTGAGGTCCTTTTATGTGTTTGATGTGTTTAATGAGATACATCCCAAAGAGGGGTTTTATATTAAATAACTAGCCTGATCAATCCTGAGTATAAGTGAATGATTACCTTAGACTCTGATGATATTCCCTTAGCAATTAGGTGGACTAAATAAAAAGGATTTCCTGATTAGTGTTGTCACATGATGGGCAAAAGAGAGGGAGCTATCAGCCCAAGTGGTGTGTTGGCTCTGTTGTATGATGAGGGGAGGAGTTCTCTACCAAGAGTGACCCTACACTTTTTAGCCTTTAGTTTGAGCTCATTTTTAGAACACAAAAGGTTTACTTGGGAGAGTTCTTTCAGGGGAGTTTGGGTATCATAGGATGATTTAACAACCTCCATTTTGCAGTCATCTGCAAACTTTATGAGAAAGCGGGAATTGATTCTTCACTTGGAAATCTGAGAAGTAAATGCCAAAAACAAGATTTCTCAGCACTGAGCCCTGAGAGATAGCACTGGTCACTTTAATACTTACTGATGAGGCATCTGCAATTCACACTGTGTGTGTCCTGTCTTTCAACCAGCTTGTTATCCATCTTACCACATACAGAGTTGATTTTTAAAGCAATTAGATTTTGTATGATACCAGCATGAGGAGTGGTGTTGAAGATGTTCTACAGGTCAAGAAACATTGCCACGGCCACCATCTACAGCCTCTGTAACTCTTTGGAAGAAGTTTACCAGGTTAATTAGATAGGCTCTACCCTTCATAAAGCAAAACATTTGGGGGTCAAGTCAACCAAGATTCTTTATATTACAGTTTATGAGGTTAGTTATGATACACCCCATGGTTTTGAAGGTGAGGATTGTAAGGCTGACTGGACTTTAACTATCCAGGTCAGTTATAAAGCCATGCTTATCAAGGAGCATCACCAGTACAGTGTGCCACTCATCAGGGACAAAGCTAGTAGTTAAACTTAAGTTAAACAGCTTGGGGAGTGTCTGCAAGGGCATGTTTAGCATTATTATGCAGCCAAGAATAATATACATAGTAGTAAATAAAGCTACAATCAAAAGGATTGTTGTACACAAGAAATCTGACAAAACCAAGCATATTGCATGTTTTTTTCTTATCCAGGTGTTACAGTATTATGAAATGTTTTATGGAGAATAACAGACCTTGTTGATAAGCTGTGTGATTTACTTAAATGGGGCAGCGACTGGCAATACTGAATATTTTGAGTCTGTTTTTTGGTGGAATTAAACCTTTGGAAAAGCACACCATGAGTCCCATGCTGCCACCTGTCCCCTCAGCGTGCCCCTTATTTCCCCCCATCCTGACCTTCCCACATCATTTAGATTACTTTTTCCCTGGCTTTCTTATACTTTGTTGAACTCTTGGTTTTTTTCTGCATTGTTTCAATATGTCCTAACTGTCTATGATTACATTATAATACATGAGGAGGAAACACATTAAGCCAGAGGCCTCAGCAACCCCCCACCCACCAAGCCATTAGATTATAGATGCTCTGAGATGCATTTTAGAGCTTTTTTTCCCCAAAACTTTTGAGACAAAGATGGCCTGAACAAAAATTGAAGCTAAACAAAGAATGAATTCTTACTCTTCATTTTCTTGCTGCACCCTCTCACCACTTCCTTAGTGGCCAAGACTGCAATGTATTAACTGTGGAGAAAATAACAGAATTAAGCTGATAGTCTGGAGGCTGCATGGACCTCAGAAGCCATGGGATTCTAGATGCTGTTAGGTATACTTTAAATTATTTTCCCCCGGCCTTTTGTTGCAATTATGGGATGGACAAAAATCATGACTAACTAAAGAAATTGGCTCCCTATTGAAATGTTGGCACTTGAAATTCCAAATGCTGAAAAGCCAAAAATAAAAAATAAAGACCGAAAACACAGGAGAACAGCAAAATTGCGTTTCTCCTTAAAACTTCTTTTTGCATGATGGCAAGCCCTCCACATTCTTTATACCAACTCTGAGATTGCCATACTGTGGAGAAAAGGCAACATTCCAAAAAAATGGCATCTCAGACTTCCTTCCTTTGGCCATT
This sequence comes from Protopterus annectens, assembly GCF_019279795.1. Lineage (NCBI taxonomy): Eukaryota > Metazoa > Chordata > Ceratodontiformes > Protopteridae > Protopterus > Protopterus annectens. The sequence continues at coordinate 200,554,566 of NC_056728.1, forward strand.
TAATGTCAATGTTCTAGGACTTGCTATCATGCGTTCTCACATTTCAAATGGTGACCAAGAAATTCAGTCTTATTTTTTTCTTTCAAGGAAGAAATAAGTTGTGCCCAAGGCTTAATGATTAAAGATGAAAAAAGAGGTTTGCAATAAACTAAAATAAATGCTTGCAAAGATACATGAATCATATCTTAGGATAGTAAGAAAAGATAGTCACCTTCTTTATATCCCTCTGATGTTAGATTGGGATGAAAGTGAGTGAATGAATGAATGAATAAATAGCCTCAGTCATATATTTCAAGTTGCTGATGTCACATATCATACATCTTGTCTCTTTACCCCACCCCTAAAGGACAGCTACTATCTGTGTATCCATCTGACAACCAAAATATAGCAACATATTTTAACTTGTCATATATATATATATATATATATATATATATATATATATATATATATATGTATATATTCACAATATGTAGGAGAGGAATGAAGGTCAGCAGGGCTAAAACAGAATATATGTGTGTAAATGAGAGGGAGGGTAGAGGAATGGTGAGGATGTAGGGAGTAGAGCTGGTAAAGGTGGATGAGTTTAAGTACTTGGGATCAACAGTTCAGAGTAATGGTGAGTGTGGAAGAGAGGTAAAGAAGAGAGTACAGGCAGGGTGGAATGGGTGGAGAAGAGTGTCAGGAGTGATTTGTGACAGACGGGTACCAGTAAGAGTGGAAGGGAAGGTCTACAAGAGGGTAGTGAGACCAGCTATGTTATATAGGTTGGAGACAGTAGCATTGATGAAAAGGCAGGAGTCAGAGCTGGATGTGGCAGAGCTAAAGATGTTAAGATTTGCACTTGCTGTGACTAGGATGGACAGGATTAGGAATCAGTATATTAGAGGGTCAGCTCAGGTTGGACAGTTTGGAGACAAAGCAAGAGAGGCGAGATTGCGTTGGTTTGGACATGTGCTGAGGAGGGATGCTGGGTATATTGGGAAAAGGATGCCAAGGATGGAGCTGCCAGGTAAGAGGAAAAGAGGAAGGCCTAAGATAAGGTTTATGGATGTGGTGAGAGAGGACATGCAGGCAGTTGGTGTGAAAGAGCAAGATGTAGAGGACAGGAAGAAATGGAAACGGATGATCCGCTGTGGCGACCCCTAATGGGAACAGCCGAAAGAAGATGATGATGATATATTCACAATATGACAAAATGACACCACCTACCTTCATATTATACAACTTAATATGTGATTATGAGAAAAGAGGGAAAAAATTATCATAGTTATGTACTCCAGGCTGCTGCTCCTAAATGGTACACTGTCCCTACACGAGCTATAGTGATGATGTGTGCATACCTTTGAGGTATGACTGTGTGAAACATTAAAAGAAATAATAACCACACTGTTACAACCCCACAAAAGCCACAGTCACTTTCTGTGCCTGGGAGTTTTAATTTCAATGAAAATTCAAGAAATAATAGTAACACCTTCCATAGTCCCAAACAAGTTATAGTGACCTTCTTTGCAAACCTCTGAGGTTTGATTGTGAGGAGAATTTAAGAAATAACAATGTCACTGTTCCCAGCCCAAACCACTTACAAATACAAGCTATAACAACCTTTTGTGCACACCTCTGAGCAGGGCCAGTTGTAGAACAGGTGAGTCCAGGGCAAAAGCCCTATAAGCCTGTGCCATACTCCACTTCTATAACCTGAGCTGCGGATGCTGCCAGAATCTAGATGTTCTACGATGCATTTTATGTCTTATTTTTGAAAGATAATGACAAAGCGTATGGATTGCTGTGATTATGTTCTGAATTTGGGGAAAAGACATACTTGTTAAGATTGCTAAGCTAAGACACTGGAAAGGTTCTTAACAAGCTTTTATTAAGTACCACTTACTGCTGTTAAGTTCTAGTCACACATTAGATCATTACAGCCATCAGAGATCACTACAAAAGAACAGAGGGAATTTGTTAAACACATTATTTTGACCTTTTTTATAAAGTCTGTCTGAAGTATTGAACAGTCTAAAATTAAGTGTTTAACAACTTCCTGTCATTCTTCCATGGTGTTTGCTTTTTGTGTGATAATAGTAAGTGTGTTACAGCACTACTGCACTTTCTTCTCTAATTTTTGAATATATGGCTAAAGAATCATATAGCATACAAATGCAACTTTAGTTTCATTTGAGCATTTCTATGAAATTTGTGTTTGGTCATTCCAAATATAACTCATATTTCCGCTGTATACTTATTGCATCATGGATATGCTTCTGTTATGGTAGTAAACAGCTAAAAAACTGCCATTTGAAATTACTAAGTGCCCCTGTTGCCTTCCACTCCTGCAGCTTCCAGCACCCCTGACCAGCAGTGTTCATATTTTGCTTTAGAAACCATCCCAATGGAGATTTTAAAACATAATGCTTGAACTCTGTTTAAGATATTATTAATTTTGTAAGGCAGCAATGTAAGAAACATATTTTATTCAAGGCTCTATCTTTTTCTTAGATGACACAAGATTTGTGAGCAGTTAAATGCTGAGATGCTTTTTCTTACAACCTTATAGTTTTTTCACAGATAAAAAACAAGTGAAAAGCAGTGTGAGAACAATGAGAAATGCCAGTGTTAAATGAGATGAATATAAAAGTTATGTTTAAAAATCATTGAAAATTCATTCTTAGTCTGAAGGCTTTGCACAATATTGTGAATAGCTACTCAAATAAGGTAAAATGATAAAACAGATAAAATACCCAGCCTTTTGGATAGTAGTCTTCCAGTCTATAGGTCTGCTTAGTGGCTGATGTTCCTCTTGATCTCCTTGGTGTCCCTGCAGGTTCCCAATCACTTGTTGGATCTCATCAAAGGTTAATCCTGCTGTTCAGGGGTATTTAAGGACTAGCTGGTGAACCAGAAGTGTCAAAATCCACTAAAGCCAAGTGATTGGATAAGCACTAAGCAGTTTCTGAACCTGGGTGTGGTTGGAATGCAGTGAAGCCAGGGCTGGAAGATCACTACCTGTCAATAAAACTTCTTATTCCATTACAAATTAAAGACTCCTATAACACTATCCATTGCTGTGTCTGTTATAGAGATGGACACCTGGTTAATAAAACATTTTGTGGTTCAGCTTCCTCAGTGCTAAAATGCTGTTGATATAGCAGACAGAGTTCAGTCCAGATATTTTGTAGGTGTTCAGCTTTATGTCCCAGTGACGTTCCATTTTTTTTCAAGTACAGCATTCCTTTTACCATTGAGGAGTCCCACAGTAATTTTTATCCAGAATATGAAAAGTGATTTTTTTTTTGTGGCTGGGGTTTTCCAAGTTATGTTTGCAAGTGGGTTTTTCAAAAGTTTAAGTTTAATATCAGAGAGATAGTAGGCTTTCCTGATTGAGTTTGTTGAGTTTTACCAAATTAAAAATTGTTGCATGAGCTACACTGTGCCCTAAAAAAAACATGCATCCAGTACTGAAATCTCATTTGCATTTACTGCAGTATGTTTTATTAGGGTTTGGGTAAGTAAAGTTGTCAGGTCAGTGCAGTGGTCAGAAAACTTACAGTAAGGAGACCCACACTTAATATTGCCATAAAAATAATCTGCTGTTTTTTTCCTTTTTCTTTGACCTAATCCCTGATACTTTTAGCTTACTTGACCTGGCACTAGTATTTTTTCTAATTGCTTATTTTCTGTAAATATGATCCAGTTATCCCTAATAATTTTCCTTATGTCTTCGTAAAGAGCCTTGCTTCATTTCCTGTGTTCTTCATTTGGATCTTTATACATGTTTCTGAAATCTCTAGGGATTCTAGCTAGTGGGTCCTGTAAAATGGGATCTTATTATAAAACTTATTATTGCAAAGCATCTCTTCAGTTTTTGTATTGTGACAGTATCAGTGATTAGCATTATGACACACTTATCCAACTTCATGACCTTGCATGTTTTTTTCTTTCTTAGTTCCCTTACTGCAACTATTTCTTCCATACTGAGATTATAGAATCTTTTTTTAAGGACCTCCCATATGTCAGCTTCACATATAGCAATGAGGATGGGATGACTGAGGGGGGGGGGGGGCTGCAGAAGTTGCTGAACTATTTCCATTTAACAGATCTCACAGTACTGTTACTATTTGCATTACTTTTCTGTTCATCTTTGATGTTGATCTTTGATGACTACCTTCACATTCAGTTTTCTTATGTACAATTTCAAGTCAATAATAGTGTTAACCAAGTTACTTCTATTATGTGGAATAAAGGTCATTCCCTTATCCAAGACTTGTTCCTCTAAAATTGTGAGGGGTTTGTCCGAGTGGTTCCAGACTTGAGGTTTATGCTGATTCTCCTGTTGTTTCCAGGATTCTGAAGTGGTACTGATTCTCCTGTTGTTTCCAGGATTCTGCAGTGGACCTCCTAAGTCCTTCAGTTCTCTCTTCCCTGTACAGGTCTTAACACTCCGGTGGTACCATGCCTATGGTGACCAGGTCATCCTCACCTGGCACTGTTCTTTCATGTGGTGTCCACACGAGATTATTTGGCTGTGGCTGGGTTGCTCCAGAGTTGGTGCTTGATAGTTTGGACTGGAAGTGAAGGGGGAGTGCTTTGTTAAGTCCAGTCCTTGCTGTATGTGTGGCCCCTGGGAAAATCCTGAAGGTTAACAGTTGTGTCGGGCCCATTATGCTCTGGTTCAGTCTAACTAGGATGATATCTGTGTGCCTAGTGTTGGTTTCCTCCATTTCATCTTGTTTTGGGAGTTCCTCCTTTTGTGTGTAATGTAACTGTCCATTCTGGTTCTTTTTGATCTTGTAAATCTCTGTCTATTTTGCTAAGTTTCTTTTTCTTAGTTTTGTTCTCAAAGTCCAAAACTCATTTTCCATCCATTGTTGTGAAGTACCTGCAGTTTCTTCTTTTCTGTTGGATCTTTTGATTTGGATACAGCAGGTACCTTACCCTCAGAGGATTTTGTTTTAGAGATAATCATTTTTCCATCTCTTGATACCTTTCCATCACGATGGGATACTCTTTGCAGGTCTCTTCCATCACTGTACTGTTACTAGTGATAGCAGATTGTTGGGTAATATTATGCTTTAGTAGGATTACAACCATTTTGAGGCTTGCTTCATCCAGTATTTTGTTCCACTGGTATATTAGCTCTTGGAAATGTTATTCCAGAATTACTTTACTATTTTTAGTCTACAAGTTACGAAGGGAATAATCCAAACTAGAATATTTCAGTGCTGTTTTATAGTACATCATCCAGTCCTGTAAGCAACAATAGTCTGAGCTTTTATTTAATTCTTCAGCTCAGACTGCACTTTTGTGTCCTAAATGCTGCCAGTAGAAAAATGAAGGCATCACTCTCTCCTAAAAAGGAAATTATCCAAACAAGCAAATTTCAGCGCTAGTTTATAGCGTACCACCCAGGTAAATACCATGCAAACTCTGATGACCTTAGTATTTATTGTTCTTTCAAGACTGACTGTTTCAGAGAAGACGGCAGTTTGTGTCCAAAATGATCCCCATGGCTATATATAGCAAAATAAGACATTGCTCTCTCCTGAGAAAGGGAAATATCCAACCCAAAATATCTGTATTATTTTGTAGCACACCACCCTGGGATGAATTATGCCAGCTTGGAGTGTCCTCACTTTTATTCTTCATAAATTTGCTGCTTATGTTCAGACTGCACTTTTGTCTCAAATACTTTACACAACTGTAGGGACTTACAAGATGGCTGCACATTGAGTAACAGCTTAATTCTAGCTCTCCCAGTGTAAAAATAGAAACTCAGCAGAGAAAGCCAGTAGCTTTATATTTTGAGGTAAATTTCAGTAACTGGTTAGTACATTGTCTAAATGCCAGGAAGAAAGAAATATAGAGGACCTGAAAGAAAATCAGCTACAAAGGCTGAGGAAAAAAACACTGACTAGGAAGAATACTGTAGCTATTCAGCAAAAAGTAGTGCAAGCTTCAGACATGACTTCCAGTAACCTATAGGAAAGTATAAGACAATTGCACACAGACCTGATTAAAATAAATGAAACATTGATGGAGTATATCAACTCAAATAATAAAAGGCAAGAAAAAAATGGAAGAAGTTTAAAACAGATATTCAGATGAGGTGATAAAACTGCAAAGATCAGAGGTCAAAATGGAGAAAAGGCTACCTGAATATGAGACTGCTTAAGAAGAGATGCTTCAAAAATAATTGAATCAGAGGACAGAGCATGTAAGAAAAACCTGAGATTTTCTGCTATACCAGAGAAGCTGGAAGGAACAGACTGTATTTAATTTTATGAAAGCACAACTAAACAAATGGACTGGTATTGCACAGCAGGAGCTGTTAGCTGAAAGGGCACATCATGTGCATGCTCCAAACCTGGCTATGAGAAAGCAACCTAGACCTTTAATAGTAAAGATGCAATCCTACCAGCAGGAGTTGATTCTGAAAAAACTGTCAGATAAACATGCCTCTAGACTGGTTAAACAGAATGGTTCCCTAGAGGTACTCCAAGTCCAAATAACTGTAGGAAAGACCCCCTCCAAGTTATCATCAGCTATAGGTCCTCCTCCATGAACCATGATATCCACCCTGCCTACTTGGATCTACTTAAGTCTCTCAAAATACAACCAAACAGTTTGGTTATAGGTGACTTTAACTAGCCGTCCATAGAGTGGGTGAACTATAAGTGTACTTACACAATTGCCTAAAGGATTCTGAACTTCTTTTACTCCAGTGCCTTGGAAAAGATAGTTGGTGCCTCCACAAGGGGCCAAAACATTCTTGATATGGTGCTCACCAACATGGGAGATCAGTGTGCCATCACAAGTGAGCGTCCCTCCCTGGTGAAATCTGATCATAAATCAGTGTTGTTCGATGTAACAATTGTATCACACCCCCCTTCAGGAGAAATTAGGCTAAAATCTTTTCCAAAGGTAACTACAGCCTCTTAAGAGGCAACATTAATAGCTTCAAAGCTTCTGTCCCCACTAACAGCAAGGACACCTATACAGGGATATATACCAATGCTCTGTATAAACATCTATGCAATTGTATTGACTCAGCCATACCTGATAGGACCAAAGCAAGATCCTCTAGAAGGAACAAACCTCCTGGTGGATATTTGCCATAAACAGGTTATACAATAAGAGGAAGAAATTGCTGTCTAAGAACATGAAGGAATTGTGTCAGCAATGGAAGCACACCCTTCTCAGATTGAACAAGCAAATAAGACATCTTGTTAAGTCCTCAAAGCTAACTATGAATCTAAATTAGCATCCCTAGATAAGGATAACCATAAGGCATTCTTTAGCTGCATCCAAAACCTTAAAGGAAAATCCCAGACGTGCACTGAACTTGTGGTGAATGATACCACATATACTAAACCTGTAGAAATAGCCAACCTGCTAGCGATAGGTTCAGTAAAAACCTTCTCCCCCCTGTCCCCGCCACATACGCCCAAGAACATTCCTACCACCTGTTCTTCACCTAGTATCTCTAAAGAGCAGGTCTTAACTGCTCTCTCCAAGGATAAAAACACAGCCTCTATGGGACCTGATAACAACCCAGGCTGTATTCTACAGGAGTTAGCAACACCACTGAGTACTCTGTTTAATCACAGCCTAAGCACTGGTTTTGTCCCTGCTGAATGGAAAACAGCTACTGTTACCCCCTTGCACAAAGGAGGTGCATCCACAGACACTGGGAACTATAGACCCATAAGCCTAACCAGCCTTATCTGCAAGGTCATGGAGGGAATCATCATGGACCTTTATCAATAAAGATATAGGAGACCTCCAAATGCTTGACCCAACCCAGTTTGTTTTTTTAAAGGCAGATTTTGCCTGTTGAACCTGGTGGACTTCTTTGAGAAAGTCACCAGAGCCCTGGACGAAGGCAAGTCTGTGCATATGGCCTACCTAGACTTAGCCAAAGCTTTTGACACAATCCCCTACTCAGGCATCATTGAAAAACTCACCCAACTGGGGAACGATGCATAAATTGTCAGATGGGTAGCAAACTGGCTCACCAACAGAACACATACAGTTAAAATAGGGGATTCCACCTCAACCAGCAGACCCGTTACCAGTGGTGTTCCACAGGAATCAGTGCTAAGGCCCTTATTGTTTGGAATCTACTTCTCAGAAGTACAGGCAAAACAAAGGGTCTGTAGCTGACAGAGTTTGCTGAGGAATCCAAAATGGGTACGGTCACTGAGTCCACAAATGATGTCAACATTCTGCAAGAATGACTTACGCAAACCATTGATTAGTGCCAAAGTAATGGTGAGAGGTTTGGGCACACAGGTTGAGAGCAACCTTACCTTTGATCACCATGTTTCCACAGTGGTTAGGAAAGCCTTCTACATCGCTCACCTCATAAGTAAGGGCATAGCCTCCAGAACAAGAGAGGTTATAACCCCTATACTCTTTCCTCATTAGGCCATTAATAGAGTAAAATTCTCCCTTTGGTATGTACCTTACCAGACACCTGCAGCAAGTGGAGAGACTTCAAAGATCTCTCACAAAGAAAATTCACAGTCTTCAGCACGTCATATGCAAATAGACTGAAATCACAGCCACTATACTCTGCACTGTATAGACTACTCAGAGGTGACCTGTGCTTTGCATAAAGAGCAACCTCTGATCCTGCCTTAATAGAAATGCTGCACATTCATAAGTCAAATCATACATGAGTCACTCTCTCTAGGGACCTTAACCTAGCCCGTGACATCAACAAGACTTGCTGGAGAGACAGATAAGTCTCACATAGTTACCTCTCCTATGGAACAAACTCCCAATTCAAGTTGACCCTAGTGAAACCTAACTTGGATGATTGGATGGGAAATCGCAAATTCACCGCTAGGGTTTTACCTGTGTCCCTCTTGGATAGGGGCTTCCAGTGCTGATTCAGATCAGCTTGTAAATATAGACTATATCTTTAGACCCTATAGGGAACAAGGTTGAATGTGGCTAGGCTTGCAAGGGCCCTAGGTGCATTAGCCTAGTAACCTCCTATGATCCTATAAGAAGGACAAAATACTAAAAGTGAGAGACAGCAGAGTGTTTGTGAAAAATGACTGACTAGTTATTGTACACCAGGCAGAAGATGAGTAAATTTATTCTACTACTCAGTGAATGTCAAGAAGCAGGCATGAGATTCAAACTGCTGCACCCAGCTATCTTCAAAATATTCCTTCCTGGAGAGACAAAAACATTTCTGATGTAGTACATGCTTAGGAGGAAATATAAATATTTGTCCAATGAAAAGTGAGCTGTGAAACAGAAGGAGTTTCTGCTTCTTGTTCTTCTGGTAATAAAGACTACAGAGACTCTGTGCCAGTGAAACCTTTTCCAATATTTCAAAGGAAAATGCTTGAGAGAAGGAAAAAAGCACAAGAGCTGACTAGAAGAATTGAGAGTACATTGCAAATGAAACAAAGACAGGAGATGGAGATGAACAGGAATAAAACGAGTAACTTGAGGAGAGAGGAAGAGGAGGGAAGTAAAACACAATTTTTCTTAATAGTAATACTTTTATAGTGCATGATTTTCTTTGCATGCCATAAAATAAAGTTTTCTTAGTTATTAAGTGCAATGGGGATGCTAATGTAAACAGGTACTCCTGTTTTTTCTCCCTTCTTCACTCTTTCTCCTTGTTCAGTTTTAAGAAATGTAGGTACTGCAATATAAAAAAAGAAGAACCATCTGGTCAAAAGAGCATGACAGAAGAAAACTGATGTACTTTGTACCAATCTTGCATAAGGGAATGACTGGATTAAGGCCCTTAGCTTGAACTAATAAGTTTTAAATGGAAGCAAGTAAATAAAAAAAGAACTTTGAATATTATTAAGCTTTTTTCTAACAAATAAATGTATGCTTAGTAGCAGCTCAATATCTGGTCCTCGTGTCTCCATGGAGACAATCAATCTGATAAAAAGAAATGGCTAGGAGATAATGTTTTCTGAAAGCATTCAAGTGTTTGCCATCTGGAAGAGCTACAAAGACAAGACAAAACCAGACAGTACATAGTAGTAGAAGCACAAGCTGTACCATATGTCTTGACATGGATAACCTTTCTTTCAGGTTAACCCAAGTCTGTAAGTGTAGCTGTCAGTTTGGGACACGTTCCTAATAGGAGGGTAAAACTTCAATATTTGAAGATGCATATAGTTTTGTGTGTTAGTATTAAGTGGGGGGGGGTTGAGGGCTTTCATTAAAACAAATCACTTTGTAAGATGTGACATGGGCTGAAATGGATATGACAAGAAATAAATGTATAAAAGATCAATTTGCCAAACAGTGTATGCATGTAACACAAAAGCTGGAACTAGACACTTAAAAAAGCTGTTACACATGAAAGGTGGGAATAATAACTTTTTAACACAATGACGCATTTTCTAATGTCTTTAAATGTCAATGGCCTCACAGATAAATACAAAAAGAGAAAGAGTAGTGAACTATGTTAAAAATGTAGAGTGCAAATAGCCATGCTATAGGAGACATACTTGGAAAGAACTGAACACGTGAGTTTTTCAGGATGGTTATTCAGTGGAGTACCTGGGACAAAGGAAAAGATGTATATGAACCTATACTTATACTAATTGCAAGAGGAGCTCCAACAGTGATAAAAGAGGATAAAAAATAATAATGGTAGATTTGTAGTACTAAGGGGCTACTGGCAAGGGAGGAGGAGGATTACACTAGCGTGCATGTATATTCCACCTACAACTGCTATAATGGAGCTTAAGAAAATTCTTTAAGAAATGATCAGTTTTTAGCAAGGAATATTACTTAAAGTTGGGGGATGGAATTTGATTTGCAGCAGTGAATATGTGTTTGGGGGTCCAGAAAGGAAAATATAACAAAGGAGAGTAGATGTTTGAAGAAATTTATAAAAATATTCAACATGGAAGATGTGAATTCGGTGCTAGGAGTTTGAAGTGAATTTACATATTATTTCCCAAGATATAAAAACTGGGGTAGACTAGAGAGAATTTACATTTGACAGGAATGTGCACGTTTAATTGAAAGTCTTGATACACACCCAATAACTATTTCAGATCATGTGCCAATAATAACTAAAATAAAAACACAGGGTAATGAAATAAAAATGAGACACTGACACTTTCCCACCTATCTGTTGAAAAGAGAGGAATGTAAGGAATTGGTAGTGGAAATTATTCAGGAGCTATTAGAGAAGATATAAATTTGTTCTAAAATATAACTAGGGAGTGGGATAAAATTAAAATAAAGTTTAAAAATAGGGTGGAAATAAAAGAAAGGCAGATATGATTAAGTAGTTACAAGAATTATTTAGAGGGACCGACAAATGTTAAAATATTGCAGAATAGGTGGAATCTCAAAGAACAAGAAACGGAGGAACTGCAGAATGCTAAACAGAAAATAAGGGATTACCTGAATAATATGCATGAGTTTAGAAATATTGCCATTAAGCAACTGTTTTTTTGATAATAAATCTAGAGCACAGAAACATTTAGCACAATGACTCAGGCAACAAAAAGTAGAAAGGGCTGTCGTCAAGCTTAGGAAGCCTTTAACAAAGAAGATAACACCTCCTGTAGAGGTATTAGACATCTTTTGGAAATTCTATGAATGTCTGTATAAAGCAGAGAAATATGGAAGTCAAGAAAAGGTACAAATGGAAATGTTTATGGAAGGTAGATTAGGCTCAATTATTAACAGGATAGGAGGAGATGAGATAAAAATGATGATGTATAACCAATCCACAGGAAAGTCCTCAGGGATAGATTGTGAAAGTTTAAAAGCCAAGAGGGAAAAGCTGATAAAGATCTGGGAAGTTTTGTTTAACAGTATTTTAAGAGGAGAAGTACCAACATCCTGGAAGAAAGTGATGGTAGCTATAATACCTAAAGAGTGTAAAGACCCATCAGATCCAGTTTCATACAGACCCACTTTAATACTAAACCATGGTTATAAAATGTTTATGTCTATAATGGCTAAAAGAATGGCCAAAGTGATGCCAAAATTGATATATATGGCTCAGTATGGTTTTGTGGAGAGGAGGCAGATATTTGACAACATTAACAGAACACTAATGATCCAGAGGGAAGCAAAATGTAAGAAAATACCACTGTTGTTGGTGGGTCTTGATGCAGTGTAAGCATTTGTCAGAGTAAGAGTGGACTTTATGAGCAGGGCAATGGAAGCATTTGCATTCCCTGATAAAATTATAAGGTTGATTAAGAGGATATATGAGGGATCGGAGGTAAAAATTAAAGTGGATGGGTTCCTCTCTGATAATTTTTGCTTGAGCAGAGAGGAAACAGGCAGGGTTGTCCTCTTTCCCCTTTGTTATCTGTGTTATATTTAGAACTACTGGCAAAGAAAATAAGGGACTCAGAAATTCAAGAATATAATTGGTATGGTAGCTAAGAAAAGCTGGCTCTATTTGCAGATGATATAATTTTATATCTGATAAACCAGAAAAGGACATTTCAGTGTTGTGGAACATTTTCAGACAATTTCATAACTTTTCAGGTTACAAAATTAATGAAGCTAAAACAAAGGTAATAGCTGTAAATTATGTACCAACACAAAAATTGGTTCAGCAATACCCATATTTATGGAGATATGATAAAACAAAGTACTTAGCAGTATGGATTAAAAATGATTCCAGCATGGTAGATAAGAATATATGGGAAGAGACTAAACAAAAGATAATAAAAAACTGAGAAACTGGAAGCTTTGTTATATGGATATAGTAAGATACAAGCAGTTAAATGTTTTTAGTCCCTTAAGTGTTATACACAGTCAAGGGTATTTTTATCAACCAGAGGAGAAGTTGTGGATAGCAATTAATAAAGAGCTGAAAGATGTTATCTGGGAGGAGAAGATGGCAATAGTCAAGTGGGATAAGCTGATCCTTCCAATAGAAAAGGGCTGGTTGGGATGACCTGATTTGAAGGGGCATTTTAGAGCTACACAGTTAAGGTTGCTATACATAGCACAAACAGGAACAAATTATTCAAAGTGGAAAGGGATGATGGGATGATGATGAAACAGGGGGAAACTGAAGCAACAGGGAGAGACTGGGATTTTGGATGCACATCTTTAAGGAGAATAATGATAATCATGTAAGATAGAATACTTTCTTCTACTTTATGAATATAAGAAGAACTAAGCCAACATTGGAATGGAGAAAGGAGATTCTGCCAGTTAGGATACTGCAGTTAGGGATACAGACAGGCAAGAGGAATTTATTGGAGAAAACTGGCAAAGAAACCAAGGTATTGAGACCAAATAACCAGACAGGGAAATGTAATAGAATGGAAAAATACCAAGAATGTATTTGAACTGAAGGTTAGAGATTGCCTTCCCTATCAAGGACTGATATCAGAGTATAAGCAAAGAGAAAAAAATAGAGGGTGATAAATGAAAGACAAGTACTGGTAGAGTTTTTAGTAGAATCTACAACAGAAGAGCTATTAAAAAAGGAATAATTAATAGAACATATAAAATGCTGCATGATAACTATAAGAATCAATCAGAGGAGATTAAAAAGGGTTGGGAAGAGAGATTAGATAAGCAATTCACAACAAAACAATGAGGATATATGTATGGCTCCCAAATATGCAACAAAATCTAGAAGATTTAGGATTTTTACTTGGAAATGTTACATAGGTATTGTTTTGCCCCAAGTAGACACCAGATAATTTTTCCTCAGGTAGACAGCAAATGGTGGAGGTGTGATGGGGAAGAAAGAGGTAATTGGGGAACATATTGTCTGGAACTGTAATTAGGAGTGAGGTTTAAAAGAAGGCAGGATTTGAATGAGCTATATAATATTTGACTGACAGTAAATGGGTAGATTATGAGTGATGTTTAATGTTTGCAATTACAATTAAGGCAGTATGGTTTGTGATGTATAATGCTTGTAAATAAGATTATGTCTATATGGTTTGTTTTCATTTATATAAATGCATGATTGCCTATGTTTTAAGTGATAATTTAATACAGATATTTCTTGTTTAAAAAAATACTTTACACAACTATACATTGCAAAGAAAGGCATCACTCTCTGCTGACAATATTTTATTTTTTTTATTTCACATTTGTTAACCGGGTTAGTCCAACTGAGCGCATTGCCTATTTTCAATGGAGACCTGAGCAGAAAAGCTCCAATAAAAAGTAATTATTTACATATTAACACAGACTAAAGTATTAATAGCATAGCATACGGTATACAAAAATACAGTAGTTGATAGGAATTATGTAAACCAGATTATTTCAGTACTGTTTTGTAGCACAGCCTCCATGGGAGTAGCCTGCAAATTTATAGTCCTAGGGCTGATTTGTTAAGGGGAAATTCACTGTTTCAGCTCAGACTACATTTTGTGCACCAAGTGTCCAGCCTTAGGTTACATACATACAAATATGCAGGCAAATATTTCAAGCATGGGCACTGATGCCCTTCTACAATGCCGATATACCAAAACACTTATTCCCATAATAACTGTCCAGGCTGTTCTTAAAAATACCTAAGCTAGTGGTTGCTTTAATGTAATTTGGTAGTCTGTTCCATGCATCAGCTACTCTCTCAGAGAAAAAAAAATTACATTAAAGCAACCACTAGATTAGGTATTTTTAAGAACAGCCTGGACAGTTGTCTGATGATTCTCTACTACATTTTGATAACCCCAAACATTCCCAGAGATAGTTGTCTCTAAATGCCCTATACACCTGAGTAAGGTCTGCTGATACCAGAAAAAAACAAGCAATTCCCAGCACCAGTGTAAACCAAAAAAATGTACCAATAACAACACTGGACAAACACTGAGGAACCAAGACCCAAATTGAAGTTTTTTATCACAGTTAAACCTTTAATAATCACTATTCATCACTAAGACTTCTTCAGAAACACAATTGAAAAAACAACATTGTTTAAATAAACAATCCAATTAACAATGAACCAATCAGAAACATATTATAATAAAATCATAAGACAATGAAAAAACAATGAAAACTTCATTAACCATTAATAAATGCATAATCTCTGTAAAAATGTAAGTAATACTTTTTATATTTCAGTGTTTTGATTTTTGATGGTCACCCTCCTATCTAATAAAAAACACTTGATGTTGACATTATCGTTTAAACCTGGGGAACTGTATGCAGCTAAACCTAACTGCCATCCAGCTTCCTTTTTCTCCACTAAATTCTTAAAATTACCTCTCCGTGCATCGTGACTGACTACTTCTACAATTGTAAAAGTGTACCTTTTACAACTGGTACAAATTGTGGAATGTTTGTACAATGCATTATTTAAATGTTTGCTTTTAATGGCATAAAGATGTTCACAAATCCTTTTTCTCAAACTCCTTATAGTCATTCCTACGTAAAATGCAGGACAAGATGAACATAATGCCATGTAAACAACCCCAGAAGTGCCACAATTTAACCTTCCCAGAACTGAAATAATGTAATCTATGTGTTCCAAGGAGATATATGGACCTTCATGTATTATCTACAGGCCTTACAACCGTAATATTTGTACATACCTAACGGTTTCTGTGTAGAATCAAGATCCAACTTAGTCCCTGTTCCAACAATTGTTTAATGCTACGGTGTTTCTTGTAGACAAAATTGGTTAAATTGATTTGGTTAAATTGACTGGATTTGTGAACACCTTTATTCCAGTAAAAGCAAAATTTTAAATAATGCATTGTACAAACATTCCACAATGTGTACCAGTTGGAAAAGGTACACTTTTACAATTGCAGAAGTAGTCAGTCAAGACCCACGGGGAGGTAATTTTAGGAATTTAGTGGAGAAAGGGAAGCTGGATGGCAGTTATGTTTAGCTGCATACATTTCCCCACGTTTAAATAATAATGTCAACATCAAGTGTTTTTTATTAGATAGGAGGGTGACCATCAAAAATCAAAACACTAAAATATAAAAACTATTACTTATTACTTAGATTTTTACAGAGATTTAGCATTTATTAATGGTTAACAAAGTTTTCATTGTTTTTTCATTGTCTCATCATGATTTCATTGCAACAATGTTTCTGATTGGTTCATTGTTAATTGGACTGTTTATTTAAACAATGTTGTTTTTTTCCAATTGTGTTACTGAAGAAGTCTTAGTGATGAATAGCGATTATTAAAGGTTTAACTGTGCTAAAAACTTCAATTTGGGTCTTGGTTCCTCAGTGTTAGACTAGTGTTGTTATTGATAAAGCCTCCTGATAAATATCTAAATGAGACACTGTACAAGTTCACATATTTTAGTCTTTCATAATAACTTAAATTTTCACATCCATGGATGCTCTTGGTATATTTCCACTGTACTCTTTCCAGTTTACTCATGCTTGTTTTCTTATAAGGTTTCCATATTTATTTATTTATTTGCATTTTGTTTACCAGGAAAGTCCACTGGGCTATAGATAACTCATTTTCAGTGGAGGCCAGGGAGAAAAGCTCCACAGTATGAGAAATGAACAGTCTGAAATACACAACTGAATACAAATAATAAGTATATACAAAAATATAGAGTAAATGTCATGAGAGAGATGTATGGTAGTATAATCTGAAACAATCAGAGTAGAATAAAGATCTACATAATGTACTGTCTCTATAATCTGTATCTACAGAAGTATTATCTCACACAAAAAAAAAAAAAACAGAAAAGAAAATAAGGTTAATAAGAAATAGTGTGGTATATGCTTTCTAGTGGGGCTTGGTGCAGGTACACTTCCAGCTTAAGAATGGGTGGTTGTGAAGGGAAGTCTTGAAAGAGGTAGGATTTTGAGTTGTTCTAATGGATAAAAGCAGAGCATTCCAGTTCTTGGCTAATGAGCATGAGTATAGAAGCTGGCTGGATGGGAGGTTAGGTTTGTGAACCTGCAAGAGCTTCTGATCCTCTAATCTAAGGGACCTGTTTGGGTGGTAGTAGCTGAATGTTGAGCTCAGAGCAGAACAGTCTAGGGTCTAAAGAGTATTTTGTGAGCAGTGGATAGTTACAAGTAGGACAGATAGCTTGGTAGTTCTAGCCATTTTAGAGACTTAAGAGGAGTGCAGTGATTGGTGGAGTCTTTAGAAGTGGTTGCAAATTTGGTGATTTTATTGTAGCATGTCTCAAGTTTGGATTTAGCAGAGCTTTGGATATTGGTAAGTAGAGGGGCACTGTAGATGAGAGAGAGTAATAGGTAACTACAGAACCAGTTTAGAGTGGGGAGTGAAAGACCAATGTTAGAGAGGTGGGTGATAAGTTGTTGTTGTTTGTCTTTTGGCTTTTCCCAGTTAGGGGTCGCCACAGCTGAACTCCGGTCTGCTAATGGTTGGCAGTAGATTTTCATGAATGCCGAGGTGCCAGCTCAACGTCCGACCTTCAACGAAGGCACACCCATTTACGCATGTCTTTCAAACACCCATCCAACCGTGGGGAGGACATGCAGACTCCACACAGAAGGCACTCCCTGCACTCCAGCCGAGAATTGAATGGGAGAACCTCTTGCTGTGAGGCAACAACGTCACCATTGCACCACCGTGGGAGGTGGGTGATAAGTAAAGGGTGAAAAACAGTGTTGAATGGTTTGGATAGGTCAAGGAAGAGGGTGGAGATAGTTTTGCTGGATTCACAGGCTCTGTCAACTGTATCCATAAAGGAGAGAAGGGCAGTTGTAGTACTATGGCCAAGCCTGAAGCCATGCTGTGAGGGTGAAAGTATTTAGTTGTCAATAAGATAGCAGAGCAGTTGAATACTGATGTATTTTTCTAGGATTTTAGATACTGGTGAAAGAATTGCAATGGGTCAGAAGTATGTGATGTTAGTATTATTACCACCTTTATGGAGAGGGAGAATGAAATCCTTTTTCCAGGTTTTGGGAATGTAGGACTTAAGGATGGAGCTATTGATAAGTATGCTTATGGGGTAAGAAATACTGTCAGCAGCATTTTTAGGTATTCTGAGGGTATGCCATCAGGGACATTAGAGCACGGTTTTAGCATTTGTAGTAGTCTTTTTATAATTGAGATTGGGATGGGATTTAGAGAATAGGTAAAAGAGGGGTGGATGTTGGGTGTAAGTAGGGGAGGTGGTGTGGGTGAGTGATCTAGATCCGGGTGTGTGGCATGTGGGGTAATTTGTTTGCAAAAATTTTGCTGTGATGTCGGCTATGGAATTGATAAAGAAGTTATTAAAAAGGGAGATTATTTCTTCAGGAGATTTGTCAGAGTGAGGGCTGGGGTTGTTTTTTTTTTTCACCTGGATTAAGTAGTGAGGTAATAGAATTCCAGAATTTTTTTGGGTACTGCTTATGGTTGGACTGAAGTTTTAGGTAGTCTTCTTTTTTATCTTTGTTGACTAGCTTTTTTACTTGGTTGCAAAGTTGTTTGAATTTTAGTAGGTCTTGGGTGTTTCTGTGTGTTTGCCATGACTTTCATATTTTGTTTTTGGCATACATAAGAAGTCAGGTATGCTTGGATTTTATTTATTTATTTATTTATATTTGTTGACCGGGAGTGTCTGACTGGACGTAGGTCCGTTTTCAGCAGAGGCCCGGGGAGAAAAGCTCCACAGTTAAAATAAACAGACAGTAGTTACATTGGATTACATAGCGATTAACAATTTACATAACAATTACTTACAACATATTTACAGATGAAGAACATAGTACATCAGTAGACAACTAGAATCTTTATCTGTAAAGTACATAGCAAACATTAACAAATGTTAATACCCAAGAAACATGTTTATTTTTAATCCTCTGTACACAAAGGGGTGTGAGGCTAGTTAGTGTATTCATAAAGGTGGTGCTGAAGTAATCAACAGCTTTGTCAAGAGAGAGGGTTTGTAGTAAATTCCAATCTGTTGTTTTTAGGATATTGTTAAATGTTCAGGGTTGAAGTAGGTCAAATTCCTTATTTGTTTATATTAATGTTGACTTTGACTGGAGGGGGAAGCCCAGTTTATAAAGACTAGGAGATGGTCCCTGAGGATGTTTGTGAGTGTTCTGGCTGAGGATATTTTGTTAGGGTTTGTAACAAGAAGTCAATGACCTGGGTGAAGTTGAAAAGATTAATATTTGAGGATGGGTTGTTGGAATTGAGTTCTAGCCAGTTGATCTTTACGTCGCCTAGTATGATAGTCTCATTTTTAATATTGGAAGAAATCCAGGCTAGGATAGCTTCCAATATGGGTATGTTGTTTCCGGGAGGTATCTAAAGAACTATGATACAAAGTCTTTTGCAGTTATTTATATTTAGGAAAGTTATGAGTATTCCTGCATTAGAGAATTGTGGTATAGGGTTAGTAAATGAAACTAGACTGCCAGTGTTGGAAAAGAGAAGGGCAACACCACCTACTTTTTATCGGCCCTGTCTAATTTTGTCATTTGAAAGCCTGGAGAGAGAAATTCATTGTCTTTAATATGGGGTTTTAGCCAGATCTCAGTGGTGGCAGTGATGTATGGTTGTTGGTGAGTGATCCAAGTCTTGAGATTTTATTACGGATACTTCAGAGATTCAGATTTACTATATATAACGACTCTTGGGAGTCTCTGTTGATAGGTCTGGTGGGATGGTTGAGAGCAGTGGGTCCTGGATTGGGTTGTATGTTGCCATATAAAGTTATGGTGGAGAACATAAAAGTGTGACATAATAGTTTTAAGTTGGTGGTTTATTTGGTGTGACTTATTTGATAATTTACAGTAGAGAAGTTTAGTTAATTCAACTGGTGTTTATATATTGAGGAGATAGGCTTTACTTTGTGATGGAGGAGGGTGTCACGAAAGGGAATACTGCCAGTCCAGATATCTGGAATATTGTAAGTAATTATATGTCATTTGTGAATATCAACATGATTCATGATGCCTGTGTTACAACTGTATTAGAACTGCATGTCATGTGTATATCAAACTTGTTTGTATGACATCTGTGTTGAAAAAGGTTTTTGCAAAGTGCTTGAAATGTAACCACAACATGCTCTACTGGAAAAGAACAGAAATGTATATGCACTATTGTAACTGTTTAGATGTATATATTTTAATGGTAGAAACTGGAATACAGGAGATTAACTTCAGAAAAATATCTGAAATTAAATTACTTATTGCAGCAAGGAGACACAATGTATGTGCTGAGAAGTTTTCTGTATTGTCTTGGAAGTGTTTTATTGTTTTATGACTTCCAGGATTTGCCAAAAATCTAAGGAAAAGCTCTTGTCCTTGTATTTTCACAGGTAGGTGCTAAATGCTATCAGCTACCATCAATGGTTGTTTTTGAGCCTGGGAACCAGCAGTCAGATGACAAGCAATGATGTCATTCTGCAAGTTATCCCAGCAGCAATATATGAAATATTAATTTAAGAGGTGTCTTAGAGAGATATAGCATTCTGTATTCTGTCTTGAACCTGACAAGATCCAGTCACCACATATTTCCCTTCCTCAGCAATTAAGTTAACTAGTGTATAGTAATACTCTTATATATAGTCAGGAATATAGCCAAACTTAATGTAGATGTTTTTCTTTATTTATTTGAGACTGTCCCAATGTATGTACTTGCATGTTTATATGGGCGACACTGTGGGCCACTCCTACTAGACTTGCTCTTGGTCAAACTACCATTTGTATTAACAGTAACATTACACAGTAAGATTGGATACCCTTTGTTAAGGGCCTTAAATAGCTGATAAGGAGTGGCTGGTGGCAGTGAAAACTACCTTATAGTCTGGGCATAAGGGGGCATAGCTAGTAAACCTATGCCAGTGTTTCCCAGGTGTGTGTGCATATGTTTAAATCATACCTCAAATAGTGTGTATGTCAGCTACTTGGGCAGGGATACAAAGTGGTGGTTGGACAGAGAGGATGCTGGAGGTCTTGGCTTGGGCACATAGCTGAGATTTGAACTCTATAGCTGTGCCAGTGGAGAGTCTTACTGGGGATCTGGAGAAAGAGGGAGAAACCAGCCCAGACTGACTGTGGTCTCTGTGCTCTTAAGGGAAATTGCACTTGATGCAGAGAGCTGTATCTGGAAATACTGTGTGTGTAGCCTGTCATCCTCCCAATGTATGTCCTCCACTGGTGCCAGAGGTGAGGACTGAGGCTCCTTGATTACTGGTCCAGTGGTGGGGCATCACAGAGGGGATTTAATTGACACAGGCTTGGGGAGATGCCTTTATAGCAGTTGGGTGGAAAAGGTAAGGAGGTAGAGGTAGAAGAGGTGGCAGAGAAGTTAGTGGAGAAGGAAATAGGGCTTGGAACAGTGAGCTGTATTAGAGATATAAGGAGTGTGGCAAGGAGTAGAGTACAGACTGTGAGTGTAGTGGAAAAGAGCATGTTGGCCGAATTGTGGGGTAGACAGTAGTGGAAGCTAGAGGAATTGTTATAAGGCTGTTATTGAATAATAAGTGATAGTATAGGATCAGAGGGGTAGTGCTGAGGGAGAAACTACAACTGCCTCATGTACACAGACAGTCCTCTCCTCCTACCACCAAACACTAATACATGTGAGAGATGCAATTATACAGCCAAACTGGAGGCTAAGCTCTCTCAACCCAAGACTGGACCAGACAGTCAGGAGGAGAAGGGAATTACTTGCATCACACCACCAGTCTGACAAAGACCTATGAAACCAGCACCAGCAAAAAACACACATAAATACATGAAAACATACTCGGAGGCTCTAAATAAAAATCTGCAAAAGCAACAGAGACCTACAAAGCAGACATCCAAGCAACCTCCACCCCACAACACAAACCATGAAACACATACTTCACAAAACCAGTGTGTCATGCAATCACAGCCCTTAAGGCAAAATAACATACCCAACACACTAGTAATAGGTGACTCTATACTCAGGCACACTGACATCCCACTCACTAGGCTGAACAAGGAGAAGGTTACTGTTAGCTGCCTGTCGGGTGCCAGGATACGCCACATAACACAAGCACTCAGGTCACTCCAGGACAAGTACAAATATGACTCTGTTATTGTCTATGTTGGTGTGAATGACCTGAGCTGTACCTCCCTGGACTACATGAAAAGAGACATGGAGGAGCTTCCTGATCATGTAGCCCAGGCTGGTATGACCCTGACCCTGAGTAGCATCCTGCCCTCACCAAGAATGATACCATGGTATAAATAAAAAAAATATCAATTTCAACAATTGGCTAAGCTTCTGGTGTCATTCAAAAGAGATCCAGGGTCTGTCAGCCTGGGATGACATGCTTGACAAGCCACGCTGCTTCGCTAGAGATGGATTGCACCTGTCACCCTTAGGCTTTTGAATACTGGCCAAGGCTTTTGCCACCCCAGTAGTGCCCTTTTTAGGCAAGGCTCAAAAGACAAACCCACCGCCATAAATAGCACAAGTAACAAAAAATTGAGGGTAATGCTACTCAATGCCAGAAGTCTAAACCTCAAAATGCACGCACTCAAGGCACTCCTCAGTATGGAGAAAATTGATATATGTGCCATAACAGAAACCTGGTTTAAAGCTTCAGAGAGCACCCAAGCACTACCAGGCTACAACTCATACCATACATTTTGGCTACAAAACCTGGACTGAAATACAAAAGTGGGGATGTATCCATATTCATCAAGTATACCCACACCTCCAGGTTAGAGGCACAGCACAATGCTTCAGAGATCATCCACATGCAACTAACAACAGGCAAAACTGCAATTCAAAGTGTAGCTTGCTACAGATCACCCACCATGTCCCAGGACCCCCATTCCGCATTTCTGGAAACTCTGGGAAGCATAAAGGTCCTACCAAACACCCTGATATTGCATGATTGATTTCAATTACAAGAATCAAACAAAGCCAGCACCAGACCAGACACATTCACTAAATCTTTATTATAGAACAGAGATATCAAACCATTTTCGGCACAGAGCATTCATCAGTGATATTGCAAAACACAAAGTGCACCATTTAAATACACAAACAACCTCTCTTCCTGTGATGTCATATCTCTCTTTAATTTAAAGATATACTATAGTTTATCATTGAAACATGGTGTGAATAACACACCTAACTTAACAATCCATCTTATTTCCTTGTAATTGAGTACAGAATGCCAACCCCCCTTACACTTTCTATCTCCCCTTACTCTGTCTATAATGGTAAACCTGAATCTAGCAGTAGGGTGTGATTGACAATGCCTATATAAGGCATTTGTAATGCGATTGTTGCGAATGTTTATCGTGTTCAGATATTCTCAAACAAAGGGGTCTGGATGTCTGTCCTACATAAAAAGGACAGATACAGCTGGCCAAATAAATGACCCAGTCTGATTCACAGTTAGCATAAAAATTAATGACATATACTTGACCCGTATTCTGACTGGAAAATTGTTTAGACTTGCAAATGTGTTGACATGAAGAGCAATGACCACATGGAAAAGACCCAACAAGTTTCTCCCCTGTAATAGCTGATCACCAGGATTCCTGTTTGTGCAATAACGTTTATAATAAGAAAAATAGGATTCCAGTGTCTTGCCTCTACGAAAAGAAAACTGACAATGTTCTGGCAAAATCTGACCCAATTCCGCATTGGCCATCAAAATATTCCAATGTTTGCTAACCACATTCCTTATTAAATCAACATTTCAACCATAAGTTATCAGTCTCAATGTATCGGATTCCTTACGATCATTCTTCTCCTTGTAAGTTAACAACTGAGCCCTAGTCTGTTTGGAAGCCCACTTCCTGGCTGTAACAACGTCCCCCACCCTATAACCTCTGTGTAGAAATCTGCACATAAGGTCATCCTTGGAGCTGTTGAAATCTTCCTCTGTTGAACAAATCCACCTATTTCTTAAGAATTGGGACTTAGGAATATTTCTGATTGTGTGTGCGGGGTGCAGACTGGAAGCATACAATAAGTTGTTGTATTGAGGGTACTTTCTATACACCAAGGTGCACAAGGTGTGATCAGGTTCTCTCACAACCTTGACATCCAAATAATTGATCTCTTCATAACTACGAGAAACCGAAAATTCAATGTCCCTTTTATTATCATTCAAATATTGTTCAAACTCCCATAGATATTCAATATCCGCACGCCACACCAACCAACAATCATCCAGGAATCTCCTCCATATGTCGATTTCAGGCAGGTAGATGTTATGGGCCTCATTATAAATTAGTTAGTGCATGCAGTGCTGAGGGTTAGCTAACTGTCTACTTCCATCAACCCAATAATAATTGGAATCCATGAGCACCACTGCCCCTCCCTTATCAGCTGGAAGGATGACAATATCAGAATTAGTACAAAGCTCCTTAAGAGTGCTTTGTTCATTTTGTGAGAGATTATGTCTAAACTTTTGAGCAGAACATAATTTGAAGTGTTGATCTTTAAAGACTGCTTGTTGGAATATCACTACATTTTTATTCATAGGTGGTGTAAAACTAGATTTCTGAAATCTAAATTCTGTAGACCTCTGGGAGTCTGACCCAAAACCAAAAAACAGCTTTAAGTTGATATTTCTACAAAAGGCTAACACATCTGTAACAAATACATTCTCGCCAACACAAAAACTTGGTACACAGTTCAATCCTTTATTAAGGAGCTGCTTCTGTTGCACAGTTAAAACATGTGATGATATGTTATGAATGTTACAATATTCATTATTTATTTGACCAGTGAATGAAGAAGATTCTCTAATGTGTCTGTTCTGATGCTTCCGCCCACCCGTATATGTTTGTTTCTTCTAAAGGGTGTTCCTGCCCCCCGCTGTTTTTTTGCTTCAGGTGACTCCCTAACCTGAGCACCTTCATTATCTGTAGCAGAGGATTCATACCCTGAAGTGCTATTACCAGTAAAAGATTTTTTCAAAATGGATCGAGGTTTTTTTTTACGTACATAAGTACCTGATCCATTGGTCTCAGAGAATCGAACATTCTTCTGAAACTCAAAGGGTTTCCCTCTCTCATAGTCTTCCATATCCCTTGCAAACTTCCGTAATTTTTTTCTCTTTAACTTGGTTTTCAAATGCCAGAAGGTCCCTAGAGAGTCTACCCAGGCAACTGACATAATGTGGCTGTCCCTCATAATTTTTAACCTCCTCACTCACTCGTTTGACATCTTGAATATTATCCTCTATAATACGCTCATAATATGAAGTCAGTATATTAACAAAAGCCAGGGAGGCATTCTGTTGGGCCTTACATCAATCTTGAATTAATAAATCATCCAATTTACCCACCAGAGGCTGAATCCTTACTCTCAATCCTCTGGGAGTAATATTCTTACTTTGATATGCATTAAAAAGTTTCAGGTGCCCATATATTCATACATAAATTCTTCATACATTTTCCTAGCTTTATGAACAGTGAATTACAGCCATCAACTGGATCAACATTACCTTCAACTGCAGTTCCATCATAAGATCCCTTAAGGCCAAAAACCTGAATGTCTTTTTTGTCTGCACATAAACTTTGTAGAATAGTGTTTAAATCCATGACCTTAAGCTGCTGTGGTTATTCAACCCAAAACTGTTCAGCCAGGTTGTTAAGATTTCAAAACTCAAAAACCTCCCAAGGTGTGTGTGTGTGTATATATATATATATATATATATATATATATATATATATATATATATATATATATATATACATATATATATATATATACATATATATATATATATATATATATATATATATTTATGTGTGTGTGCATTTAGGGCCCACAAAATAAATATATGTCCGCACAGCCACTCTCACCAGTCAGCTAAGAGACCCCACAAGACACAATGGCCCTCAAAAACCCATAATAGTAAAACTATTCCAAATATAACTCAGGTATTGGATACTATGGAGAATGATATATATGTATAGAGACCAAATTTTTTTTTTGCAATAGACATCTAAAATTCAAAATCATTTAAATATTCAGAGTAAGCAACCAAACCATCATTGATTGTGCTAAATTCAAATTAATTGTTTTTTTCAAGAACATTCATGTACAAGAACGGATGCATGAAAAATTATAATAACCGTGATTCATGTCTAAAAGCATGCACCAATTACCTATGCTTAACACAGATACATAAATAGTATCACAAAAATGATATTGTTCCCAAACCCAATTGAAATGGTAGGTGTTACCAACATGAATCCCAACTATTGTCCATAGATTCATTAATAGAAATAAATCCTTATAGACAAAAAAGGGTTATTTCATGTGCCTATGAATAACCATTTAGTAACGATGGATATTCAGCACCTTATAATCAATGGAAACAACCCGCTCCTATTTCAATTAAACACAAATAGTCCTGTCTTCCAAACAAGAAGTCAGAACTTAACTAATTTAGATGAATTGGCATTACAGGAACATTCATTAGTTAATCATGCTAACACAAACACATGAACAGATGTAATAATTAGGAATATACACTGGTTGACTAAGTTGACAAAATCACATTCACTAGTTGACTGATGCTACAAAGTGTCAAGTTATTGTTGGATATGGGTCACGGAACGGTGCCTGCATAACTGTTTGGATTTGAAAGGGTTTATTTTGTCTCTTGGTACTTGCAATTGTGATTTTTAAGAACTGTGTTTAGGAATTCATCTAATTTTGCCCTTTGGAAGAGATAAATAGTTATTCATCAATGCTAGGTTGGCAATGTCTCACTAAAATTGTTCAATGAGGAGTTAAAATTTGTGGGCAACACTTGGGATTTTTGCTGTTTGTTTGAATTGTGTTTGGGAACAACATAAATGTTGTGATACTATCTAAGTATCTCTGTTAGCATCAGCATCAGTATCTCTGTTAGCTTCATGTTCATGAAGCTAGGAAAATGTATGAAGAATTTACGTATGGATATATGGTACCTGAAACTTTTTAAAGCATATCAAAGTAAGAATATTAATCCCAGAGGATTGAGTGTAAGGATTCAGCCTCTGGTGGGTAAATTGGATGATTTGTTAATTCAAGATTGGTGTAAGGCCCAACAGAATGCCTCCCTGGCTTTTGTTAATATACTGACTTCATATTATGAGCGTATTATAGAGGATAATATTCAAGATGTCAAACGAGTGAGGAGGTTAAAAATTATGAGGGACAGCCACATTATGTCAGTTGCCTGGGTAGACTCTCTAGGACCTTCTGGCATTTGAAAACCAAGTTAAAGAGAAAAAAATATGGAAATTTGCAAGGGATATGGAAGACTATGAGAGAGGGAAACCCTTTGAGTTTCGGAAGAATGTTCGATTCTCTGAGACCAATGAATCAGGTACTTATGTAATAAAAAAAGACCTCAATCCATTTTGAAAAAATCTTTTTCTGGTAATAGCACTTCAGGGGATGAATCCTCTGCTACAGATAATGAAGGTGCTCAGGTTAGGGAGTCACCTGAAGCAAAAAACCAACGGGGTCAGGAACACCCTTTAGAAGAAACAAACATAGGGGTGGGCGGAAGCATCAAAACAGATACATTAGAGAATCTTCTTCATTCACTGGTCAAATAAATATTGAATATTGTAACATTCATAACATATTATCACATGTTTTAACTGTGGAGCAGAAGCAGCTCCTCAATAAAGGATTGAACTATGTACCAGGTTTTTGTGTTGACGAGATGTATTTCTTACAGATGTGTTAGCCTTTTGCAAAAATATCAACTTAAAGCTGTTTTTTGGTTCTGGGTCGGACTCCCAGAGGTCTACAGTATTTAGATTTCAGAAGTCTAGTTTTACACCACCTATGAATAAAAATGTAGCGATTTTCCAACAAGTGGTCCTTAAAGAGCTACACTTCAAGTTATGTTCTGCTCAAATGTTTAGACATAATCTCTCACAGGGCTCGTAAGGAGCTTTGTACTAATTCTGATACTGTCAAGCTTCCAGCTGATATGGGAGGGGCACTGATGCTCATGGATTCCAATTATTATTGGGTTGAGGGAAGTAGACAGTTAGCTAACCCTCAGCACTACATGCACATGTCCACTGATCCCACTCCCAATTTTAAGAAAGATTTTGAAATGTTTTTGCAGAGAGTAGTGGAGGAAGGTATTATCAGTAAAACCATCAGGTTACATCTTTCTGTGAGGGACCCTGGCAAACAATATTTATATTTGTTGCCAAAAATTCATAAAAGCTTAGACCAGCCTCCAGGTAGACCCATAGTCTCTGGAATGGGTTCTTTGACTAAACCTTTATTGGCATATTTGACCCAGTATCTGCAACCTCTGTTATCTCTTATTCGGGCAAGGATTAAGGATACTACCCAATTCCTACAAATTGTATCAGATTCCCAACTTGAAACTAATTGGCTTATGTGCACCCGTGATGAGAAATCCTTATATACCAGTATACCACACTGGGCAGGGTTGCAAGCCTTGGGTTACTGGTTAAATAGAGCTGGGTTGTATACACCTGGATTTAATACACTCCTTATTTGTATGGCTGAGCACGCCCTAACCAAAAATGTTTTGTATTTTCAGGGGGGTTGTTATTGGCAAACTCAGGGGACAGCCATGGGGGCTTCATTTCCCCCATTTATGCAGATCTTTTTAAGGGGTACATGGAAGAAGAACTAATTTATAATGAGGCCCATAACATCTACCTGCCTGAAGTCGACATATGGAGGAGATTCCCGGATGTCTGTTGGTTGGTGTGGCATGCGAATATTGAATATCTATGGGTGTTTGAACAATATTTGAATGATAATAAATGGGGTATTGAATTTTCTGTTTCTCATAGTTATGAACAGATCGATTATTTGGATGTCAAGGTTGTGAGAGAACCTGATCACACCTTGCGCACCTTGGTGTATAGAAAGTACCCTCAATACAACTTATTGTACGCTTCCAGTCTGCACCCCGCACACACAATCAGAAATATTCCTAATTCCCAATTCTTAAAAATTAGGAGGATTTGTTCAACAGAGGAAGATTTCAACAGCTCCAAGGTGATCTTACATGCAGATTTCTCCACAGAGGTTATAGGATGGGGGACATTGTTACAGCCAGGGAGTGGGCTTCAAAACAGCCTAGGGCTCAGTTGTTAACTTACAAGGAGAAGAATGATTGTAAGGAATCCGATACATTGAGACTGATAACAACTTATGGTCGAAATGTTAATTTATTAAGGAATGTGGTTAGCAAACATTGGAATATTTTGATGGTCAATGCGGAATTGGATCAGATTTTCCCAGAACATTGTCAGTTTTCTTTTCGTAGAGGCAAGACACTGGGATCCTATTTTTCTTATTATAAATGTTATTGTACAAACAGGAATCCTTGATCAGCTATTACAGGGGAGAAACTAGTTGGGTCTTTTCCATGTGGTCATTGCTCTTCATGTCAACACATTTGCAAGTCTAAACAGTTTTCCAGTCAGAATACGGGTCAAGTATATGACATTAACTTTTATACTAACTGTGGATCAGACTGGGTCATTTATTTGGCCAGCTTTATCTGTCCTTTTTATGTAGGACAGATGTTCAGACCCCTTCGTTTGAGAATATCTGACATTCGCAACAAATGCATTACAAATGCCTTATATAGGCATTGTCAATCACACCCTACTGCTAGATTCAGGTTCACCATTATAGATAGAGTAAGGGGAGATAGAAAATGTAAGGGGGTTGGCATTATGTACTCAATTACAAGGAAACAAAATGGATTGTTAAGTTAGGTGCTCTATTCACACCAGGGCTCAAAGATAAAATATAGTATATCTTTAAATTAAAGGGAGATATGACATCACAGGAAGTGAGGTTGTTTGTATATTTAAACGGTACACTTTGTGTTTTGCAGTATCACTGATGAAGGCTCTGTGCCGAAACCGGTTTGATCTCTCTGTTCTATAATAAAGATTTAATGAATGTGTCTGGTCTGGTGCTGGCTTTGTTTGATTCTTGGATTCGTATGTAGCCGTCTGCACCTGCCGTACTTGCAAACTACTGTTCAGTAATATGATTTCAATTACCCAAACATTAACTGGGAGAACTACTCATGTACAAACTCCCTTGCCCAACATTTCCTAGAATTTATAAACTTAAATGCAATGGATCAACTGGTTAACACCCCCACCAGAGGTGACGACATACTGGACCTGGTCATCACCAACACGGGCGACCGGTGTTCCACACCGGAGGTCAACCCCTTGCTGGTTAGATCTGACCACAAACTAATCACTCTGGATATCCACATTCCACCCCCACCCCACGGCCAAAGAAACCACTGTGAAAAACTTTTCAAAAGCAAACTTCACGTTACTTAAGACCGAGGTGGAAAGTTTCAAAGCCCCCATGCTAAAAGATAACGCTGTCGAAGCTGCAAAATCTTTTACTAATGCACTCTACAGGCACCTACAAGAATGCATGGATTGTGCTATCCCAATCAAAACCAAGACTCACTCCTCCAACAAAAGGAAACCAGTCTGGTGACCCCTGCCATAAACAAGCTATACAATAGAAGGAGGAAACTAGTACAGAAAAGAGTAAAATCCCAAGAAGGGAAGACATCCCTGATCAGTATCAGCAAGAAACTATGATCCCTCATAAAATCACCCAAGGCTTGCTTCAAAAGAAAGATTGCCAAGGCCCAGGGCTGCCAGACGTCCCTATTAGAGCGGGATTGTCCCGGGATCAGCAGCCCAATCCTGAGTCCCGCATTGCCAGTTTAAATCCCCGTGAAACAGCCCTCTGCTTTTTTTTTGATTGGCCCGTATACCGGCATATGGGCCAATCAAAAATCGTTAAACACGGAGCTGCTTGTGTTTAATGCGGAACATCAGGCAGTTCCGCATTAAACACAGCTCAGTTTTTTGAGTTTTTGATTGGCTCATATACCGGCATATGGGCTAATCAAAAATCACTAAACACAGAGCTGCTTGTGTTTAATGTGGAACATCAGGCAGTTCTGCATTAAACACAACTCTGTTTTTTGAGTTTGTTGATTGGCTCGTATACCGGCATAAAGGCCAATCAAAAATTTATAAACACGGAGCTACTTGTGTTTAATGCGGAACTGCTTGATTTTCCATATTAAACAGAAGTAGCTTCGTGTTTAAAGACCTTAAGACTTTTTTTTTTTTTTTTGGTCCTCACTTTGTCCCTACTCGGCCAGTTGGAAATCTGGTAACCCTGCCAAGGACTCCAAAGATAACCACAAGGCATTCTTTAATTATATCAAGAATCTAAGTGGCAATTCTCAGATCTGCTCAGAGTTAGTGCAGAATGGCACAAAATACACTGAACCGACCAACATCACCAACATGCTGGCAGACAGGTTCAGTGTAAACTTCACCCCCCTCTCACCCCCAAAAGGGTCCATAACCTTACCAGAAGAATGTAGTGCCCCTGAAATCACAGACACTCAGGTTAAACAGCCCTCTCCAAAGCCAAAAACACAGCATCAATGGGACCGGACGGTGTCCCAGGCTGCATCCTACACGAGCTTCAAGATGAACTAACCCCTCAACCAAATTAGATCTGAACCAGACCAAGAACAAAATGATGTATCCAAAGGTTCAACAGGAACAAAAAATTCAAAATGACTTAAATAAAACTCTGTTTTAATGAAATGATAAAAAATTCCACATCAAGCACTTTCGCCTGGACGCATACCAGGCTTTTTCAAGATGAACCATGATTAAAAATTCAAGGCTTAAGTACTTTGTAGCCCAAATCATGTGACTAGAATAGCAACTAATAAAATATGCAAATCAGATGTTAAAGTGCCAACAGCAATTCATTCATTCAATGAAATTATACAATGTCTAATAACCCACTAATCCCTCACCTAAACACACTGTTAAAACTCAGCCTCTCCATAGGCTACATGCCCATAGAGTAGTGCACAGCAATGGTTATTCCACTCCACAAAGGTGAAGCCACAACAGACCCCGGGAACTATCGCCCTATAAGCCTGACTAGCTTGGTCTGCAAGGCTATGTAGTGCATCATCATGGATCTCATTAACAGAGACATTGGGAACCTCCAAGCACTGGACCCTACCCAGTTCAGCTTTGTTAAGGGAAGATCATGCCTCATAAACCTGGTGGACTTCTTTGAGACAGTTACCAAGGCTATAGACGAGGGAAAGGTGGTCCACACAGCCTACCTAGACCTCACAACCTTGACACCATTCCCCATTCGAGTATTATAGACAAGCTCACCAGCCAGAACATAAACCCCTACATCACAAGATGGGTTGCCAACTGGCTCATGGACAGAGCCCACATGTTAAGAGCAGCAGGAGCTAGTCTGACTCTAAACCGGTTACAAGTGGTGTTCCCCAGGGCTCAGTCCTAGGACCCCTCCTGTTCGAGATATACTTGTC
Organism: Protopterus annectens; assembly: GCF_019279795.1. Classification (NCBI taxonomy): domain Eukaryota; kingdom Metazoa; phylum Chordata; order Ceratodontiformes; family Protopteridae; genus Protopterus; species Protopterus annectens. The sequence continues at coordinate 200,586,833 of NC_056728.1, forward strand.
AGAGGTACAGGCAAGCACAGGAGGACTATGGCTGACAAAGTTCGCTGACGACTGCAAACTAGGGGCTATAATTGACTCTCTGGCTGACACAGACATCCTCCAAAAGGGTCTCACTAAGACAGATACTTGGTGTCAAAATCATGGCCTCAAGCTAAATGCCAAAAAGTGCATAGTCATCGCCTTTGGAAAAAACAAAGTACCGACAAACTACCACATAGGTGGTAGCCCCCTAAATACGGAAGACGTAATAAGGGATCTGGGGACCCAAGCAGATAGTAACCTCTCCTTTGATAATCACATTGCCAAAGTGGTTAGAAAATCCTTCTATGTGGCCCACCTAATCACAAAAGGGTTTGCATCCAGATCAAAAGAGGTCATTGTGCCCCTCTATGCATCACTCATCAGACCCATCATGGAGTACAACGCCCCATTTGGGATGTACCTTACAAGACACCTGCAAAAGCTGGAAAGACCACAGAAGAACCTCACCAAGAGGATCACTGGCCTCAAACAGATGCCCTATGCAGCTAGACTGAAGAAACTCCAGTTGTACTGAGTTGCATACAGCCTGCTCAGAGGTGATCTCTGCCTGACATACAAGGCCATGTCCAACCCAGAATTGATGGACATGCTCAACCTAAAATAAACCATATCCCTACAAGCCACATGCTCTAGGGTTCTAAACCTCACCACAGCAATAAATAGGGCATGCTGAAGGGATAGATTCCTGTCCTAGAGACTTCCCATGCTCTGGAACAAGATTCCAATCTACATCAGGCAAAGCTCCTTGCTAACCCTCTTTAAGAGAAACCTTGACGAGTGGATGGGAAACAGAAAGTTTACCCAGGGATCACTTCAATGGCTCTGCTGGACAGAGGCACAGGGAACTAATCTAAGGGGGTGACGAAAGCCAACACATTCCAGCTAGGCTTATAAATGCCTTCGGGCAGATAGCCTAGTACCTACCCATGAACCTATGAACTACGTTAGAGGCCATGAATGTTGGGAAGAAGAGGAAGATGTGTAATCAGGGGTAGGACCAGGAGTAAAGTGAGTATAATGTAGTAGTCTGGTGTGATTAGGTAAGGGGGAGAGTACTGTGAGGAAGCAGTGTATGCAGTTATAGAGCTGAAGAGGATATTCAGGTGGACTAGGGGTATAGTAAAGGTAGGTTGTCAGTGTTAATAGCCTGCAGTCATTACATCTGACCTCGTTATTGCAGGTGCTTTGCCACAAGGCCCTACACCTTCAAGTTTACTGAAAATGTTGTCAGTGTTAATGTAAGCTTATTTATCATGATGAACCTGCATATTACCTTTAATCAGTTAAATACATGCTTGCTCTGTGATTGAACATTTCTGTGAAATAGTCTGTGCACTCTAAGGACATTTAACTAAATTGGTCACTGTCCCCTTTTGCTTGACGAGTAGACTGTACTGCATATGTCAATTATTTAGTCTCAGGAAATGACAAGCAAACTGTTTTACTTGCATTTCTTTGTTAATTACTTTGTTCTGGCTATTGACCTGAGGGTGTGAAGCCTGCTATGCTAGGTTTCACTTCACTCCACTATCCTACCCCCAATTCCCACCCCTTACTATAAATTTATACTTGCTACATACACATTTCACTTGTGACTTTTATTCCAACATTCTCCCCAAATGAACTTACTAGTTCTATACATACACTTCTGTTTCTCGTTTCCTACTTCCCTATCTCTGTTTAATTTCTACCCCCTTTCCCAAATATCTTTCTCCCTCTCATACTGCTTTATACTATAGCCATTTATAATCACAACCCTCTCTAATAGTACCTATCTATTCCACACTGTATCTTTTTCTTTTCCCAGATAAACCTTCAGTTCTTCTTATTTTGGAGAGATGCCAGGGCTCCATATTAGGCCCACCGCTATTTTCCATTTTTATTAATGACCTCCACTTAGCAATTCCTCATGCAACCTGTATTCAATATGCAGATGATTCCACTATAATTTGTTTAGCCAATTCTCCTTCTGAGCTACAGTCCCTTACCCAAAAAGCATTTAATACAGTAGAACAATGTTTTTTAAACTGCTGCCTCCTACTGAACCCCAAAAAAACTAAACTACTTTTTACTCCAACCTGAAAGTCAACCCCAGCTTACTTCACACTCATATCTAAAAACGTCACTCTCATATCTCCTGACCCAACCACCAAACTTTTAGGAATAACTATAGATAGCAACCTGAACTTTGATACTCATATTAACAGTACAATAAAAACAGTCAACAAGAAATTGGGATCTCTCTATAGAATCAAACCCTTTCTTACACCACTAGCCAGGACTGCTATAGCCAGAACTCATTTAATCTCCACTCTACTCTATGCTTCACCTATATACACTAATCTTTCAAAAAACAACCGCAATAAATTGGCAATTTCCTATAATAATATTGCTAGATTTGCCACTGGCTCTCCTTTTAGAACTCATCATTGTAGCAATCTAAAACAACTAGGATGGCTGGAGTTCCAAAATCAGCTTCAATTTCACCAGCTTGCTATCACCCATAAGAGCCTGTATCACCCCACCAATACTCCTGCACTCCCTACTCTCATTAACCCAACAACAATCTTAAGAATCTACGCTCCTCTAATAAACCATTTATTTGTACTAGCAGATTGAGCAACTTAGCAGGAGACTCTCTGTTCTCTAATTCTGTAGGAAAACACTGGAACCTACTTCCCACTGAACTCCTATCTCTGTCCTCAATAACACTTTTTAAACAGAAACTAAAAATATTTCTTAGTACACATTGGTTATGCCTTTGTACTAACCCTGACTAACTTTTCTTACTTTATACCTATGAATATTTTTCACCTAATACTATACTGTACTAACTACTGACTTCTCCTTAATGACCCATATAAACCATGATATTGCAATTTAATTCTATGTATATATGTATATAGTAAACAACTTTTTGTATATTACCTTTACTATTTGTATTATGCTCACCATTAGTATTGTACTTTTTGTTTAATAACAGCTGCGTCAAGCTTGTACTGTTGCAACATTTTTGTACTTTTTTAATAACAGCTGTGTCAAGCTTGTACTGTTGCAACATTTATTAGTATATTGTTTGTATGTGTTGGAGCTTTTCTCCCCAGGCCTCTACTGAAAATGGACATGTATCCAGTTAGACTAGCCTGGTCAACAAATGTAAAATAAAAATAAAATAAAATAAATAAAATAAAATATTTTGACTACATTATTATAATCTAGCCTTTAATACCCCTCTTTTTCTTACATTCCAGAAAAGATAGCAGGGCAATTTATCTCTCTTATGGAATATACCTCTCTCCTTGCCTAACTTCTTTCAGCTTTCAGAATCCACTATCACTGAATATATACTGTCCTGCAAGTTCTTGTATCCTTCTTCATTACTACTTCACTACTACCCGACATCTATAAAATACAGATTCCTGTATTTAATTATGCTACTCTTCAGCTTATCCTATAGTCTTCTCCTCCTACTGCGCCACCTTTCATCTTACCATGACTCAATAATATTTTGCTACATCTCTCCAACTCTGTCCCAACCACTTATCCATACTTCCTCTTTACACTCTCCACACATTGCACCAACCCTATTTAATATTGCCCATCAACTTCATTCTAAATACAGTCTGATTAATTGCACTTCAACTCAAACCAAAACAAAGTTAAGTGCAAGAATCTTCTCCAAAAAACAAGTATGCATAATTCTCCAATATACTAAATTCTTAGGAGGAGATATATACTCTAATCCTGTCCCTACCTGTCACAATGAACATAAAGATAATTCTCTCCCACACACTTCTGTAGCCCAACAGCCAGTCCACAACCTCGGTGATCCAATTTGTTGCTGCTATAAGTGTTATAAGTATAAGAAATAAAACTGCTGAACTACTTGCCTGATTACTCAACATAAGCCTAATGTTTTCTCTGTAACTGAAACCTGGCTTTAAAAAACAGTTTAAATGACTCTGAAGTTGTACCACTTGGCTATAGTATCATCCGTAATGACTGTATAAAGAGGAAAGGTACTGGCATTGCTTTAATATTTTCCAGTACCTACGACATCTCCCCTTACAGCAAACCACAACCAAAATTCAGTTCAGCAGAGCCTCTTATTGTTCTCCTCAAAATAAACAGTTATGCACAAATATGTTTTACTGTCCTTTACATCCTTCCTTGTGACAATACAACTATAACGGAAGTTATCGTACACTGACTATCCATAACATGTCCACAAGAAAAGGTGATGTGAATGTCAGTTGATTGAACACAAAGTCTAACTCCCCTACATCTAGTATAAACTTACAGGGTTTCACACACCTAATTAATAACCCCACACATTATAGCAAGACATCAAATTCTCCATTAGACTGGATCCTAATATCAGACTCTAGCAAATACTCCGCCACAAGTAGAATGTCAGACTCTCTCAGTGATCATCTCCTAGTCTATACGAGTATACATGTCACACATCCATTTAAACAGCATATTTATAAAACATGTAACTTTTCCAAGTTGAACACAGAAATGTTCATTACTATTACTGTCAACTGTTAACTGGAACTTCCAAAAAATCCTCCCCTTAGACAGTGCTGTAACTGAATTCAATACAACTTTTCTAAATACATAGGAAGAGACTGACAACAAATAATGCAATCTGGCTATTCAAAAAGAGTAGAATACTAATGCAGGATAGAGAAAAGCATGAAAAGAATGGCAAAAATAAAAAAATACATCAATATCTTGAAAACTTCAGAATGCTTTGAAATCATACTAAAAAGCAAATAAATAAAGACCAAAAGTATACTATAACAACTTTCAGAATAATACTAAACACAACCCTAAAAAAGTTTAGACATTCATTAAAGAAATCTTACATCCCAGCCAAAAATTCAACCCAAACCCTTATTCCGATAACTCACTACTCAAAACTGCAATACAGTTCAACTCTTATTTTATAGATAGTATAACATCTCTAACCAAGGATTCCTCAACATGTAATCCCAATCCTGCCCAACAGCCACATATCACCAAATCCACTTTTACCTTCAAATCTGTGCCCGCATCCTAAATAAAACTACTCTTAAAAAACTTCTTCAGCTGATGACCTTCCAGGTGAATACCTAAAAGTAGCAATCAATAGCATTTCCTGTCCTGTCTCAATCCTTATAAATAGTTCAGTCTAGGAATCTCACATTCCTTCTCTCTGGAAAAAGTCTCACATTATCTCCCTGCACAGAAGAGGAAATTCAACAGACATTAATAATTTTAGACCTATAGCAATTTTATCTCCCCTTGGCAAAATACTTGAAAATGTATTCAAAAACTATTGTTAAGCTATCTCCACTAGGAAGAACTTCTATTCCCTGCACAACATGACTTCTGTCCTTCCTTCTAACCTATATAAATATTGTCAATAAAGCTAGAGATAATGACAAACTAGTCTCTTCCTTATTTCTAGACTTGTCTAAAGCCTTCCACACAGTTTGTCACAGCAAACTTCTACTGTAAATGTCCTCACTAGGTTTCTCTCAGCCCACCCTTCTGTGGTTCAAAAGCTACCAGTCCAATAGGACAGTAAAATTGCACTCCATGCTCTCTCCTTACCTCACAGTCACCACCGGCTCTGCCCTTGGTCCTCTCCTCTTTAACATTTTAATCAGCATCCTGTATACTTTCACACAACAGGACACCCTAATACAATATGCAGATGGTTCCACTCTTATTTGCACATCAGACAATGTGGTACACCTCCAAATATTAATCAGGAGGTTTTAACAGCCACTGAAACATGGCTTCATAACTCACAACTCATGCTCAACCCAAAAAAGACCAAACTACTACTTTTTCCCCAAATCCCTCTCTCATGAAAAAACAAAATTTAAAGTCCTCTCTCTTGATAATACAACCAATGAAGTCAGTTCTCATAGCAAACTATTAGAGGTGATAATGGATGATAATCTTGAATTCAACTTATATATACAAAATTGCATAAGAAAAACTCATCAAAAATTATCAAAAACTAGGGATGCTGTACAGAGCCAAAACCTTTCTCACAGATACAACTAAAACTACACTTGCCACTACTTATCTCCTTCCCCTCTTCTTTATGGCACTCCCATCCTTAGTAACCACCAGGCTTCACAAAAAAATTAAACTTGGGCAATAGTATAACAAAGTTGTTAAATTTGCAGCACATATCCCTTTCAGAACCCATCAATGTATAGCACTGAAAAGCCTTATTTGGTTAGAACTGCCACATCAACTAATACATACACAACTGCTTACCATCTATAAAATTATCCAGCATCCATCTGCCTGTCCAGCACTAAAAAACATTCTAGACAGCTATGTTCCTAGTCCGTTATTGAGATCCAGTGAGCAAAAACTCCTGTATTTCTACAAACATAACAAATCTGCTGTCCTTTGTCTGTACTTGTACAAGGTTGCTAAGCCCTAGAACTCCTTATCTGTATCAATCAGGTCTATGCCCTCCCTACAATCTTTCAAAAACACTCTAAAAGACTTCCTAGCTGAAATCTGGCTCTGTTCTTGCTCAAAACCAGGATGAATTATTTCCTTAAATGTGAACAAGTATCTTTTCATTCCTTATAACCTCCTTATTCTCCCTTCTTCATGTAAGATTTAATAAGAGCATGTCTCCAATCTTAAAGAATCTCCCCATATTTATATAACCAAGTAAATAATACATATAATGGTAGTATAAGTATTTGCTGAAGTTTTTTCAGGTTATTATTACTAATTCCATCTCCTCCCAGTGCTTTGTTTGGATCCAGTCTGCATAGGTCTTTTTCAGTATAATCTATTTTGATTGCAGTATCTGAGGTTATCTAGATATCACTAGAACAACTTAATTCCCTCTTTGTGAAGCCAAACTGTTTTGTATAATATTTTGTAAATATATCTATAACTTGTTGTGTCTGAGAATAAATTTTAAAATCTGCACACAGTTTAACAATTTGTATGTCTTTATTCCTTCCATATCTTATGAATCTATAAAATGGTTTCCCCAGGGGCCGCCCGTGCTATTGGACTGCCGGACTGCAGCCCCCTCAACAAAAGAACTACAAACAAATTAAAAAAAAAAAGAAAAAAAAAAAGTTTTAAAATTCGCGGACTTCGCGCATGCACAGTAGTCCAGACTACTGCGAGTCTACTGCGCATGCTCCAGGCAGTCCGGCAGTCCAGGTAGGGAAACATGAGGAGACGTCTGTGCACTTTTAAAGTGCACAGACTCGCTGGGAAAACACGTCGGGGCCGGACTGCAACACCAGCAGTCGGTCTCTCTCGTCGGGAAGGGTTTGGATCACAGGAATCTTGCGGGACTTTGGATTATTGCGCAGGCATTTGGATTACGTTATGGAGAATGGGCAGCAGGGACAAGGACAGGTAAGTGTGTTAATTATTGTTTAGAATGGTAGGGAAGTATGTGAATGAATGAATGTATGCCTATTTGAATGGTAGGGAAGTGTGTGACTGAAGTTATGCCTATTTGAATGGACTGGTGTGTGTGTGAAGTTATGCCTATTTGAATGGACTAGTGTGTGTGTGAAGTTATGCCTATTTGAATGGACTGGTGTGTGTGTGTGTGCCTATTTGAATGGACTGGTGTGTGTGTGTGTGTGTGTGTGTGTGTGTGTGTGTGTGTGTGTGTGTGTGTGTGTGTGTGTGTAAAAATGCCCCAGGTGCTCATGGTGGTGTGGTAGGGAATACCTCAGGTTTGAACCCTGTATGCAGGTGTTAAAGACTTGAGTTCCCTACCCACCACCATTTGTAAAAAAAATGCAGATTTTTTCCTCCTATTTGATCTGATCTGTTCCTCATAATATCTGTGGTTTGTAAATGTTGCAATGCTTGATATTTGATGGTGTAGTAGTAGCATTGTTGCCTCACAGCTGCAGGTTCTCAGGTTTGATTCTTGGCTGGGGTTCCTTCTTTGTGGGGTCTGTATCTTCTCCCTGTGTTTGTGTGGGTTTGCTTTTGTGTCCTCCCATGTTACGAAGACATGTCTGCATTATTTCTTCCTGGACCTCTGCTGAAAATTGTTTTTTTGTTCCAAGTCAGACTGTCCTGATTCAAATGCCTGTCAATTTTATTTAACATTTGTTAATTTCAGACTTCAGGTTTCTGAATGTTTAATTTCTTACATATTTGATGGTGCAGTGGCAGTATTGTTGCCTCATAGCTACAGGATTTGTGGTTTGATTCTTGGCTGTGGTGCCTTCTTTGTGGAGTCTCCAAAGTATCTCTGTGTTTGTGTGGATTTGCTCTGGTATCCTGCCATTTTACAAAGACGTGCCTAGAGTATTTCTCCCTGGGCCTCTGCTGAAAATTGTTTTTGTTCCATCAGAAGTAAAATTGACAGGCATTTGAATTTCAGACTTCATAGTCTTCAGAAAATGCATAGTAAAACAACTTTTTATTCTAGCAATAAATATATAGTAACACAACCTTTTATTATAGCAATTTTTTAAGTTTATAAGATGACTATTTGAAATTTTTCCTTATTTTTGGGACTGTAATACCCTGTTAGTGGCTTTGTCCAGGTTTTTTGTGCTAAGGTTGACAGCTATGGCAAGAACTGAATTCACTGAATATGTTTGAGGGCTGTATTCCCTCATTACTGGGTTTGTCCAGGTGTTTTGCACTAAGGGGTTGACAGCTATGGTGAGAACTGAATTAATTAAATGATAGCCATTTAAGTTTCAGTCTTCCTCTCGTTCACAAAACAGCTGATTTGGCGTAGTGGTATGTTGCTCTTGACTGTTTTGCACAGGGAGCTTGGCAGTAAAATGTATGGTTCTAGCAACTTTCCAAGATTATACAAGCAATGTTTGTGTCCCTGGTTTTTGGGCTTTTGACCCCCCCCCATTACATTTTGGCTTTTTCCAGTTTTCTTGTGCTGCAAAGTTGAGTATTGAGTAGATTTTACAAGGAGCTGAGAGCTGCAGGGGAACAGAAGATGTAATGTGATCCTATCTCACCTACATTCTCTACAGATGGGTTCGGAGCCGATCCTCGGCTCCGACTCGGCACGCTATACAATATCACAAAGTCTCTTATTGGCCGAGTTACCTCATATCCCAAGATGCACCACTACTGCTTCCCCAGATCTCGTTTGCCGCTTCTACAGCACAGACATGGTCTCGGACTTGGCTGAGCTAAGTGCCTCTTAATGATTATTTTTCTGTCAGAATTTTCACTAAACTTACCCAAAAGCTGTTTTAACAGCTACTTATTGTTGTGTGACTGAGTATTTTGAATTTTTGTGGTGAGATTGTATTTTCTTCGAGGATCCCGTTTAAGTTAGAGGGGCCTTGCCTAGCCCACACGCCTTGGTTAGAGCTGTTTAACAGCTACTCATTGTGGAATTGTGCAGTTTAAAATTTTTTTCTGTGGTAAATTGTATTTTTTTCTTGTTGGCAAGTGATCCCGTTTAACTTAGAGGGACCTTGCCCTAGTCTACATGTTGTTTTTCTCTTAGTAGTCAGTGTTGAAGCAGATAGCCATGTCGAAGGAACATAGGCCATCAGGATTTAAAAAATGTTCGAAATGCAACTATAAAATGTCCATTACGGACGATCATTCTTTATGTGTATACTGTTTGGGGCCGAAGCACCTTCAGGAATCCTGTAGCGTTTGCCACGCTTTTTCCTCTCGCGTGCTCCAAGAGAGGAAAAATAAGTTGATTTTGAAAGGGCTTATTACCCCTTCCTTTGAGGAAGCCCTATCTTCTTCCCCGTCGAGGAAGAAAAAATCTTCGGCTCCGATCAGCCCGTCGGATCCGACAGCAAAAAAGTCAAGGCAGGCTTCTCCGTTGGCTCCACGGACTTCGGAGCCGAGGGCGGAACGGTCTGCCTTGATGTCTCCAGCCTCCACTCCTCTGGCTTCGGAGCCGAGAGCTCGGGCATCGACAGGCGAGTCATCTCCATCGGCTCCACTGCCTTCGGAGCCTATGAAGGTTGCCCGCTCAGACTCTTCCCCTTCGGTGCCGAAGTCCACATCGGCTCCGAGGGAAATTGCTGTGGTGCTGGAATCTACCTCGGCGCCGATACTTCTCAAAACCATTCGGAGCCGGTCCCCCAGTCTTTTGGAACCGGTGGAGAAGTCGACTCGGACCCGGTCGGTCTCTTCTCGGTCGTCGAGGATGTCCGATTCGGATGTAGACAGGGTGCTTCAAAGGCTTTTTCAGTCTCCGGTCTTTCAAAAGTTGGTCTCGGCTCCAGCCCAGTCGGCTCCGGAGCCGGTTTCCCACCCTGCCTTCTTGGTTCCTCCTCAAACAGCTTCGGCACCGTTGGAGTCGGTGTTGGTGGAGCCGGTGGAGGTTGTCGGGTCGGTTTCAACCCTAATTCCAACCACGCCCTTCGGGTCGGTGTTCGGTACGCGGACCTCCTCTGTCGGCCCCGGGGGGGATGCTTCGGGACCGATCCTTTCGGTTTCGAGCCTCCCTCTCAGCGCGTCGGCAGCGGGAGTTCCGACTGCTGTTGTGGCCTTGGGGGTTGAACCTTCCCAGGACTCTGGGGGTCCCGCCTTCAAGGCCATGAGGAGTGCCTTGGCCAAGTCCTCTCTGGCCACTTCTACCATCTCACCACCACCTTCCCTTGGCACGGAGACTGGTTCCTTTGCAATCCCCCTGTCTCATGACAGTAGAGCCCTGGGGCCTAAGGTTACCCCCCATTGGGGGTTCCCTTCTTCCTGGAGGTCCCTCCGAAGCATCTTCGGAGGAACCCCCGAGGAAGAGACAGTGCAAGAGGAAGCACGTCGACTCCCCTGATGAGTCTCTCACCTCGGATACCGACCTCGATGATGCAGAAGGGTCCCCCAAGTCATCCTCGGATGATGTATCCTTTGCGGACATCTTGGAAATCCTTAAGCAACGAGGAGACTGGCAGTCCAAACCCCCTTCTGCTGAGGAGTTGGTGTTCCTCAAGGCCTTCGGGGCTCAGCCCTCCGCCTCCTGGGTGTCTCCGCCCTTCGATGAGCTTCTGGATTTGATCTCTCGAAGGGCGTGGGAACACCCGGATTCTGTTGAACCGGTGCCAGCTCGCCCCAATAAATTCCTGTCGGCACCCCCGGATAAGGATTTTCTTTCCAAAGGTGTGGCTGTAGATGCCTTGGTGGTGGCATCTGCCACCCAACAAGATGTGGCAGAGGCTTCAACGTCCGTCCATCCTCCTAATAAGGAGTCTAGGAGCATGGATCGATACGGGAAGCCCACCCTTGCTTCAGCAACCTTTACATTAAGGTCTCTGAACTACTTGACGCATTTTACGAGACTGCAGAGGGATCTGGTCAAGGAGCTTTTGGATACCCTCTCCGGTAACTTACCTGAGCAGTTAGCCCAGACGGTTAAATCCCAGTTGGCTACCCTGTCCTCCCTATCCAACTCGTCCATGAGGCTCATTTCATATGCAGCCGAAGGAGCAAGCAGAGCGGCGGACACAGGTGTTGCTCAACGGAGACAAGCCTGGCTACGCCTGTGTCACTTTGCGGAGGCCTTTAAGTCTTCCTTTGCTGACGCCCCCTTCGATGGGTCCTCCCTTTTTGGACCCAAGGTAAAGGACACTTTGACTCGCTGCGAGCAGGAGGGTAAGACTTTAACTGCCGTAGGGGCCTGGTTTTCCACTCCCTTCAGACCTTATCCCAAGGCTCGAAGAGGAGGGAAAATGTGGTTCTGTAAGTCTCAAAAGCTTTACTCGTCGCAGCAGAGCGATTCCCCTTCTAGAGGCAGAGGAAGGGGAAATTTTTCAGGGAGACGCCGTCCCAGAGGCGGCAGAGGCCCACGCAACACTGGAGACCGTGAGTCCTTTTGTGGCTCCTCCTCCTTCCAGCATCCCTGAAGGAGTGCCCGACTGTGCAGCTCCGGAGCCAGTCGGGGGTCGTTTTTCGAGGCACCTAAAGGCCTGGGAAAGTATCACTCAGGACCAATGGGTGCTTCGAATCATCGCCAGAGGTTACACCATTCTCTTCTCTCAACCCCCCCCCCCACCATCCCAAAGAATCCCGGACCCGCCACCCAGTCAACGGGATCTGGCAGCCATTGAAATTTCAAAGCTGCTTCAAAAAGGAGTCATCCAACCTGTCCCCGCAGATCAGGCCGGATCAGGGACTTACTTGAGATTCTTTTTGGTACCAAAAAAGACCGGGGACTTGAGGCCCATTTTGGATCTCAGCAGGTTAAACAGATCAGTGAAAAAGTCCAAATTCCGGATGGTCACCTTACAAACCATTCTCCCGCTTCTGGAGAAGGGTGTTTGGATGTGCTCCATAGATCTCAAAGACGCCTATTATCACATTCTGATAGATCAGACGTTGAGGAGACACTTGCGCTTCAGCCTAGGGGACAGTCATTTCCAGTTCCGTGCACTGCCCTTTGGTCTCACCACAGCCCCCAGGGTGTTCACCAAATGTTTGGCAGTGGTGACTGCTCACCTGAGAAGTCTAGGATTCCAGGTGTTTCCATACCTAGATGACTGGCTCCTAACTGCCACCTCAAGGCATCTACTCTTAAAAACTTTAGCAGCCACTATCTCCCTAGGCAATTCCTTAGGAATCACCTTCAATTGGACAAAATCCGTATTGCTGCCATCACAGCGTATTCTGTTTATTGGTGCAGAAATAGACTCAAGGCAGATGCGAGTCTATCTTCCTGCGGAAAGGATAGCAACATTGCAGTCTCAGGTTCGGGCGTTACTACTCAGACGTCACGCTCCAGCGAGAATGGTCCTGCAGCTGTTGGGTTCCATGTCAGCCACCATTCTTCTCGTCCCCTTGGCAAGGTTGCATATGAGGATACTCCAGTGGCTCCTCTCAGTCCAGTGGTCTTATCAAGACCTCCCCCTCAGTCACCACATATTGATCACAGAGACATGCAAACAGGATCTTCGTTGGTGGCTTCTTTCCTCCAACCTGGATCAGGGGCGACCCTTCGTTCCCCCATCCCCCTCGGCCACGTTGACTACGGACGCCTCCCAGACATGGTGGGGGGGGACATTATCTGGACAGGTCGGTCCAAGGCACGTGGCACTCCGAGAATCTTCTCCACATCAATATCCTGGAAATGAGGGCGATGCTTTTAACGTTACAAGCACTGCACGATCACCTCCCCCGGGGGACGATTGCCATTCAGTCCGACAACATGTCGGTAGTCTGGTACTTGAACAAGCAAGGAGGGACCAGGTCTTACCCCCTTTGCAGAGAGGCCATGAAGGTATGGGATTGGGCGATTGCTACCAAACGCTTTCTAGTGGCAACACACATTCCAGGGACATCCAATGTGATAGCCGACAGACTGAGCAGGACTATTCTCTCCCCTCACGAATGGTCCTTGAATCAGAAAGTGGTAACACAGATTTTCACCAGATGGGGAGTTCCATGTTGCGATCTTTTCGCAACTCCCCTCAACGGAAAATGCCAGCAGTTCTTCTCTCTCATTCCAGTTCCGGGGGAGATGCCCAAGGATGCTCTGGTCCAACCTTGGCCCTCCGGTCTGCTATACGCTTTTCCACCGGTTCCCCTTCTCCCCAAGGTGATTCAGAAGGCGATTCACTTGGGAAGCAAAATGATTCTAATCGCCCCATACTGGCCTAGTCAAGTTTGGTTCCCTTTTCTTCTCAAGTATGCATTGGACGGTCCCTGGTTCCTGGATCAAGTTCCGGACCTCCTGACGCATCAGTCAGGACAGCTCCATCAGTCCCTACATTCATTGAAGCTAGCAGCTTGGCTACTCCTCTTCCGACCATAGTTAGGAGTCATTCTTTCGACCCTGAAGTCTTGCATATTTTGTCCTCGGCCCACAAGACTTCTACTAAAAAGATGCATAGCAGTAAATGGAAGAGGTTTGCTATTTGGTCCCAACTCCAAGGATTAGACCCTATGACAGCTTCGGTGTCAGAGGTTCTGAAGTTTTTAACTTCCCTGTTCAACCAGGGTTGTTTGGTGTCTACTATCAAAGTTCAATTGGCAGCTATTTCCAATTTTCACGAGAATGTAGAACCACCTTTAATGAGCAATAAGTTGTGCAAAGCTTTTATTAAAGGAGCTTGGCTTCTACGGCCCCCTATATCTCATCCCGCACCACCGTGGGACCTTAACGTAGTGTTTGCTGCATTAACCGCACCTCCCTTTGAGCCAGCAGCAACCTGTGACTTGAAATTTCTTTCTTGGAAGACTGCCCTTCTAGTTGCTATCACATCAGCCAGGCGAGTTTCAGAACTTCAAGCCTTATGTGTCAAACCACCATACCTGGTATTTCACAAGGATAGAGTATCTCTTGGACCAAACCCATCCTTTATACCAAAGGTTTGTTCTAACTTTTGTTTGCAACAATCACTGGAATTACCGTTTTTTTTTCCCTAAGTATACAAACAGAGCTGAGTATACCTTTCACAGCTTAGATGTGCACAGACAATTATGTTTCTATTTGGATAGGACACACCAAGCACGAAAATCAGATCAACTGTTTGTGTCTTTTTCGGACAATAAATTGGGCAAAGCAGTCACGAAAGTCACTATTGCCAAGTGGATCAGAGACTGTATCAGTCATATTTATCGCATTTCAAATAAAGAGCTTACAATTCCAGTGAAAGCTCATTCTACCAGGGCTATGGCCACTTCGGCAGCCATTCATTCCAAGCTCTCTATTGATGACATCTGTGCGGCTGCTACGTGGTCTTCTCTACACACCTTTATTTCTCACTATAAATTGGATGTGGCATCTAGGGGTCGAGCTTCCTTCGGTTCCACGGTTCTCCGGACCGTTTTCCAATGAGCCACCCAGGAATTAGGTGCTAGGGACACTGTCCCATCTGTAGAGAATGTAGGCGAGATAGGATCACATTACATCTTTTAGTTATGCACTTACCATAACTTTAGATGTATGGGATCCATCTCGCCTACATTACTAATAACCCACCCTCCTTCCCCCTGCCTTGGAGGCCAGAAGAGACCGGACGGTCCAAATACAACTGTTTCCTCTCTTGAAACAACTGGCAATCTTATAACAACAGTCTGTGTGTGTGCATGTGTGCGGACAAACAAGATCTGGGGAAGCAGTAGTGGTGCATCTTGGGATATGAGGTAACTCAGCCAATAAGAGACTTCGTGCTATTGTATAGGGTGCCGAGTCGGAGCCGAGGATCGGCTCAGAACCCATCTGTAGAGAATGTAGGCGAGATGGATCCCATACATCTAAAGTTATGGTAAGTACATAACTAAAAGTTTTAGTGCTGCTTAAGTGAAGTTGGTTTGCCTTGTTAATAGCACAACAAGTTGTGTACTTGTCTTTGATGCAGAAGGCTGTGTGTTCTACTCCCACAAGGGGTGGATGCTGCTGTACTGAGAATGTTCTCCTTGGTGAAGATACTAACTATGAGTTCGTTATCAGTTTGCCATCCATTTCCTCTTGCAATATTACTAGCTTATTATTTTTTTAATGTAATATAGGCAATTTATTCCTGAGGGGCAACAGGCACTTTATTTATCGATGAAACCATGAAATATAAAGGTGTTTGCTAGCAGCAACCTCTTCATTAGTTACAGATTTCTTTAATGTGGAATTATTTAGATGACTTTTACTTCTTCAGAGATGGTGCATATTTACTGATAATGGACTGTAGAATTGTGCATATTTACTGATAATGGACTGTAGAATTGTGCATATTTACTGATAATGGTGGACTGTAGAATTGTGCATATTTACTGATAATGGTGGACTGCGGAAGTCTGAGTAGACTTTTATGATAAATGTTCTGAACTGGGCAGTTTTGTCATTATGGGTGCATGCATTTTGTTTCATTGTTTACTGGAAAAATGTTCAAAACAAATTTAAAACGCCCTCTAACAACTGTAATATATTGTACAAGGAATATAATTTAGTACCATGAGGAAGGTGTATCAAAGAGCACATGTATGTTTCATATGCAAGGGGCCTATGATTTGAAAACAGCCCAAAATTAATCTGTATCTGCCACTGGCAAAATGTATTTTCTTTGAATGTGGGTTTCAATGCTGTTTCAATGAATGTGAGTTTCAAGAGCAGAGAAGTTTTAATGCTAAGTTTTCATTGCGAGACTGCATTGCTTTGTTTAGTAGATGACTTAGTGTTTGTGCTGTAAAATACAAAATAAAACTTTCAAATGAAGTCCAACTCATCATACAAGTAAAGCAGTATGCACATTAGTGTTTATGGTAAATGGAGTGAAATAGCCAAGTAATGGTTCATAGGAATGGCTGCAGAGGCTCCATTCAACTGTGATTTTGTCAGGGGGGAAGGGCAGCAAACTCAGACAGGCCCAGCTGAACTATACCTCCCAACTGTCCAGATTTTCAAAGAATGAATAGATTTTTGCTTCTTATTTTTGGTTTGTTCTTCATAAAATTTGTAGTTTTCTGGCAAATCATTTAGAAATTAAGTCACTAAATAATGATACACTGAGTTTCAGACTTCATAACCTTCAGAAAAATGCATGCTAAAGTAAGAACTGTTATTCTATCAACTGTCTCAATTTATACAAGAGCAATTTTTAGTACTGTTTATATGTTCCCCAGTATATTTGGCCTTGTTCAGATTTACTGCATTAACAGGTTGAGAGGTACATGCAAATAAATTGCTTTATAGAATTAGGCATAGCCAACCTCTCAACTGTCTCCGATTTTGGCTTAAAATGTTGCTCTTCCCCCTAATAATCCCTCCGCAAAATAGCAATTTTGGAAGAAAACATGGAGGGTTTACAATTAAGAAATAACTGTAATAATCAAAGTTATAGATTACTTGAAATGCATGTAGATTCTTTTATTTTGTCAGCTGCTCAAGTTAGCAGTACTAATATTAAAGTGTCCCTTCTTTGACAGGTTCCCAGCTGTATTGTGTGGCTATTTTATATTTTTGCATCACATTTGGTCCATTTTTCATAAAATTGTGTTTTTTGGCAAATTAGTGATAAATCACTAAAGACTGAAGTTAGAAAATAATGGCAGACATTTGAGTTTCAGATTTTATACCCTTCAGAAAAGTCATACTAATGCAAGACCTATTCTGTTATCTTTCTAAGTTTATTAGAGCAATATTTAAAAATTGTCCTTATTTGTGGGCATTTGTCCCACTTCTGTGTATGGCTTTGTCCAGATTTCTTGCTCTGAGGTTGAGAGGTATGACACGTGTCAGGGCCATCACAGTCAGCCAGAGATATTTCAAATTGTGACATACTTGTTGCACCCCACTCCACCATGTACTGACTCTGGATGTGTCCAAGCAAGGCAAGGAGTAGTTATGCAGTGTAAATGTGCAGTGTGTCTCCCCATCCAAGTTAGACACAAGTACTACAGTGGCTTTTCATCTGTCCTTGATTTTGCAGAAAGGTCTGGTTTCTGTCATATTTTTGTACTGTTGATTTATGCTTATTACTCAAAGTGCCTGTTGCTCTGTGTTTAAGTAGCAATGCTTTAATGACCATAATGTAAGCTTGTCTGAGATCATAAGATGCAAGTAAGCTTTAATAAGCATACTGTTAAAGAATTGCCAACATTGAAAGCCTTTCTGTTGTTGCCATGCAGAGAATACTTGACTAGATAATGTTAGAATATAAATAAAAATGCTGGTTACTGCCACAGCACGCTTGCTTATAAACAGATAAATAAATAAGTAAATAACTCAGGCAAGCGTCGACAGACTGAGAAATAACATCCAATGTGTAGAAAATCCAAGCAATCCAGTCTTCTGAAACAGATAAATCAGTTTATTGCACAGATGAACCACGATAAGCGCTTTCACTAACTAGTAGCTTCTTCAGATCACAAACAGGAAGCACAATAGCCATGTGCTTTAAATATCTGCATGTTAATTAATCAACCAACGTTTAAAGCAGAAGCGCCATAAAACAAAACTTAAAAACTAAATATATAAACATAATATCATTGACATCTAAAGTAGACAATAGTGTATACATATTCTATTGAAAATTAAAAATTAAAGATTAAAATAACTTCATTCCATAAAGAATGTAAAAACATATTATAAGCAGCATACTATCAAGTATAAAGGTATATGCAGCCTAATACATAAATGCATGTGATAGACATATTAAATAAAACCTTAATACATGCAAGTAATAATGCAAGGCAACTTAGAAACTGAGCAAGGTAGATACCATCAGAAACATGATAGCTAACAATAAAAAATAGTCATATGCAGATCGAGAGAACTATTATCAAACAAAGTGATACTTGTTATAGTAAAGTCAGTACATGAATGTATATCTGCATCTGTATAAAAAATGTATATAAGTGTAGTGTCTAAATATATATATATATCTAGATGTAAAATATGAGTGCATATGTACAAGAATAAATAAATAAATAAATAAATAAATAAATAAATAGAAGAATAAATTATCTAGACGTATGGAGCTAAAAACCTTAACGAAACTGCAATGTGAAATAAATAGGTTACCCAGAAAAAATGTATATGTGCAAGTATCAAAATACATTAAAATCTAAAATCTAAAAAATATCAGAACTTAGTATGCCTACGCTTCTGTATAAGCCTTGGGTATTAGATAATGTATAAGCCTTGGGTATTAAAGGACAGGATTCCATTATTTTAAAAAGCTCATTACACTTGTTGGAGACTTCCAGTCATCTCTACAGACTTTACCCGTAAACTAAACAGAATGCCAATCATGTGTGGTCCATAACCTGTACAGTAATCCTTTAAGCAATGTATCTTGAGCTTGTTTCTTGTTTGCTTTTCATTTTTTACTTGCATGTTTTCCCCATGAAACAAGTAGATAGTTGTCAGGCAGCAGGTCTTTTTTGGATAAACATTTTTACAAGTGGGGGCATCACAGAGATTTCTACTTTCAGCATGTTACTTGGCACTTTAATAAAGCTGAATATAAATTATAATTAGAACTGCAGTGCAAGGAGAAGTGGTTTGAGTTGAGTGCTTCTGGTTTTGCTTGTACTTGATTTTGACTGGCATTCCAGTAATGCATTTAAAAAGTAATTTATTTTTTCATGCCTCACAACCTTTTGTTTCCATCTAGATATTAAGTAAGCTGTCATGCAGCCAATGCATTGAAATATTTTTATTCTTCTACACTTATTTTTGTCTTGATTGGACTCTCATAATTATGGTTTGCCACCCAGGGCAGTGTATTTAATTAAAGTTAGGTTTTGTGGTTTTGAGCATAGCTCCTCCCCTTTCTGGTTGGCCACACCCCTTCCCCTTGACCCAACCCATTCAGCTGGCTCCTGCAGCCCCCCTTTGATTTGAAGTCACCAGCCGCCACTGGGTTTCCCATTGTGCTTAATATCTTTATATAAATTTTCTTCAAAATTTTCTTAATCTTTTCTCATACTATACTTAATTTGTTTGTTCATCTTGTTTATTTTAGTTTTCAACTTTGTAGTTAGACCTCTTTTCCATTTTTTTTATATTTTTTGTCTTTCATCTTAATCAGGTATCTTGTTCTTATGAAAATATATCCCACTGATGTTGTATACCTAGATCCTGATGTTAAACATTGCTTTTTTTTTTTTTTTGCACTGAAACAATTTCTCTTTAAAAACTTTCCACATTCCTTCTGCAGTTTTTCCACTGAATGCATACTGACTGTTTTGGTTCCATATAATCTGTAATTAATCTTCTGGGCATTGGTTTAGATTTCTATTTGGCAGAATTATCCATCAGCAAGTTAACCTTTATAACCCCATGATCACTGCATATCAATGGTGGTAAAACTTGACATGAAGTAAGATTAATTTCTTTAGCAACACAAACAATGTCTAGTATGTTCTTTTCCCTGGTAGTTTTTTTACAGCTTGAGGCAACTGTTGTTTATAAACATACTCTATGAATAATTCCCTTACTAATGCAGTAGAATCAATATTATACCATGACCCCCCCCCAAAACGTGCACGCTGATTGGCCAGCATGCCCGTTGTAAATCGAGTTATACTAATGGAAAAAGGTCCGGTTGCCTGGACTTTTTTCCATTAGTATAACTCGTTTAAACATGTCTCGCTATGTTAAATGGGTTTAACATAGCGAGACAGCTTTAAAATAAGCAATGGAGATCTCCGTTTATTTTAAAGCTGTCTCGCCATGTTAAACCCATTTAACATAGCGAGACAGTGTTTAAAGCAACGGAGAAAGCAAGATCTCTGTTGCTTTTTTTAGTAGCTATGTTAAATGAGTTTAACATAGCGAGACAGTTTTAAAATAAGCAACGGACATCTCCGTTGCTTATTTTAAAACTGTCTCGCTATGTTAAACTCATTTAACATAGCGAAACACTAAAAAGCAACGGAGATCTTGCTTTCTCCGCTTTTTGCTCACAGCTCTGATGTACCGCGCAGGCGCAGTACATCAGAACTGCCGCGATGCCAGACATCTGCGGAAGGGCAGTAAACAGGCATTATATATGCCATTATTTAAGAAAAGTAATAGTTTCTTTTCTTAAATAATGTCATGAATAGCAATAACCACTTCTGGTGTGGTAATGCTAAATTTACCTACAGTTGGCTTTGTTTGGTCTCGGGCCGCCTCGGGACCAAACCACGCCAACCGTGGGTAAATTTAGCATTACCCACACCCAGGCGTGGGTTATTGCTATATTATTATAGTCTGTTTCTAGTAAATTTCAGTCTCTGGCCACTGATATTCTTATATATAAAGATAAATATTATATTATCTGCAAGTAATGTTGCCTTTTTTCCTTTATACCTCCCCAGCTATATCCTGCTATTCCTAACAATCTGATGTATCTTGTGAAACTCCAGTGAAAGCTCCAGATAGAGTACAAGTAGGAGTACAGAGAATGGACAAATCAGAAAACCCACCTCTGTATTTTATATTTGTCTTGAAGCCTTTGTATACTTCATATATAGCTGTTATCCATTCTTGTATAAATCCAATTTTTTCTAAGACCTCTTTCATAAAGCCCTAGCTTACCATGTCAAAGGCTTTTTCTGCATCTGGACATTAATGCACTTTGAATTGCCATTGCATCCCTCAGAATCAGTACTGTTCTATTTATACTATCAAATGTCTAGCTTCCTCCTATAAATCCATATTGATCTGGCTCTATTATATCTTATTAGTAGTCTTGCTAACATTTTAGCTAATACTGAAATATTTTATAGACATGATTTAGGATTGCTACGAGTCCATGTGGGATTTCCAATGATGGCACCACATTTTTCCTTCACTCTGTCACCCCATTGATTTTGCTCACTGTACATTTTCTGTCTGCTCTTTTTTAAACATTAAGAAGAACAGAAATAGCATGCTGAATACCATTACTAAAGAAAAAATGGAAGAAAGTCTGAATCACTGAATATATTGTCTTAAAATCTCTTAGCAGGTCAGACAAGCATTGCATGTGTTTTCCCAGTCATCCACAACTCCAATCCACATCTCTCTTCAGGTACGTACAATATGGCTAACATTCAAGAAAAAAATGGACAGAGTGCATCTGAGTGTTAGAAAACTGAATGAATTGTGGCTGGATTACGTAAGGCAGAATGCTAAGTGTTTAGATTATATGAAAAAAGCACTTTCTGTTGAATGACCTGGAAATGCTGAAGAAAGGGAGGGAGAATATACAATGTAATTGGCTTAATATGATGTCTTTCAGGATGACATAAGGGGAAAATGTTATAAAATGGGAGGTTGGGAGAGGAAAGAGAACTTTAGATTTATGAATATCCCCAAGGGAACTGAAGGGAGAGACTGCCAAACCTTATGACTACTCTTTTTTGCAGTTGGACTGCCCCCAACAGAAAAAAGTCCTGCTGGACAGAGCAAATAGAATCAATATGCCCAAGGACAAATCTCCCAGATTTCCCAGGCTAATAGTAGTAAAAGTGCATTTTCAATTAAAGAAGCAATTGCTGGCTGAACTTTGAAAGAAAGGAAAGGTATTGACATTCCAGGGGAAGAGGATTTTCATCTACCATGACTTTTCCCAGGGAGCGACGCTAAAAAGAAATAGGTTTGTTTCCTGTTTAAAGTTTGTAGATGTCTACAGCTTCATTTCAGATTAAACTACTCTGCAGTTTTCAAGATAACTGGGATCAAAACTTTTGTGGATTATAACCGTGCACAGGAGGTATTGGACAAATACAAACTAGATGCCTTGTATCCAGAGAATACATTCCAGTTGTGGGTAAAATTAGAAGAGCCCTCAACAAGCAGCCCAAAGAGGAAGCAACAATGATCTGTGAAACCTGTCTCGCATTTTCACATAAGAATGCAGGAAAACTAGCTGAACATGATACAGAATGCCAAGAGTGTGCCAGAGACTCTGGAGACTATTGAACAGGACTCTCAGTACTACATGGAAGAGCTCTTCATTGTTATATCAATCTCTGTTAACTTTATCCTTTATCCGTTAATTCAAACCTGATTATTTCATTTTCTAACTTCTAAAATAATTTTATAGAAAAGTAAAATAATTCCCAGTGTAAGATGAGTAATGGTGGACAAAAATGTGATAACTAAACCTAATGTGTGAAATTATGAAACTAGAGAAGATAATGAAATATGGACTGAGTGAGAAACCTGTTCAAAATGGAACCTATGGGAAGAAAATAAAAACTTAATACACAGTATTTGTAAATTGATTGGTATATTCAAAACATATCCAATTAAAGCAAGTCATATTGTTTGAATGTATATTGGTATTATTGAATGGTTGATTAGATCTATAACAATTATATATAGCCTTTGGCATCCTTAACAATTAACATATTTTATTCCCTTTTTTAACTTTATTTCCTTTGGTTTTGATAATTTATTAATCTGGTATTGCGCTGTACCCACTGTAGCTTAATTGGGACACTGGTGTATGTAGAAAATATTTTAGCATTGTTTTCCATTTAAGGTCACCCACCAGATATCATGTGTGCACCATGCATGTTGACTGCACTGTATGTAGTAATTTATATTGTTTGTAAATTGTTTCACAAGTTAGAACACATGAAAAGAAATGGGTCTGTATGACTTGTAGTCAGTCAGATCCTTGTCCTCTTTTGGAATAATCAGCAATACTGCCTTTCACTATGATGGGGGAACTTCTCGATACAGATGACTGCAATTGGGGATACAGACAATTGGCAAAACAGGGCTGGAATTTACTGGAGAAAACTGGCAAAGGAACCAAGGTATTGGGAGCAAGTAATTAGAAAGGGAAGGGTAACAGAATAGGAAGAGGCCAAGAATGTATTTAGACTGCAGGCTAGAGATTGCCTTCCCTATCAAGAATTGATAGAGTATAGGCAAAAAGAAAGGAATAGGCGGATCCTAAGTGAAAGACCAGCACTGGTAGAGTTTTTGGTAGAATCTAGAATAGAAGCTGCTGTTAAAAAAGGGATAATTAGTAGAGCATATAAAATATTGCATGATAACTATAGGAATACATAAGAGGAGGTTAGAAAGGGTTGAGAAGAGAGACTGGATAAGCAATTCACAAATATGCAGCAAAGTCTAGAAGATTTAGGATCTTTGCTTGGAAGTGTTTACATGGGTACTTTTATACCCCAAATAGACTCCAAAGAATTTTTCCTCTGGTAGACAGCAAATGTTGGAGGTCTGATGGGGAAGAAAGAGGTAATTGGGAACATATTTTCTGGGAGTGTAATGAGTTGTCATACTTTAAAAATTCCCTAAAAGACTACTCTATCAGAAATACTGAATGAGCAAATTGGTATATCTACGGAAGTGATTTCTTTGAGGTATGATACAGAATCAGAATTTCCTAGCCTTAGTAAAGCCTTGCTGAGTCTAATTATGGTGGCTGCCAAAAAAGCAATTACTAGAAAATGGAAATCAAAGTTTAAAACAATTTTACTAGAAGTAGTAAATATAGTAACAAAGATAAAACAAATGAAAATGAGAACTTTAGAAAAGGGTAGGAACAAATTACATAGAAAAATATGGGAACTGTGAGAACAATACATGCAGAATAATGTTTTGGAGGATGAATGTGGTTTAAAAGAGGGCAGGATTTGAATGAGCTATGTAATATTTGAATGACAATGATTGGATAGATTATAATGTATAATGTTTGCAACTAAAAATATGTCAGTATGGTTTGTTTACTTATAGAAATTCATGATTGCCTATGTCATAAGAAATCATTTAATGAAGATGTTTCTTGTTTAAAAAAAGGTGGGGTAACTTCTCCTATTTGAAATATATTGTTAAATACTTATTTGTAAATGTTGAGTATTTTCCCTTTTCTTTTCCTTATTTCTGTTGAGATATCATCAGATTGTGGTTCCTTCCCTACATGTTGGCTTCTTTTTCCTCCATATTGCAGCCTCATGTGTCTGAGCCATCAAGGCCTTCTTATCCCTTTGTTCTATTTTAGGCAGATCCATTTTTTAAATAGTATCTCATGTATCACATTTGTTTCTACATCTGTGTCTTGTTTGTATAGTCCTTTATAGTACTTTGTCATTAACTTTCTTTTTTCTTTTAGAACTGTTTCTATTTTTTCTGTATCTTGATTCTATAATTTAGTAATCATTCTTAGTACATTTTCTTGCCTAAGTCTCTGTCCAGGGGGCTTAATTATTTTGGAGTTATTCTCAGCAAGTTTCTATTTCATATTTTTAGCTCTGAACGCATTCAAGATTTCCAAATAATTTACCATAGATTGTTTTGCTTCTCTAAGATGTTCTTCCTGCTGTCATTCCCTGTAAAGTCTTTTCTGTTCTTGTAGTCTTTGCATCTTTCCCACAGCTTCCAAATATTTCTTCTGACCCACTATCCAATTCAAATTTCTCTAGCTTTTTTTTTAATGTTTGCCTTCCAATTATCTCAGCCAAAAAGTTCCTCCTTGATAGAATTTGTTTCTTTCAGTAGCTTCTGTAATATTTGGTCTACCCATTCAACAAATAATTTCCTTTTTAGTAGATACATTTGGAGATTGCCAGTGCTTCAACTTACTAGTTCAGTGCTCACTCCTCAGTAAAATCTGTAGCAGTGCATGATCTGGTAATGTGATGGTTCTTTTTTCTGTATTGAATTCTCATGCTCTTTTGATGCATCACATCTATCCAGTCCATCCGAGAGAAATAAGTACATTCTGTGTTTTCATGACCTATTTTCATAACATCAGCAATACAAAATACTCCTATATAATTCTCCAAAGATCACCCTTTAAAAGAAATTCTCACTCCTCCTGGTTCTCCTGAAACGTCTTACTGATTATATTCTGTTCTTCCACAACAATTGTAATTCCTATAATGGAGTTTCACCACATGCATTTCTTTTTCTTCATATCTTACTGGACTGCAATATTATCTGTACAGTTCTCTTTAAAAGAGAACTGGCATTCATGTAGGAACAATTTAAAACTGCCTTTACAATTTGTTTCTGGACACTACTAACTTGTGTTTAGGCTACGATTACCAGTTTTGCAAAATAAATACATTTAGCAGTTTAAGCTTAGTAAAAGACAAACTGTACTTTATAGTGTGTGCATGCAGTTCAGTGCCCCCAGTATCTAAAACAACTGTACTATACCATATCTAATCTTGCATTTTATACTCTTAAGTGAAAAACAAATTACACTTTCCTTACATTTTGCAATGATTCAGATATTTGTAAAGAAATTTTACAAGCTTTTAACAGCCAAAGTAGTATAGTTTTATTATTTAAAATTTGTTTACCAAGAAAGTCCGACTTGGAACAAAGCCAAATTTCATCAAAGGCCTGGGGAGAAACACTCCAAATGCATGTCTTTGTGACATGAGAAGACCGGAGCACCTGGAGGAAACCCATACAGATGCAGGGAGGACATGCAGACTCCAGACAGAAGGCACCCCAGCCAAAAATTGAACTGGAGAACCTCTTACTGTGAGACAACAAGGTAACTGTTGCACCAGTGTGCCATTACCATTTTTAAGAAGGGAAACTATTTTTAAAAAGAAAAAGTCTTTCAGGGGGATTCAGTAAAGCTTACATTATCATTTTCACCATTTCTGTGTTGCGCCTCATGCGCACACAGATGCAGATAGTTTTAGATTCAGTAAGTACCGTGTGGAGGCGCGCACTCCTGCACAAACCAGGTAAACACCAAGATTTACTAATTACAACATAAGCAGGTGAATTGCAAACTAATCAACCTTCAGCATGGTGGAGCTATTCAGTAAGCTTTAAAGCATCCATGTAGACTCCATACTGGTTTGTCCTGCTTATTTCAAAACGGTTGGAATACAGCCATGGAATGGAGTCTACATGGACAGAACCATGTCAACTGATGCATTTACAAGGTAAGTGTGAACTTGGAGTATATTGTGTAATAATAGGAATGAGTGGCATATCATTGTATCACACTACTAGAGCAACATATCCTTGTTTGTGCCATAACAGTAACTCACCTTTGGCCCCCACACAAAGGAACAGTCTATCCTTGTTTGTACCATAACAATGCTCCCCCCAAAAAAGAACAGGAATAATAGCACAGTTTGCTAACAAACTCTCTTAGAAATGCTAAATTTCTATCAGAGGAACTGTTCCTAAAACATTTGTACACATTTATCAGACAACATTCCATTTTCATGTATTGGCAGTCATATATACCTCTGAAATGACTTAGCAAACATGTCCATGCCATCAGTACACTTCTAACTAATGCATGCAAATAAAAGTGTAAACGCCTATGCTTCAGATATGTCTTAAATACATTCCAACATATGCAGTTTGTAGCTGACCAAATGGAAGCATACCTTCTGAAGTGCAGTACTTCTCTGTACAGATATAGCTTGAAGCAATAGCATATGTGCAGTCTTTCCAACATAAACACATGTCCACACCATCAGTTTGTCTAGCTAGGCAGTAGCCTTTCTATGGTGCAGATTCAGGGCTTTCAGCATGGTGAATATGCAAATAAGGTTTGAACTCATTAGAATTGCTGAATCCCAAAAAAATGGATTTGTGTAGGGATGTAAACATAATGCAACCACTCCCTTAGTGTTTGGCTTTAATGGATTGCAACTGTGGCTGATTAGTGTTTGGGAGAAGGAAAACACAACAGCACTGCAGGCTGCCTTACTTCTAGTGGGTGTGTCAGGTCACATCTACAAAGTGTTACATGTAAGTTTGGAAATGTAAGTGAGCAGCACACAAGTCACAGGTTGTGTTCTTTCACATCCAACTTGCCCTTTATTTGTTGCCGACTGCATATAATATTATTATTTCCACTTTATATCCTCACACATTTTAAGGCCAATGATATACAATGGCTCACACACTGCATGCCTCAGATTACTGCTCAGATAAATGAAGAATAGCCAACAAACACAGAAATGTAAGGCAGAGATGTAGACCTACAAGCAATAATCATGACAGGTCGTGTGATCACTAGGTGCACTCATCCAAAATGAATGCATGTACAAATAACACTTGTATGGTTTGATATCAGTGTATATGTTGTTGCAGTTGGTAGTATGCATATTGATTTAAGTTTTTTGCTGCAAAGCTGTCTGTGTGTCAAAGAGGGATAAGGCACCCATCCTGTGTTCTGAAGGTGCATCCTAATCTCTTCTTCATTTTACATAATACCAGGAGGAGGAGATGCAGACATCAGGTACTCCAACCAGTGGTGGAGTGAGGTGATGATGACAGTTTAGTGGTCAGAACTCGATTCTCAATGTCACCCAGCTTGATGACCATGGATTTGGGATGTCCCCACCTTCACCCCAACCATGGTGTCCCCCAACCTTTTCTGTCCATCACAACAGTCCCTGTCTCTTGTCTTGTTTGTCTTATCTGTCTGCAATTGCTTCCTCACCTACCCATCTTACCAAACCCAGACATTCCTATGTCCCTTCCCTAATATTTCTCTCTGTCTCTCAAAACAAACATGAAAAATCTAAAATAAATGGGCACATGTCCCAAAAAAAATCATCCTGTACATAGCTTTCCATTTCACACACGTCTTGTTGACACACTTGATTTGGTCCAATTGGCTATACAACATGACTGTGTAGTGGTCACCCATCTTTCTGAACGCGACAGTCCAAATTCAGTTAATATTTTGCAGATATGTTTACTTTACACTGTTAAAGAAATGGATTACTGTGGTTCTTTCCTACTTCTGTCCTGCACATTTCTGCCCTGCTTTCCCTTTCTTCTTCCCCCTGCTTGCTCCCCATTCACCAGTGTCCTATCTTCCACATTTCTTTTCTTTAATGTATTATTGCATGATGGTGTGCACTGCACACCAAAGCAAAACAGTAATGAAAAAGTAGTTAATTAAAAATTAAGTAAAAATTTCTGAGTGCAGTAGTTAAGGCAACAAATACACAAACACTACCACTGCAAAACTGGCACAGATGGTCCTAGGCCATAAAGACTCCCAAAATACTACGAAGAAAAGTCAAATAAAAACTTATTTTATTAGTAGTACAAAAGGAATAAGGGCTTTCATCCTGCTTAACAGGACTTCATCAGATTCAACAATAAACTAGCATTGCAGATGCTTCTATAGATGTGGAAATGAGGTAAAAGGAAGTGATGTATTAATTAAGAACTCTAGCTACTTAAAGAAATAGGTACATTACAAAGTAAATAACTTGTACCAAAATAACATGAATAAAAATCATTTTTCAATAAAAGAAAAACATATTTAAACACATGCATGTTAAAATGCACTTTAAAATACATGTAAAAAGTGTGTTTTTAAAAAAATATATATTAAACAATGTGTATACTGAAAAGTACTATATGAAGTGTTGTGCTATGTTGTATCACTGAGGCTCTAAGTTGTAAAATAGGTTTGAGGGGATGTAATCATTAATACCCGTTGGGGTTACTGGCATTAAGCCTCAACTGCCAGACCACTTCTTTCTCTTCTAACAAGAGCTTAGTGTTACCACCCCTAGGATTAACAAATACTTTTTCTAGAATAGCAAATTTAAAGGTGTGACACGTTTTGTTGTTCATCAAGTGTCTATATATGGCACTATTTGTATTCTTATTTCTAATATTATACATATGCTCGTAGATTCTATTCTTTAAAGGTCTTTCAGTTTTCCTGACATAAAATGCCGGGCATGTGGGACACAAGGCTAATGATACAACATTATGTGTATTACAGTTCCCTTTCTGAAACTTAATTTTAGTCCTATTTATGTTAGTCAACTGTACATCCAAATTCTCACAAATAAACCCACACTGGTTAAATGAACCACATTTTTTTGTACCTTGCGGGCCTCTCTTTGAACTGGGTGGTTTAAATTTCTCAAAACTACTCTTGAGATTAACTCCTGTCTTATACATAAAAGTCAGTGAAATTCCTAATAAATAGTAAATGTTGTCATCACCCCTAAGGACATTCCAATTCTCTGACACCACTTCTTTAATCACTGATGAATAAGGACTGAACTTGAGCACCATAGCTCTGGAATGCACACTATCATTCAAATTTCCACCCCCAGATGTCAGACCATCTCCTAACAGTGGTTTGTACTATAATCTCCATTGTAATAAGACATAACGAACAGTCTCATCCACTAAGTGGGGTGGATAACCTCTTTCAAAAAACATATTCCCCACAACTTTTAATTCATTAACAACATCGGTGTATTCAGATGTCATTCTAGCCACTCTAATACACTGGCCTTTAAGTATGCTCTTTTTCTGTGACATAGGGTGGCAACTGTTGTACTCTAAGTAAGAGTTGCTAAAAGTGGGGTTGCGGTAGATATTAGATTTAAACCCATTCTCTGTGTGGGATATGTAAGTGTCCAGATAGGGTATGCCTTTCTCACTACAGGAGTGAGTGAACTTAAAGTAAGGGCAGACACCGTTCAAAAATGCTATAAAACTTTCAACATCCTTTGTGTCTCCCTTCCATAGAACCAACAGGTCATCCAAAAATTGGACATAAGGTTTCAGTTTACTTGAAAAAGGACTGTTAAATACATGCCTGTGTTCTCACTCAGTCAAAACAAGATTTGTGAATATGGGGGCACAAGATGCCCCCATAGCAATACCTTTGATTTGCTTGAAATAATCCCCCACAAAATAGATGAAATTGTTATCTAGGATGGTAGTCATAAATTCCAACAGCATTTGAATCTTATCACTGTCCAGTACAAAATAGTTGACCATAGATTCCTGAAAGAGTTCCAATCCTACATCCTTAGGTATGGAATTAAACAAATCAACCACATCAGTAGTTAAAAATAATAAATCCTTCTCCCAAAGTTCACTTTTATTTCTACCTAAAAAAAATCCCAGGAGTCTTTTAAAAGATAATGAATGTTGTTGTAGGAATGTTTAAGCCAATTATCTATAACGACACCAAAGGGAAATGTTTTAGACTTACCCCCTGCCACTATAGGTCAAAAAGGGGATTGTGTCACATTTTTCTGAATTTTGGGAATACCAAAGATAGTGGCTAGTAGGGGGTTCTTAACTTTAAGGAAATTTTATGTATCCATAGTAATCCTCTGATCTAGCAAGTATTCTTCCAATTCCAAATCTATATGTCTGTACGCTTTATGTATCTCATTTAGTGATACAGACTCGTATACTTCCAAATTGTTTAAAATGTCATACATCTTGTTTAAGTAATCCATTTGATTATACAGCACAATGCCCCTCCCTTGTCTGGTTTCATAACCCTTATGCCTGTGTCTTGACTTAATTTCTGAAAAAATCTCCCTTTCAGGTTTACTCAAGTTATATATCTTTCTCTTTTTCCCTTTTGTAGCTTCATAAGCCTTATATATGTCCTTGGTGACTAGCTTATCAAAGGTTTGTAAAGAAGGGTGTAAGGGAGGGTTGTATATGCTCTTTTTCTTAATAGTGGATTCCTGAATTTGCTGGGCCTTATCTTTAAATTAAATGGCCAAGTTTTGTTTTCTAATAAAAAGTTTCATCTCAGTCAGTGTATCTACTAAATCAAAATGTGTAGCAGGTATGTATTTCAACCCTTTGGATAACAGGGAGAAATTATCCTTTGTCACTTCACAACCAGTGTAGTTGAAAATATTAAAATTTTGTAGTTGTAAACTATCTAATTTGTAATTAAAATCTCATCTTGTTCTTGGGGTAGTATGCTCTGTGTACTCCCCCTTGATACTGGGACTGGCCCCCTCCCTGACCTGAGTCCTAATAAACTTCCTTGGTCTGGGTGTGCCTCTGGTTGTTCCCACAAACAAATTTTGGGTGGTTTGGGCATAATTATACCACTTCCTTTGAAAATGATCACATCTAAAATACTCGGATTGCCTATGGTCATTAATGTTCTCTTCCCCACCACTAGTATTCTCCATTTTGTATTCTTTCCATATATAGGCTTTCTATCTTTCTACTATAATGGGAAATATCCCTTTCAATTGTCTTCTCTTTTCTCTTAAACAAAGTACCACTATATTTACTAACAATACGAAATTGCTTTTGATAAAACTCTTTCTATTGGTCACAGATTAAGTCCTGGGTGATGTCAACATTTAAAAGCTCAATTTCAGATAATAGTCTACTTAACTTGACATCATTGTGCTTAATTAATAAACGCATATAATCAAACCCAAAACTGTCAAACAATGAGTTAAATTCATTATTTCTTCATTTAACTGTAAACCCATAGGTTCCTTAAAAATTCTAATTCCTTTTGGTACAATCTTAAATTCAATAAATTTGTTAAAATATGCATTATCTATCTGTAACCATTTAATATGCCCATGTTTTTTCTCCATGTATAAAATATTTCCCTTTAAAGAAGAAAAAGCAGCTTGATTGTCAGCATCAGTTGGTAAACAGTTCTTATGCGTAAATGCAGAGTCTCTACTTTTCCCAAACATAAATTCTGACTTTAATGATTACATCCCCCTCAAACCTATTTTAGAACTTAGAGCTTGAGCGATACAACATAACACAACACTTCATATAGTACTTTTTAGTATACACATTGTTTAATATATATTTTTAAAACACACTTTTATGTGTATTTTAAAGTGCATTTTAAAATTCAAGTGTTAAATATGTTTTTCTTTTATTGAAAAATGATTTTTTTATTCATATTATGTTGGTACAAGTTATGTTGTAATGTACCTATTTCTTTAAGTAGCTAGAGTTTTTAATTAATACAGCACTTCCTTTTACCTCATTTCCACATCTATAGAAGCACCTGCAATGCTATTTTATTGTTAAATCTGATGAAGTCCTGTTAAGCAGGACGAAGGCGCTTATTTCTTTTGTACTACTAATAAAATAAGTTTTTATTTGACTTTTCTTAGTGGTATTTTGGGAGTCTTTATGGCCTAGACCATCTGAGCCAGTTTTGTAGTAGTAGTGTTTGTGTAGTTAATTAAAAATATTACATACAGCTGTATTTGAACCCAGTACCATCTAGCCCCAAAAAGGAATGTATCACGTATTAATTGCATTTACACATGCTGCCAAAGAGTCAGTTAACTAGCAGGTGTATTCCAGAGACTCAATACTATCTGTCACACTGTGGTTACCGCCATGCATTGCCGCTTAACTCCACTGCACTATGCCAACACACAGCAACACATCTGGTATAAACAATTAATGTTATTGCATTATCACTCTGTAAAGAAAAGTATTGTAAAGTAATAGATACACCTGTATTAGAATCCAATACCATCTGGGCTAAAAAAGGAATTTATCAATGCATTAACATGTGCTGCCACAGAGTCAGTTAAGCAGTAGATGTATTTCATAGACTCATACTAACTGTCAGGCTTTAGCAATGTGACTCACATTTGCACATTGCATACCTCAGCTGGGGTGCCTTCTGTGTGGAGCCTGCATGTACTTTCTGCGTGGGTTTTCTCTGGGTACTCCGGTTACCTCCCACATTCCAAAGGCATACATCTGGAACATTTCTCCCTGGGCCTATGCTGAAAATAGGCTCTGTCCTAGTCGGACTTTCCTGGTCAACAAATGTTAAATAAATAAATAAATAATGCCTACTTTGCTAACTATCACACAAGTGCACTGCTCGCTGCACTATTTAAATGTTTATATTATGGCATATTACTGCTGTTTACTGTCCATTTCCTGTGAAAATTATGTGTGTAAGCATTACAAACTGAGGGCCCTATCTAACAATATGTCACATATTTACAATACATCCATCTTTTGCCAGCCCCAAGCACTGCAGCCATGGTGTCTCAGTACTTTTTCCATGCACATGTCAACCACAGTACAAAATGTAATATCAAATGTGTGCTATGCAATGCACATCAATCTGGTAACTACAGCTGTTGACCCATATGCTTAAAACACTTATCTGCAAGGCCAGGAAAAGAATCAGCATTAACCATATCCAAAGGAACATAGGTGACCTTCAACACACACATGACCCTACCCATTTTGTTTTTTGTCAAGGGTCCATCTTGCTTATTGAATCTTGTGGACTTCTTGAATACTGACCCCACAGACCTGAATGAGGGATAACAGGACATACAGCCTGAACCTTAAATCATACAATGGCTAATGTCCACTTTGGCAATGAAATACCCCTTCTAATTATGATATACATAGCACCCCTCTAAGCTCAAACACAGTGTTTTGAAACTTGGGAGAACATGTTGATAGCAATCTACACTTTCATCACTATGTGTCCATAGTGGCGACACATACATTCTACACTGTGCACATCAAACATAAAGACACTGTTATTTTCTCCTCAACAGACACTGCTGATGTCATCAGCTATAAAGTGTTGTCTGAGACAATCCAAGTCAGACTTAAGCTGTGGTGCTTGAGTAAAGTTCTGTATTCTGAAGTGTATGTATTCAGGTAGAGGTTCTATTCTCACCGCAGTCAACTGTGTGCATGTTTGTGCACTTGCTTGACAATAGAGTGAGCGTTTTACAGCAGTATATGAGACACTGTTATATTTTCCTCAATAGACATTGCTGATGTAATCAGCTATAAAGTGTTGTCTGAGACACTTCAGACTTGTGCTGTGACACTTGCATAAAGTGCAGTGTTCTGTAGTCTATTAGTCTATGTAGTTAGATAGGTAGGAGGTCTTTTCTCACTACAGGCAACTGTGTGTGCGTGTGTGTGTGTGTGTGTGTGTGTGTGTGTGTGTGTGTGTGTGTGTGTGTGTGTGTGTCTGTGTGTGTACTTGCTTGACATTAGACGGAGCATTTTCCAGCAGCATGCGGGACACTGTTAAATTCTCCTCAACAGACACTGCTGATGTCATCAGCTATAAAGTGTTGTCTGAGACTCTCCAAGTCAGACTTGTGTTGTGGCACTTGCTTAAAGTACTGTGTTCTGTATTCTATACACTTAGATAGGGGATCTATTCTGACTACAGTCAACTGAGTGGGTGGGTGTGTTTGTGCACTTGCTTGACAGTAGAGAGAGCATTTTACAAGAGCATGTGACACAATGCTTTTACCGTCTTCCTCTCAACAGACACTGCTGATTTGCGAATGTACAGTATACACATCAAGCCAGGGTCAGAGATGTCCTGTAGTTCATGCACAAGTCACCTCATCCTTCCCAATACAGATTTCAAGAACAGGGCTTTCAGTATATCCATGTAAATCATGGCATGGTTTGCACGACCTGCATTTTCTTGGTATAAAACCCCAGTGGTCTGTTCAGCTGTTGCAGGTGTCTTGTGATGTACATGCAAAAGGAAGCATTATAGTGTTCAGATGAAGTTTGAGTACAGTGATGTTATATCCTCCTCAGATTTGGATACAGTGGCCTGACTTCTGAGGTGCATGACTTAGCCTTTCCATATGACTGTGGACACTCTATCAAAGTTCAGATTGCTATCCACGTGTTCCCAAATCTTGCACCACTGTTTTCAGCATAGGCAAGTTTTCTCAATGGTGTATTTACCAGGAAATTCCACTTTGCATAAGGCACAAATCCTGACACATTCTGTATTTATTAGTAGATTGTGTGGCTTTGGCACCAATCTTTTTTGTGTTATCTTCTCTTGTACTATAGTGACATAATTGGTGGACTCAATGATTGTAACCAATATGCATGAATCAGCAAACTTGGTAAGTTACAGGTTGTATTTTATAGCCTGGACTGTTGAGGAATAGATTCCAAACAGTATAGGGCCCAGCACAGATCTTTGGGGTACACCAGTGGTGACAGCTGCAATTGTAGAGGTTGATTCACCAACTGTCACAGTATGTGATCTGTTGGTGAAGACACTGGTTAATCATCTAGTGACATAAGTGTTCATCCTTAGCTGTTAGAGTTTGTCAATGATACCTGAGTATGGTATTGTATCCAAACCCCAGGACAGATAAAGATAGACAGTATGCACAGTGTTACCTTCATGGAGGCCTATCACACAGAAAGAGTGGGCTGTGACAACACCACAGATTGCCTATAGAATGACTCAGAACATATGCCTAACTGACACGGTGTGATACACACTTCGACATGCCCTCCAGATGGACTATGTTCCCGTAGAAGGGTGTACATCAACATGCACCCATCTGAGTGGGCTGGGGACAACACCTGATGCATGCATGTATAGACACATCCTAACTCTCCTGATCTGTGAGGTAGACCAACATGTCATCATTTACCTTCTCTAAATGGGCACTAGTAATATCCCATCTGTGTGCAACAGATGTGTGAGTTTTTGATGCAACATCTATGTCTGTTACATATGTCAGATGTCCTTAAATAGCATCATCCTGTGGAACTTGAAAATGCCAAGGCAGTCAAGCAGTTGTACACACTGAGGTATTCACTCCACAATGACAGATGTGGCCATCAACACCTATATCACCAAGTGGGTAGAACAAAAGATCACATACGTGGCATCATAATATGCAGAAATGTGTGACGTGATCTATGTCTCATGTCCAATGATCAAGTGTGTATATCAGGATTGTCTGCTAGGCCCTTTCCTGTCCATGCTTGAAATCACGGACATCAAGAATTACATACAAATCCTGTGTCCCAACAGCTGTCTGAAGGACTACAGATTGTGGACAGTCATTGACTCCAACTGACTCCAACTGTGATATTGGTATAATGTAGAGATGTAGAGAGCAGCAACACACATCAAAGATTGCTGCCACAGCCTTGACAACACATGAGATATCATGCAAACAAATGCACAAACCAAGGATCATGTAGAGATCACACCCTATCAGTAGACCAGATGTCATGTGGCCTGTGGCCTGGGATATATGGTATGTGGAATGTCTACCAGCATGTCTCCACAGTGGTGAGTACTCCCATATATGTAACACAACTACTCATGTGCAGGGCATCCACATGACAGGCCATTATACCTTCATAGTTCACAGCCTTCACCACACCAATACCTGAGTACAATGCACCCTTCCTCGTGTCCCTCCATACACATCTTCCAATGATGTGTAACTGAATTGAACCACCTTTGTCACTGTGAGATGTCACACATCTATTTGTGCATACCTATGTATTAGTTTTGGAACCCCAATCAAGATGTAATGCCACATGCATGTGTGATATCTATTTTGGTGATGCACTCATAACATACATAGCTGTTTAATGAAATTGATAGCATGGTTTACATTCATGACAGGGCAGATTGTGCCATATATATCTCTGCTATGCACACCAGTCAACTAGCCTGTAGTGATCATAGTGTCAAATGTGTCTCCTCACACCTCCTGCATATGTTAGTGTCAGGAGAGTGTGCTTGATTACACTCATAGATTGCTGACATGTCCTAATAGTTGTACAAGTGTTTTGGTGCAGAACCATCTATGCTCACTCAGAAACACGTATGTTGTATCAGAGATGTGGGTATTACTGGTGGTATAATTCTGGCATTGTCCATGATTGTGTGTGATGGTTTTACTGTTGGCTATGAGCCTGTATCCATATCCTACTTATTGAAAGCCTCTGCTGACAATAAAGGCATACTCAGGCAAATCACTTTGCACATCTTCACAATATGCACCCAATCCCAGTTGTATTTAACATCCATGATGCATGTCGTCTCCATTGTTCATGTCTGGATGCCTATATCACAGAGACATCCTCCACTGTTATGTCACCTTGTGTGACAGTCACATCATATACATTTGTCACTGTGCAGTCCATACTGTGCCATGTGCAGATGCGATTGGTGTTCCTGCTGTAGCTGTCTTCTTTTACAATATTTCACGTGTCCTCTTTCTTGGTGTTCATCCCTAAACTTCATAAGTGTTTTCCTATTCAATAAACACACTTCCCATGACTGTTTCTTATAAATGGCAGTCCATGCACCCTTACAGATCAAGATCATTGACACAACTTTTACAGACTGCCTGGAATGGATTCCACAATACTCAGCACTATATACACTGTCCTGTCCTGTGCCTGCAACACATACATTAACATATGAAAAACCCTGGTTGTCCGTGTGGCATTCTGGTCAATCCCGCTAACCCTGTTTTCTATGCTCTAACTAAGTTCACTATCTGTGTTGCTTTACATGGTTTCCTGTTACCACTAAATCCTGCTTGTTTACATTTGAAGGTGATCTGCGGCATGAATATTCATTAAGAACTGCTGCTCACCATGCAAACATGTAAACTGTGTGTAGGCTTCACATGAAGCCTACACAGAGTTTATTGAATCCCAGGGCTTCATTATTTTTTACAAGTCTTTCCAGAATCTGGCCTTTCTGTGGATATTACTTATCATCATCTTCAAATTCTCCTGTTAGATATGCTTTAGCCAGGTCTCTTATATAGTTATTGATTTATTTAATTGCTTATTTTTGTATGTCCCTTCATTTGTTTTGCTTTACCTATCATTTTCCTCTGGAATAGTAGAAATTGCTTCTGAGACATTTTCTGTGGTAGTTCTAAGCACATTTGTTACTTCTGTGTTCACATTTGAATGTGCTTCTTTTCCTTGTAGTGTTTACCTACAGCTCAGCTTTCATTCTGTTCAAATCTTAAAGCCTGTTTATAGTGTAATATTTCTTCTGTCCCAAAGGGTAGAGCTCAAAGCCAACTTGTCTTACATTGGGAGGGTTCCTTTGCACTTTGTTGGGAGCAGAGAGCTAAATTCAACCCATCCAAGTTGGGAACTAATGGTCAATAGCTTTTTGTGTTTTTATCAGATTGGCTTGAGGGTTTAACTTTAGAAAAGTCTTTCATCCTGCTGGTACGAAAGCCTCACATTTGCAGAGTGCACAAACAGGTTCCCAATGATTGCATATAAGCAAATCTCTCTGGTGTAAAATCCTCTATAGGAAACACTGCAGGTCATCTAATAGTATACTACTAAACACTCTCACTTTGACCTTTATGTAACTCTCCCTTACTCCTTCACATCTAGAAATTGTGTTTCCTTGCTTTACATAGAATAAGCTAGATTCAGACCTGCTGAATCTAGACTGTTTGCTATCACTGAACTCTTAAACCAGCCATTTTACATTAAGAGGGCGTCCTGCACCCTTGTGGCAGAAGTGCATAGCACAGGACCCATCTGAGTAGGGGATTGCTGGAGAAAGGCTCAGTTTGGGGCTTTCCCATTGGTAGTTGTGTTAAAACTGTTTAAATTTACCTGTATATATGCCTTGCATTTGTGGGGGTTTGCACTCAGTTTACCGGAGCTGCTCAATGTTTGGAAACTTTAGCCAGAGGTCTGGAGTGCATCTGCACTGAAAGCTAAGGCATCCACTGACAAAAAAAATTAAAAATAATTATATTTTAAGCCAGCATTGCACTTTAAGTGCATTTAATTTAATTACTGCTTTATTTTTGTTATTTGTGACTACGTCCAGCCAGCCCACTTCCTTCCTTCCTAAATAAGACATTCAGAAAAATCCTGTCACAGTGGATAGGCAGTTTCCCATCATTTCTCCTGCCAGCTTGATTGATATGGGCATCTTGAGGCAATGTAGCAATTGCCTCATGTATACTGACAACCATTTACTCTTAAAGCAAACTAACACCCTATGTGAGAGATGCAAATACATTGTGGAAATGGAGTCAGTTCTCTCACATAAAAACAAACTAGAAATGAGACAGGTTGTCAGCACACATGCTTCACCTGTCACGCGAACCTCACCTCTCATACAAAATAAGATAATGACACATAAACCCAGAAATGCGGAGGTACTCAGTAAAAGTCTACCAAAAGAACAGAGACCTACCAAATGCACACCAGCCACACTCACCCTACTACACATATCAACACACACACACCTGTGTCTCAACGAATAAGCCCCTAAGGCATAACACATCAAATGTCTTGGTCATAGGCAACTCCATAGTGAGACACACAGATGTCCCCCTCACAAGAATGGACAAGAAGAAGGTCATGGTCAGCTGCCTATTAGGTGCCAGGATCCAACAAATCATGCATGCATTCAAGTCACCCAATAACAAGTACCATTATGACTCTGTCTTAGTCCATGTTGGGGTGAATAACTTGAGATGTATCTCTCTTGACTATATGAAGAGAGACATGATGGATCTCTCTGATTATGTGTCCCAGACAGATATATCCCTCGCACTAAGCAGTATCCTACCCACACCCAGGATGATGACACAATATAAACAAAAAAATGATTGACTTCAGCAATTGCTCAGCTTCTGGTGTCAGTCCAGTGGGATCCAGTATCTGTCAGCCTGGGGGATATGGTAGACAGACCTTGCTGCTTTACTAGACATGGTTTGCACCTGTCCCCCTAGACTTTTGGATAGTGGCAAAGGCTCTTGCCTCCCCATAGTTCATTTTTAGGCAATGTCAAAACAACACATTTTCCAATGTAGCAAAATGTTATTGAGACAAACTCAGGGTTGTGCTGCTTAATGCTAGGAGTTTAAACACAAAACTGCACTCCCTGGAAGCACTTCTAGGTTCATAGGTAGGTACTAGGCTATCGGCCCAAGGGCCTAAGTAAGCCTAGCCAACAAGGTTCCCTGGCTTACACCACCCAAGAAAGTTATTTTCCTGTGCCACTGTCGAGCAGAGCCACAGAAGTGATCCCTGGGATGTATTTCCTATTTCCCATCCACTTATCAAGATTTTTCTTGAAGAGTGCTAATGAGGAACTTTGCTTGACATAGACAGGTAGCTTGTTCCAGAGTATGGGAAGTCTATGGACAGGAATCTATCCCTCCAGCATGTCCTGTTTATTGTGGTGGACAAGGTTTAGGTCTCTAGAGCGTGTAGCTTGGAGGGATTGGGATTTCTTTAGGTGTAGCATGTCCAACAGCTCTGGGTTTGACATAGCTTTATATGTTAGACAGAGATCACCTCGGAGTAGTCGATATGCTACGGAGTAAAGCTGGAGTTTTTTGAGAAGGTCAGTGTAGGGCATCTGTTTGAGGCTAGTAATCCTCTTTGTGAGATACTTTTGTGGCCTTTCCAGCTGCTGCAGATGTCTTGTAAGGTACATTCCAAAAGGGCGTTTTACTCTATAATAGGTCTAATGAGTGTCGAGTAGAGGGGAACAATGACCTTTTTTTTCCTAGATGAGAACCCTTTTGTGATGAGGTGTGCCACGTAGAAGGATTTCCTGACTACTGTGGCGATGTGATTATCAAAGGAGAGACTACTGTCCACCTGGGTCCCCAGGTCTCTTATCACACATTTAGCGTTAAGTAGACTGCCACCTATGTGGTAGTTCATGGGTACAGAGTTTTTACCAAAGGGGATGACAATACACTTTTTGGCATTGAGCTTGAGGCCATGGCTCTGACACCAGTCATCTGTCTCAGTGAGGCCCTTCTGTAAGATGTCCACATCATTTGGGGACTCAATTTTGGCTCCTAGTTTGCAGTCATCTGCGAACTTTGTTAGTCAGTGGCCTTCTGTGTTAGCCTGTACTTCAGAGAAGAAGATACCAAACAGGAAAGGTCCCAGGATTGAACCCTGTGGTACTTCACTTGTCAGTGGTTTGAAGTCAGATTTGGAGTCTGCAACTTTTACAGTGTGGGTTCTGTCAGTGAGCCAATTGGCAACCCATCTTGTGATGTAGGGATTTATACCTAGTTTAGTGAGTTTAGCTATAATTCCAGAATGGGGGATGGTGTTGAAAGCCTTGGTGAGGTCAAGATAGGCTGTGTGAACCGCCTTACCCTTGTTTACAGCTTTGGTGACTGCCTCAAAGAAGTCGATCACGTTCAGGAGGCATGATCTGCCTTTCACAAACCCAAACTGGGTGGGGTCCAGAGTTTGGAGGTTACCAATGTCTTTGTTTATGAGTTCCATGATGATATGTTCCATGGCCTTACAGACCAGGCTCATCAGGCTAATAGGGTGATAGTTCATGGGATGAGTTGTGGCTTCCCCTTTGTGGAGTGGGATAACTGTTGCTGTGCGCCATTCAGTGGGCACAAAGCCTGATGTGAGGCTATGATTGAACATGCTGCTTAGGTAGGGAGCCAGTTCATTCTGAAGTTTGTGTAAAACGCAGCCAGAGATGTTGTCCAGTCCCATGGATGCTGTGTTTTTGGCTTTAGAGAGTGCAGCTTTTACCTGCGTAGTTGTGATTACAGGGACTCTGCATTCTTCCTGTATAGATATGCCTCACTTTAGAGGATGATGACATCTATGCAGTTAACGAGACATGGTTCACAGCTACTGAGAGCACCCTGGCCATGCAAGGTTACAATGTCTTCCATATGTTCAGACCTCAAAATGAGCATGAAGGAACCAAAGGTGGAGGTGTATCCATCTTCAATAAAACCAAATACACTTTGAGACTGATCAGACAGCATGATTCTCTTGAACTACTCCATGTCCAATTAACAATTGGGAAAGTACCATACCACATCATTGCTAGCTATAGATCTCCCACCATAAACCAGGATAAGCACACAGCCTGCCTTAATTTACTGGAATCCCTCACCATACAGCCTAACATCTTAGTCATGGGAGATTTCAACTATCCTTCCATAGACTGGGGGACATATACAAGCAAAAGCACCCTCGCCCAGAGGTTTCTGGACTTTGTTAACACAAATACTCTGGAAGAGATAGTCTACACCCTCACTAGGGGCTCTAATGTTCTGGACACAGTACTCACCAACATTGGGAGTTACTGTACTTCCCCACGTGTGATGCCTTCCCTGGTTAGGTCAGACCACAAATCAGTCTTGTATGAAGCAGCTACTGGAACTGACACCCTCACACGAACAAAAATTATAAAAAAGCTTTACCAAAGCTAACTACAGCCTACTAAGCAATGGTATAAAAAGCTTTATACCACCCGCATTCGCAGACATCATTGATCAGTATGCAGAGGTGTACGCAAATACACTATAGAAATATTTAAGTGACTTGATAAACTCTGCTGTGCCTGACCACATCAAAACCAGTTCTTCCCATAAAAACAAGCCACCATAGATGACTTTAAGTGTAAACAGATTATATAACAAGAGGAAGGAATTGTTGTCCAAAAGCAAGAGGGATATCACTCTGCGGAGAAACACTTCCCTCCTAAGCCTAAACAAAAAAAATCAGAAATCTTGTAAAGTCTTGTAAAGCAAATTATGAAAATAAAATTGCATCCTTAGCCAAAGATAATTATAAGGTAGTCTTTAACTATGTCCAAAGTCTAAAAGGGAATGCCCAGCTATGTGCCGAACTGGTTGTAGATGGGATCACTCATACAACACTGGAAGATATCACCAACCTGCTAGCTGACAGATTCGGCTCAAACGTCATCCCCCTGTCCCCACCTACCATATCCCAAAGCATACCTGACAGAAGCCATCTGCCTAGTATTTCTAGAGAACAGGTCATCTCTCTACTTGCTAAGGCCAAAAACACGGCCTCAGTGGGACCACATAATATCCCAGGTTGTTTACTAAACAATCTAAAACAAGACTTAGTGGACC
Source organism: Protopterus annectens (assembly GCF_019279795.1). NCBI lineage: Eukaryota > Metazoa > Chordata > Ceratodontiformes > Protopteridae > Protopterus > Protopterus annectens. The sequence continues at coordinate 200,629,718 of NC_056728.1, forward strand.
CACTTGGCGTGCTCTTTAAACATAGCTTGTGAACTGGCTATGTTCCTGCAGAATGGAGAACAGCAACATTAATCCCTCTGCACAACGGGGGGGGGGGGGGCATCAATTGACCCTGGAAACTACAGACCTATAAGTCTAACCAGCCTCATCTGAAAGGCCATTGAAAGAATTATCGTGGACCTTATCAACAAGGACACAGGTGACCTCCAAACACTGGTCCCAACTCGGTTTGTCTTCATTAAGGGTAGATCATGCTTATTAAACCTGATGGACTTCTTTGAGAAAGTCACCAAAGCCATGGACGAAGGTAAGACAGTGCACACTGCCTGTCTTGACCTTGCCAAAGCTTTTGACACAATTCCCCATTCTGGCATCATTGAGGAAACTTTTCCAGATAGGGATTAACCCTTATATTACTAGATGGTTAGCCAATTGGCTCACCAACAGAACACACTCTGTCAAATTGGTGACTCCATCTCCAGCAGTAGACCTGTCACCAGTGGAGTACCACAGGGGTCTGTGCTTGGCCCCTTACTGTTTGGCATCTATTTCTTAGAAGTCCATGCCAAAGAAGATGGCCTTTGGCTCACCAAGTTCACTGATGATTGCAAACAGAGAGCAATCACTGAGTCTCCCAATGATGTCAACATATTACAAGATGGGCTAACACAAATAAATGATTGGTGCCAAAGCCATGGTCTAAAATTAAATGCAAAATAATGCATTATTATTCCCTTTGGCAAAATGGAATTCCCTACAAATTAAAATATAGACAGCACTCACCCTGCATTCTAACCCAGTGGTGTGAGACTCAGGAAAACAGATTGATACCAATCTGAACTTTGACCATCAAGTTTTCACAGTGGTAAGAAAATCCTTCTATGTAGCACACCTCATAAGCAAGGGCATAGCATCCAGGTCAAGGGATATTTATAACTCCACTGTACTTTGTCCTCATCAGACCACTTATAGAATATAATGCACCCTTTGCATATATCTCACCAGACACCTGCAGCAGCTGGAGAGACCTCAGAGGTTTCTCACTCAGAAAATACAGGGACTCCATATCATGACTTACATGGACAGGCTGAAAGCTCTGTCAATTTACTCTGTATCTTACAGGCTGCTAAGAGGTGACTTGTGCCTGGCCTATAGAGCAATCCAACCCTACCCTAATGGAAATTCTGCACATCCGCAAGTCAAATGGTACAAGAGTCACCAACTTTTGACATAAACAGAACATGCTGGAATGACAGATAAGTCTCCCAGAGACTGCCACTTCTGTGGACTAGACTTCCTATTCACATAATAAAAAGCTCCTCGCTGACCCTATTCAAATGCAGCCTAGATAATTGAATGGGAGACTGCAAATTTTCCCCTGGGGTGGCACCAATGTCCCTCATGGACAGGGGTAGCCAGTGCTGATCACAGACCTGCTCTGTGCATAAATTCATTCTGCAAACTACCGAAAAAGAACAGATGGGGATACTTGGGATTAACATGGCTAGGCTTATAAAGGCTCTAGGGCCTCTAGCCTAGTAAACTGCTATGAACCTATGAATACCATAAAAATAGCTGGGTATAGGAGCTTAAAGCAGATATTCTTATCTTAGCATTTTTAATTGCTGGAATAAATGCATTCATCTTACCACCAGTATGTGCAGAAGTCATTGTCTGCATATACTCTGGTGTCCCTAACTTTAAAAATTGTACACTTCTTTCACAAAAGTGATAAAATCTCTTTAAAAATATATGTTTAAAATTTCACCTGAATGGATCTGAGGTCAATCTAGGAATATTACAAGACTTGATGTCTCTCTCTCTCTCTCTTGATCTGGATGGTTTTGTAGAGTATATAGTCGATTCCTGTAAGTATTTTTTCACAACGACTGTGGAGTTTCTTCCCTCTCCCTTTTCTGGGATGCCAAAAGTACACCCTGTCTTCAAGTGCCACAGTTTTCTGCATTGTTCTTGGCTAGCTTCATCTTCTGTCATTTTCTATCTTGAACCCCTCTTCCTTGACTGTAAATCCAAGACTGCATCAGAATGCATGGGGAGAGTGTTCTCAACCTGTCATATTTTTTTTATTAGGTTCATAGGTTTATACTAGGCTATCTGCCCTAAGGCATTTATAAGCCTAGCCCAAATTTTTGTGGCTTACGCCACCCCTTATATGAAAAAATACTGTGCCCATTAGTTTGTTGTGCCTCTGTCCAGCAGTGACACAGAGATGATTCCCGGGGTAAACCTACGATCTCCCATCCACAGGTCTAGATTTCTCTTGAACAGAGTCAGCGAGGTGCTCTGCCTCACATGGACCGGGATTTTATTCCACAGCCTAGGAAGTCTCTGAGTGATAAATCTATCCCTCCAGCACGTCCTATTTATATCCGTGCTAAGGTTTAAGTCGCTTGCTCTAGTGGTTTTGGTGGATTTGGATTTTTTGAGGTGGAGCATGTCCATTAATTCCGGGTTGGACATGGCCTTGTATGTCAGGCACATGTCACCTCTGAGCAGACGGTATGCGACTGAGTAGAGCTGGAGTTTCTTCAATCTGGCAGCATATGACAGATTTTGGAGTCCCTTTATCCTTTTGGTGAGGAACTTTTGGGGTCTCTCCAATTGCTGCAGATGTCGTGTGAGATACATCCCGAATGGGGCATTGTACTCGATCATTGGTCTGATAAGTGAAGAGTACAGGGGAGCAATGACCTCACTAGATCTGGATGTGAATCCCTTCATGATCAGGTGGGCAATGTAGAAGGTCTTTCTAACCACTTTAGCAATGTGAGTGTGAAAAGAAAGGCCACTGTCAACCTGGGTCCCCAGGTCCCTGATAACCTCTTCTGTGCTTAGTGGATTGCCACCTATATGGTAGCTTGGGGTTACCTTGTTTTTCCCGAAGGGTATGACTATACATTTTTTGGCGTTTAACTTCAGGCCATGGCTCTGGCACCAGCTATCTGTTTCCGTGAGTCCCTTCTGAAGGATATCCGTGTCCGATGCACTTTCCACTATGGCGCCCAGTTTGCAGTCGTCTGCAAACTTTGTCAGCCAAAGTCCTCCCATGCTGGCCTGTACTTCTGAGAAGTAGATGCCAAACAATAGGGGCCAAGGACCGAGCCCTGTGGGACACCACTTGTGACCGGCTTGGAGTCTGACACAGCGCCAGCAACTCTAACCCTGTGGGTTCTGTCCTTAAGCCAGTTTGCAACCCATCTTGTGACATATGGGTTTACATTTAAGCTGGTAAGTTTTTCTACAATACCCGAGTGGGGTATTGTGTCGAAAGCCTTTGCAAGGTCAAGGTAGGCTGTATGGACTGCCTTTCCCTCATCAATGGCCTTGGTGACTGTTTCGAAGAAGTCGACCAAGTTCAAAAGGCATGATCTTCCCTTGACAAAGCCAACTGGGTCGGGTCCAATGTCTGCAAGTCCCCTATATCTTTGTTTATGAGCTCCATTATGATCCTCTCCATAGCTTTGCAGACTAGACTTGTTAAGCTTATGGGGCGGTAATTACCAGGGTCCGTAGAGGCGCCGCCTTTGTGGAGTGGGACCACAGTTGCCGTACGCCACTCCTTGGGCACGTATCCTGTGGTAAGGCTGAGATTAAACAGCTGCCTTATGTGCGGGTTTAATTCCTCATTTAGCTCATGTAGCACACAGCCGGGGATGCCATCCGGTCCCATTGATGCTGTGTTTTTAGCTTTAGAGAGAGCAGCTTTCACCTGCGCATTTGAGATGTCCGGGAGGCTACACTCGGCTGGGATAGTTATCTCTCCTTTAGGGGGGGAGAGGAAAAGTATTACTATTATTTTCTATTTGATGTATGTATTCAGGCTATTCTGTATATTTGATGATTTTGGTAAATTACTGGCTTTTTTTCTATTTCAACTAGAGTCTAACCCTGAGCTCTAATTCTAGATACCTACTATCTCACTATTACTGTTCCTACTAAATTTACTGCTGTCTCCTTGCAACCCCCGCCCCCAACAGGATGCAATAACCTCACTGTGATTTGGAAGTCACAGCCTCATCATAACCAAAGCAAAGGCTGTATTCATATTTCAATTTGTACAAATAAAAGCATTCAGATAATTGCAGGTAATATCATTCAGTATAAGTACAAATACAGTTGTAGAAATACCACCATGGGTCTACCCTGAAACGATGCCACTAGCATAGTGGGAAAAACCTAGTCAACAAAGGATGAATAAAAAAAAAGAAACATTTCCTAAAGACTAGCTCTTCTAGTTTACACCACCCTTGCCTGGAACTCAGGAGGCCACCTGCCCCTGGTGAGAGGCACCCTGGTGATGAGATCCCATTGTTCCCTGAGAAATGAATCCTGCCAGAGCTCACTGTTGCTGACTTGCTCAACTTGGCACCAAGTTTCTCCCCCCATATTGATAGTGCATATCCTGACAAATTGCCAGGTGGTTCTATTTTTCATAATAAAAAAACAACCAAAAGCTTCCAGACAGGGTTTATTATAAGCACAATGAAATTCTAGCACTTTGACCTTCGGTTGTTTTTTATTATATTTCTGTTTCTGTGCTTGTGGTTGATGGGTTCCATTTTTCATTCCTGATTTCCCACTCCTCAGAGGTTGTGGGGAGACAAGAAAAGAAGAAAGAAAAAGTGGAGAGGGGGAATATCTCCCCAATTTCTAGGACACCAAGCAGTCACTCCACTTAGCTACATGTCCTTCCATTTCCTCTCGAAGGCACCTCTTCCCAGCCCACTTGCTACCTCTTGCATTAGGAGGACCATATACAATTAGAAGAGAGGTGTGCTCCATTTGACCCTTATCATGTTAGGTCCCTGTCCTCCAGGTTCTCATGCATGAACATGAGCAGGGATAAACCAGTGGCAATTCTGGCCACCTTCTGGTTCTTTTGATGGCCCCTGGGTAGACCATCTAACACCATACCAGTCTGCCCACATCTTAGACCACACCGTCCACCCACCACAGCAAATAGTTTTAATTTTTAACATGTCCCTCACAATCATGGTATCATTCTCCTCTTATAACACCTACATGCTTTGCCCACCCCAAGTGTACTACAATTATTATTGGCTAATGATGTTGTTGGTTCATCTGCAACACTGCAGGAATAGCTGATCCCACACCATCCCTCTCATCTCCCACCACTGAACTCTCTGCATCTATGCTCCTCCTGTGGGGACTTGGCTCTCTTGGCAGCCCAGTGAACATGGAAATTCTTGATCAAAAATGCTTACTGCATACCTATACTTAATGCACAAAAACGTGTTATTAACTGTTACACCAGAATCTGCCTGCTAATTTTACAATTTGTTTTCTTTTTTTTTGTATCCCATACCATTTAAATTTCATTTTTAAATATATGTTATTTTCTACCTTTACAAGCTATGCTTTTTTTTAATTATACGTAGGCCAAGAACGCACCTGACCTCCATCAACTTGCTCTTTTAATGACCTGCACACAGAAGCCCAATTTTCCCTCAGATCTTAGGCTTTGACAATCTTTAATGGATGATATCAGTAACCCTCCATGTTAATTGCTTGGCTAGCCAAAGCTCTGCTTGGTACTGCTTTGGCTTGATAGTCAGTGATGCGGTGTTCAGCCTATGTTTTAAATACCACGTCATTGGGCCCCATATTGCATTCCACTTTCTGGACAGTATTGATCCAAGACATTGGGCAAAAAGTGCTCTGTCCCTAACTGCTTTGATGGACACTTGTTGGCCTTTTCTCTTCTGATTAGTCTTTGATGACTTTAAACAAATGTATATGCTCAAATGGGTGACTGCTATGTCCACCCACCCTAAACTCACTTTGACCATCACACCTTGGGTGCCATACAATCAGTTCCCCCACTTTGAAGGCCCTGTGATAAAGGGTTGGAAATAAACTGGCCCAGGCTGTGAAATCCCTGTAGTTCTCTGTAGCTGTCTACAAACCACTTAATAGTAGGTGCAGCATGATCTGTATAAGGGATTTTCTGGGTTCCTTGGCTCTGCCATTGAGCCATTCCCATTCTTTCATCATCCTTTCCACCCTACAAACTGTTGTTAGATCAATGTAGCCATCCTTTGAAAAATCCATACCCAATGGCTTCCAGATGCCTCGAACTATGGCTGATGCCCCTCCATTTTCCCACCTAGAGACCAAACACTTCTTTATCAATCCTGGGGTCCACCACCTCTCTACATGTTGCAGTACATTCAGAAAGACCACAAACAGTCTCTCTGCCCTGGAGTAGACCCCCCCCCCCAAACTCTAGTATCCATGATTCACTAAGTTGCCACTATATTGTCCATTTCCAAACCTTCACACTTCTGATGGGACTGTCTCTCCTGTGTTGGCCATACCTGGGGCCAAGACTCTGACCCTGAGGAACTGCTGCCGAGAATGACAGTTAGCAATGTCATTTCTGTGACCCATTACATGTTATGCCATGAATGAAATGTCTCATAATGCATGGAAAACAAGTTTTCTTATAACCCTGTGTACTCAGTCCACCCTGGAATATCTAATATTCACCTCTGTCACTACAGCCTGATTGTTAACATGAAATTGAATCCTGTAGTTCAACAGCATTTTCCCCAAATAACAAGAGCTGCCCAGATAGGCATGACCTCAAGAAAGGCAATGTCTCTGCTATTCTTGCTCTACCAGTCCACTGAGTGTACCTGTCATGAGCTACCCCCCAATGCTCGTGGACCCTGACACATTTGCATTGTACACCCAGATAGCCTGCCAAAATATCACAGTATTGAACTTATCTAGAAATACCTGCCATATTTCCAGGTCTGCCCTCATTTCCTGTATAAGCCTTACCCAGTGATGTCTGTTTCTGGCCTCTTGAACAGCCTCATCAGGTCTTTGTTCAAGGTGCGACTGGAGCATTTTGGGAACCAGACCGAGTGGGAAAATATTGTATGCTGAAAGTGGTGGGGTTTTGAATGGGCCAACAAGTCACTCTAAAGTGTTTTTTTTTTTTTTTGCAACAGCTGTTGTACAAGTTGTTCTTTACCTTTTAATGACATTAAGGTATGACAAGACTTATTATCAGGCCTCAACCTTGCTTTAATCCTAAAACCTCATTAGAAGCCGAAGATTAACTCTCTGGCTGCCACCCTAGCATGGTAACCAATCAAATTCAACTTTAAACCCTCAGTTCTGACCGGAGAGAGGGCCTGCTTGCCTGCAGTGTATGCTGGGTGCACTCTCCAAATTTCTGCTCCCCTGGTGGACCCGTTACATGGTCTAAATTCTGTGTGTTTCCAGGGACCAATGCCAGTTTGTTACCAGGGCCACATGGCCCATTTCTGTCACACTTCATAACTCATGCTCAGGTGAGACCCCCCCCCCCAGCATCACAAGCATTGATGTGTGAAATGACAGATGATCCAATTACATTTCCCTGCTTTATACACCCAGTAAGCACAGCCAAGTGGCCTTCTATCTTGTTGTGGTGAACTTGCTGTGATCAGTTTATCCATAGTTCCTAGCCAGGTGTTTATGTGATTTGTTTACTATTGTAGTATGATGCCCCATGCCTTTAATTTCCAAATTTTTTTGTGTCATACCACAACCATGTCATCTCCCCTACATTTCTTTTCATGTTTCTTTGTCCTTGTCTGAGAGCTTGTCCTGGATCCTGATTTGCTGGGTCCATCTGACCTTTATTCTCCCTGATTGGCTGGTTCCATCTGACTTTTATTCTTCCTTGGTAGCATGCCAGCACATTCTTCCCTAGCTTCTACAAGTGACTTCATCTGCCCCATCAGTGTGCTCCGTACTAGTACTTGTACACTCTTCATATTCTGAAATTAACACAACACTCTTCAGAACAGGGGGACTCCTTTTTTCACTCCGCAATGCCCCTTGTATGTGTGTTAGGGCCTTCATCGTTGTGTCATAAATGTTTTCCTTTACAATGTTGCCCTTGCGTAGTATAGAAGTTATTTCCTGAATTTGTAACTACTGCAATGCACCATACCCTAGAAAAAGGGGGGGGGGGTTGTAATACTAATTTTCAGTTCTCAAAGTGAAGACCACTCTTGCTTAACATATACTCTATCAGAAAATAGCTACTATGTTTTTACCTATTCAGCCTTCTAATTACTGTACCACGCCCTTGCCATTGCTGCAGTCTGCTAAATCTCCCACATCAGTTGTTGAGGTATAGCCAGCCATCAATTTTACCAGCTTTCATCCGCCCCAATGTCTTGCAATCTCACCTACTTTACAGTCACATCTAGCCTGAGAACTTAACCAACTTGCAGCTAACTAGACATTTCCATCACCTAAACATTTCCCACTTGTAAACTTTTCTAGCCACTAAACATTTCAAATATTGCAGAAATGCCAAACATTGCAGAGACACTAAACACACTGTAAACATTGCTAGGGTTGGCACTTTGAAGCATCTACCTTGCAGAAGTTAACTTAAAAGCTAACAGGTTGCAGTGGCAAATGCCTTGCAGCAGTTAACACATTGCAGTAGCTAAATTACATTGCAGAGGTTATGTGTGTCCACCAAACACATTCCAAAAGCTACTCCTTGACAGCTGCCCACCTCCAAGCTAAAGGAGCTGAGACTCTTCCCCCCCCCACAAACACTCTGGGGATTTGAACCCTGTACCATGTGCACTTGTGAATGGAGACATCAGCTTATCAATCATTGAGTCATGCAAGCACCTAATCACTGAAATAAGATGAGCCACAAAAGCATTCATATGCTTACAGAACCTATGACCAATAGCCAACATCAGAGCTACTTAACCATTTGCTAATTAAATATCGATTTTAGTTTTAACTACCCTTTTATCCCCTTTTTTTGACCAATGAAACTTGGGACATAAAAGCTCTGCACAGAAGGAAAGAAGGAACTTTAGCAAAGAATTGAATTGAAACTAGGAGCTACATTAGCTTAACAGTCATCTGCAAATGCCTTGTAGGAAATCCTTGAAGGTTTCAATACCTTAAGCAGTACAATGAAAGATTCAAACCAGTTACAGATATATTAATCTATAGGGCAGATAAATTGCAACTATCAACTTTTTAAATATATACATAGAATAAAGAATGCATAAATATGCTCATTGAGTGGTTCCATTATTGCATAACAAATATGTCTTCCTTTGACATGACTGAGGAGCAGCACTTCTAGATTGTAAGTAAGGCAATATGCACTGCACAACAGTGAAGCTACAGATAGAGCAAATAGAGCTGACCAGTTATGTCAATAAATTAAATTAACTTATGTTGTCCATTACAGAAACTGTTAACAGTGAGATTACTCTATACTTAACTGTAAAAATCAGGCAATTAATTATCTTTTTTTTATCATAATGCTCATGGCTCAGACCAAGCCACCCTTCCCAAACCTGCAGGCTGTACTCAACAGTCCAAAATCATTTCTTGTCTATTTATTTTTTTGCAATTAATTAGCCAATAATATACAATGTTATTTGAGCCATGACCCCCCCCCCCTCCACCAGCATAAACTTCTCCTCTCTCCTGAAGTGTCACATAAAAGCTTTCAACACTTCATGAGGTATTTCCTCAGTCTGACTGATCAGTAGCTCATCCATCTTTTAACAAGCTGGAAGCTTGCAAATGCAGTTGTAGTGAATCTTTGAAATTATGCATTTTTCCATTCATATTTCAAATATCCCTGAGATTAAATGCTGTGGGTAAAGGATAACAACATTTCTGACCCACAATTTTCCATATGCCTTTTCCTCAGCCTCCACTATGGAGGGCAACCCTCCCCCCATTGCTTAAATGCTTATCCCTGGTAATCTTTCTCCATCTATGCATACAACAAATCCCTGGCTTGTGTGTGCATGTTAGTCTCCCATTCTTGGTGTGCTAGGTAGCCATTGGATTTCCCCTAAATTAATGAAGGAATATTTTTGGCACTTGTTATTTACAAGGCCATCCATCTTCAACACTGTCCAGTAGACTCCTCCTACCAAATTTCCAATATAGATTCTTGTATGATCCCCATCAAACCCCCACTAACATCTAGCAGGTTACATTGATACACAAGTTCATTCACATGTCCTTCTCACACATTTACCTCCTCCCATCATGTTCACGTTAAGCTTTGTGGGGATTCCAACTGGACATACTGCAACTGTGTGTTTTGTGAATGCTGCCCTACCAGTTCTGGTAGAGTTTCCACTAGGTGGGTCCTTTTTTTGTCCTGCCATTGCCTGACCCCTGCAGCTATTCCTGGGTCATGGGCATGACTTACAAAAGGCTTCTTTCTCAGCTCAGTCTGGACTCCATGTCCCAAATGGTGCACATAAGTAAACAACAAAGTAAAACACCACTCTCTCCTGGGACAGAGAATTATCCAGAGTAGAATATTTGATTGCCATTTTGTAGAATATAATTGAGGGAAGTAACCTGCAAAATCTTATGCTCCTAGCTTTTATTGTTCTTGAGACATTCTGTTTCATCTCAGACTGCACTCTGTGTTTCAAATGCTGTACATGGCTATGCACAATAGAACAAGACATCACTGCCTTGAGAAAGGGAAGTACCCAAAACAGAGTATGTGAATAAAGTTTTGTCGCATACCATGCAAAGAAGTGTTCTGCAGGGTTTAATGCTCTTAGTATTACTGCTCTTGAGAAGTTCACTTTTCAGTTCATACTCCATTCTTCTGTCCCAAATGCTACACGTAGCTATATAAAGCAAACTAAGACATTGCACTCTTCTGAAAATAGGATTTATTCAAACCAGATTTTTTTTGCTGTTTTGTAGCACAGCATCCAAAGACTGAAGCTGAATTTTTGCACATGTAAACAATGTTGGGACCTCATACTTAATACATTTGTTAAGTACATTAACAATTCAAATGCCTACCTCAACTATCAAAAATTATCTTCAAAAACTGAAAAACTGCACCATTTGCTGACAAAGTCATACCCCATCTCACTACTCATAAATAGATCTATCACAGAAAAGTATGTACCCACTATCTGGAAAAAATCAAAACAGCCAAGTTTTCAACTAATGCATCCTTCAGTACACACCACTGCTTAACACTAAAGAAGCTCAACTGGCTTGAACTAACTAATCATCTTACATTCACTCAACTTCAAATTGTCCACAAAATAATATACAAACTACATACATGGCTTCTCTACAAAATATTCTCAAGTGCTACGCTCTACCACGTTGCCTTCTCTCAGGTAATCAGAGCCCACTAATAATTTCCAAATCCCCTAATACAGCTGGAGACTCACTATACTCGCCCTATGTCACCAGACAGTAAAACTCCCTGCCTGTCCACTAAAATAGGACAGCTGTACATCTAGCTTTAAGCAGAACCTAAAACAGCACCTAGGCGCCTCCTGACTCTGTTCTTGCTCACATCCTGGTTAACTCTCTCTGTCTTGTGATCTCTAGACTATCACCAATCTCCTAACTTTCCAGCTGTCCTACCTTATCCTGTAAATAAATTGTATCTACATTTATAATTATATAGTGCTTTTCATCACTCATTAAATGTGTATATTGCTGTAAATGTAAATACAATCTCTTTATTATTGTAAATAATAGAAATCAAATTGTATTAACTTCTGTCTTGATTGTATTACCCACTGGATGATTCTAAAACCCCATTTCTACCGTTAAGAAATGGATTTGTTTTTCTTAGTAAATGCTTTATAATTTTTGTAATTTTATTGTAAACCTAATATAGATTTTCTTCCTGGGCCTCCACTGAAAATGGGTCAGAGTGCCCAGTCGGACAATCCTGGTAAACAAAAGGCAATAAATAAATAGGTTCATAGGAGTGTTCATTGGTGTATACTAGGCCAACGGCCCTGGAGCCTTTACAAGCCTAGCCCATAGCTGTTAGTTCCCAGTGTCTCTATCAAGTAGAGCCACTGGAGTAATCCCCAGGGTGAACTTTCTATTTCCCAACCACTCATCAAGATTTCTCTTGAAAAGGGCCAGTGAGGTGCCCTGCTTGACATGTATTTACGTTAACATATCCTAAACACCCTCTATAAACTAGCCCTCGCTGGAGACATCCATCCAAACCCTGGTCCTCCCAAATCCAACCCAGCCACAAACCCTAGTCCAAGCAACCCCTCCACAACTCAACTCCTAGCCAACAAGAAAACAACGGACCTACTTATGTCCCAAAACATCAGAAGCATATGCAATAAAATCCAAGAACTACACATCAGCATAAGCATATATTCCCTAGATATTCTCTTCCTAACTGAAACCTGGCTCAAACCACACATCAAAAGTGAGGAAATACTTCCACCTGAATATAACATCCTTTGCATAGACAGATTGTCCAAAAAAGGAGGTGGTGTAGCATCAACTCCTGAACTCATCTGCCCCTCACCACAACAATGAAGAAATCCTTTACGCCAATCTCAAACTAAACCTAAACAAAACAATCAATATCACAAGATGCTATTTCCCACCAGGGCAAATGTTACACCCCTAGAAAATCTCCGGAGCTGGGCTACTCTATCTCTACCCCAGGAAACCATCATTCTCGGTAACTTTAACATCAACTGACTATCCTGTAATAACAGTCTCCCAACCATTCACCTTAATCTCCATTGGTTCACTCAAATCATTCAATCCCCTACCCGAATCAGCAAAAACTCTAACAGTCATACCTTACTTGACTGGATCCTAGTCAACAAAGCCCCTCACTCTTACCTAGCAGGCTGCTTACCTGACAGTCTCAGTGACCACTCCCCCACTTTCCTAATTCGGTACCACACAAACAGTCTGAAGCACATTATCCACAGGCAAATATGGAACAAGTCCAACTTCAACCCCAACTCCTTCATCTCCCCCAACTCCTTCATCTCCTCCCTGCAAAAAATTAACTGGTCACCACTAAAATACCTCAACCTAGATGAGGCTGTCCAGTTCTTCAACAGTACCTTCCTCTCCATTCTAAACACCCATGCTCCTGTAAGAAATGCCAAAGTCAGATCCAGGAGTCATGGTTACAAAAGACCACCAGAACCCTAATGAAATCCGGAGATAAAGCCTGGGAGCACTGGCAACTAACAAAAAATAACTCAGATAGGCAATCATTCCTTGAACTGCACAATAAAGCCAAAAAGCATATAAAATTAGACAAATCCGTCTACTATAAATTCACCCTAAACTCAACCAACCACAACCCTAAGCAATTCTGGTCAACTATTAACACTATCCTCCACCCAGGGAAGGTTGATACCCCCCAGCCATCCATTCCCCCCTCCTCCAGCAGTGTTGCTGAATCCTTCAACAAACATTTCACTGAAGCTATAACATCTCTAAACAAACAACACTTCCCTACAACATCCCCCCCAACTCCTAACCCTAAACCCCCCACTCCTCTTTTTTCTTCACCTCAGTACCTACCTCCAACATAAAAAGACTATTGTCGAAACTTAAACCCACCAAACTCGCAGCTCACAACCTCCCCTCTGAATACTTGAAAATTGCAGCTGATACACTAGCCTACCCAATTTCAATTCTAATCAACCATTCCATAACAGAAGGCTATGTTCCCTCGATATGAAAAATATCCCACATCACTCCCCTCCACAAAGATACCCCCTCCACCGACCTCTCCAATTACTGCCCTATTGCTATCCTCTTCCCTCTCTCCAAGATACTTGAAAAATGTATCAACATCCAGGTCTCCAACTACCTCCTAGCTAATAATGTCCTCTCCAAAACCCAACATGGTTTCAGGCCATATCACAGCACTACCTCCACTCTGCTGTCCGTCACCAACACTGTACTTCATCACAAAAACAATGGCCTCTTCTCTACTGCCATATTTCTAGATCTCTCAAAGGCCTTTGACATGGTATCTCATGAGCTACTACTCTCTACTCTCCCCAACCTCTCCTTATCACAGTCAGTCTGCAACTGGTTCCACAGCTATCTACACGGACTCCAGCAATTGGTAATCTGGGACGATAACATATCACCTCACCTCCCAGTTACTCTCGGAGTTCCCCAAAGTTCTATCCTTGGCCCTCTGCTATTCTCACTTTTCACTACCAACCTACATACTGCCACCACACAAGCATCTCTTATACAGTACGCAGACGACTCTACTCTCATCTGCTCTGCCCCCACTCTACCAGAACTACAACAAATCACACAGGTATCATTCTCTTATGTAGAAAGCTGGCTATCCAATGCTCAGCTCCTACTCAACCCAAGTAAGACAAAACTTCTCCTGTTCCAACCTTCCAAAGCCACCCAAAACACCCCCCACTTCAACATTCTTGCCAAAGACAATACCATCATCTCTCCATCAGAACATACAAAATAACTCAGTGTGGAAATAGACAAACTTAGATTTGACACCCACATATCTCTCACAATAAAAAAGTTCACAAGAAACTTGGTACAATATATCGAAGCAGTTAATTCCTAACCAAAGTGGCTAGAATCTCCACAGCCAATTCCCAGCTAATCTCCACCCCACTCTATGCATCCCCCATACTTAACAAACAGACAGACAGACCTACACATGCTTGTTTGCTTGGATGCTTGTTACAACAAAATTGCTAAACTTGCCACTGGAACCCCCTACCACAGCCATCATTGTATCTCCCTTAAAGAACTAAACTGACTAGAACTCCCACAACTCCTTCACTTTAATCAACTCACCCTCGATCATAAACTTAACATCCTTTCCCTTCAAACCCTTCTCCAATCCTATCATCCCACTAGGCCCCCAAGATCAAGCAACAAAAATCAACTCACTGTTATCAAACCCAAAAACTCAGCAGGAGAAGCCATATTTTCATGTACCATATCTAAACTTTGGAAAAATCTTCCAACCTCTATAACTACTCTACCTTCCGGCAGCCTTTTCAAGACTGTGCTCAAATTCCACTTAAATTTGCACTGGCGTTGTCCTTGTTCTAATCCAGACTAACACCCCCACCCTTACCCCCCCACCTAGACTTTTAACCCTACTATACTACCACCACTACTAACCACAGTCAGAAATAACTAGTTGTCTTTACATACTTTAACATCTTGTCTGACAACTTTGTTGCTAATATTATAAACAACAAAAAACTATGTTAACTTGCAACATTTACTGTATCTACTGTTGATAATCAATATCTTGTTATTGTATTAAAGCCAACAACCTCTAATGTTGTTTACTATTGCTGCAACTTTGTATCTCTATTTATCATGTACAGGATGTGGAGCTTTTCTCTCGGGCATCTGCTCAAAAAGTACCTGCGTCCAGTCGGAATTTCCCAGTAAACAAATGTAAATAAATAAATAAATAAATAAATGTATGGGAAGACTATTCCAGAGCATGGGCAGTCTCTGGGTTATGAACCTGTCCCTCCAGCATGTTCTGTTGATTGTGGTAATGAGGTTGAGGTCCCTGGAGCATGTGGTGCGGAGGGATTGGGATTTCTTTGGGTGTAACATTTATAACAGGGCTGGGTCAGACATGGCTTTGTAAGTCAAGCAGAGATTGCCTCTTAATAGACGATATGAGAAAGAGAAAAGCTGGAGATTTTTTGAATCTGTCCATGTAGAGCATGTGTTTAAGGCCTAGGATCCTCTTTGTGAGGTACTTTTGTGGCCTTTCCAGCTGTTGCAGGTGTTTAGTGAGGTACATGCCAAATGGGGCATTATACTCGATGACTGGTCTAATCAGGGAGATACCAAAAAATTTTACATATGAGGTAAACAATGTTTCACTTAACAAAATCACTAACAAATTATTATTATTTTGGAATTTTACAGCATTACTAAAAAATTTTACATATGAGGTAAACAATGTTTCACTTAACAAAATCACTAACAAATTATTATTATTTTGGAATTTTACAGCATTACTTTTCAAAAATTTGTATTAACCAGAAAGCAGTTATTGACATGAGATACTCAGGGTAAACACATCAGTGCAAATCACAGATGTATTCTGACAGAATTTCTTTATTACACAATATTTTATTTGTAATTCTTCTCTGAAACATAAATTCTGGACACAAATGCTATATTGCACATGCTCAAAACATGTGCATAACATTTAGCTCAGTGGAACACCTCAACACTATTTTTTTTGCCAAAGTGCTAACCTCCTTGTACTCCCAGAGGAGGACATGCCCACATCCGTCAAACTTATATACCAAGTCCACCTTTACGCAACACTGGGGAAAGGATAAAATCATTAAAACAATGAATACTGGCTTCAACCAATAGATTTTTTTACACTTTCATGAGAGAGTAAGCAAATCTTTGGATCTAGAGCAGTGAGCACAGGAGATAAACATTTTATTGGCTGGATATAATATATCATAAACTGACTGCATCAATCTTAGTATAGGGTAACACCTAAGATTATGTCTGTACTGCATGACTACTGAAATATAAATGTAATGTATTTAATCAATGACACTGCAGCTAAGATTTAGCTTACAATTGCATACTATGCATTTAAATTTGTATATTAATTTGTCCAGACATGGATTCCACTTTAAATCTGTTTACCTCTGGATTGTGGGCCCATCACCACCAATTAATACTGTTACCATCATCATACTTTGTTCTCTTTCCTTCTATAATCAATGTCTTAAAACTACAAATATTTTTTGCATATAACAGGACAGCAAAAGGTTTAGTGAAATGCATATATAATGATATATTTTATACTTCATTTATCTTAAGAACTGGACATCATTTGAGTCATATTCAGAAATACATAGTACGCAGCAAACATTTTTTTCCAGCAGGATTGTTCAGTGTGCTATATATATGTGACACAGATCTCTGTAGTGCTACAGCAGTACACAGCTGCAGGGAGGTAGGTAGTATAGTGGTGTGCAGCTGCAGGTAGGCAGCAAGTGCTACGGCACAGTGTAATGGCACATAGTCAAGCTGAGCTACAAGATTGTGCAGCTTCAGGAAGATAGATAATGCTATAGTGGTATGCAGCTGCAGGTAGGTAGGTAGTGCTACAGCATTGTGCAGTAGCAAGTAGTCAGGCTGAGCTACTAGAGTGCGTAGCTGCAGGTAGGTAGGTAGTGCTATAGTGGTGTGCAGCTGCAGGTAGGTAGTGCTACAGAGGTGTGCAGCTGCAGGTAGACAGGTAGTGCTACATCGTTGTGCAGCTGTAGGTAGGTAGAGCTATAGTGGTGTGCAGCTGCAGGTAGGTAGGTAGAGCTAGAGCAGTATGCAACTGCAGGAAGGGAGGTAGTACTACAGTGGTATACAGCTGCAGGCACAGGTAGGTTAGAGCTAGTGTGGTGTGCAGCTGCAGGTAGGTAGGTAGAGCGAGAGTGGTGTGCAGCTCCAGGTAGGTAGTGCTACAGTTGTGTACAGCTGCAGGCAGGTAGATAGAGCTACAGTGATGTTCAGCTGCACATAGCAAGTAGTGCTATAGCAGTGTGCAGCTGCACATGAGTAGTGCTATAGTGGTGTGCAGCTGCAGCTAGGTAGTGCTACAGTGGTGTGCAGCTGCAGGTAGATATTGCAGTAGTGGTGTACAGATATAGGTACATTGTGGTACAGCAGGATACAGCTGTAGCTAGTGCTATGGAGGTGTTGCAGCTGCAGGAAGATAGGTAGTGCTTCAGCAATGTGCAGCTGCAGGTAGGTCAGTAGTGCTAAAGCAGTGTGCATCTGTGGGTAGGTAGTGCTACAGTGGTTTGCATCCAGAGATAGGTAGATAGTGCTGTAGCAGTGTGCATCTGCAGATAGGTAGGTAGTGCTACAGTTGTGTACAGCTGTAGGTAGGTAGTGCTGCTGTGATGTGCAGTTGCAGGTAGGCAAGTAGTGCTACAGCTGTATCTAGCTGCAGGTAGGTAGGTAGTGCAGTTGACGATAATGGTATAGTGGTGTGAAGATGTAGGAATGTTATGCTACAGTGGTATGGAGCCGTAGGCAGGTAGGGCTACAGTGGTATAGAGATGGAAGGAGTTAGTGCTACAGCAGTGTGCAGCTGCAGGTAGCTAAGTAATGCTACAACAGTGTGCAGATACAGGAAGGTAGGTAGTGTTACAGCTGTGTAAAGCTGCAGGTAGGTAGTGCTACAGCCATGTGCAGCTGCAGGTAGGTAGTAATACAGTGGTGTGCAGCTGCAGGTAGATATTGATATAGTGGTGTGCAGATTTAGGTAAATTGTGAAACAATGATATACAGCTGCAGGTTGGTAGTGCTATAGCTCTGTGCAGCTGCAGATGAGTAGGTAGTAATATACTGGTGTGCAGCTGCAGGTAGATATTGATATACTGGTGTACAGACTTAGGTACTCCGTGCAACAGTGGTATAAAGCTGAAAGTCAGTTGTGCTACAGCAGAGTGCAGCTGCAAGTATGTAAGTAATGCTACAGCAGTGAACAGCTACAAATAGATATTACTATACTGGTGTGCAGCTTAAAGTAGTTAGGTAGTACTACAGTGGTCTGCAGCTGTAGGTAGGTAGTACTACAATGATGTGCAGCTGCAGGTAGATTATACTGGTATGCAGCTGGAGGCAGGTTGTACTATATTGGTGTGCAGCTGCAGGCAGGGTAGTGCTACAGTGGTGTGCAGCTGCAGGATGGCAAGTAGTGCTACAGCAGTGTTTAGCTGCAGGTATATATTACTAAAGTAGTGTGCAGATTTAGGTACATAGTGCTGCAGTGGTATACAGCTGCAGGTAGGTAGTGCTACAGTGGTATACAGCTGCAGGTAGGTAGTGCTACAGTGGGGTGCAGCTGCAGGTATGTAGGTAGTGCTACAGTGGTGTGCATCTGAATGTAGACATTGCTACTACGATGTGCAGATTTAGGTACAATGTGTCACAGTGGTATACAGCTGCAAGCGGTAGGTATTGCTAAAGTGGTGTGCAGCTGTAGGTAGGCAGTGCTACAGTCATGTGGAGCTGCAAATAGGTAGTGCTATAGTGGTGTGCTACTTCAAGTAGGTAGTACTACAGTTGTGTGCAGCTGCAGATAGGCAGGTAGTGCTAAACTGGTGTGCAGCTGCAGGTAGTTTAGCACTACCTGCCTACCTGCAGCTGCACACCAGTTTAGTACTACCTGCCTACCTGCAGCTGCCTACAACTGTAGTACTACCTACAGTTCTATGCACCTGCAAGTAGGCAGGTAGTGCTAGACTGGTTTGCAGCTGCAGGTAGCCAGGTAATGCTACAGCATTGTAGAGCTGCAGGTAGGTATGTAGTGTTGCAGTGGTGTGCAGCTGCAGGTAGATATTCTAATAGTGGTGTCCAGATATAGATTCATTGTGGCATAGCAGTATACAGCTGCAGGTAAGTTGTGCTACAGTGGTGTTCAATTGCAGGAAGGTAGGTAGCACTTCAGCTACGAGCAGCTGCAGATAGGTACCACTACAGCAGTGTACAGTTGCAGGTAGGTAGGTAATGCTACAGTGATGTGCAGCTGCAGGTAGGTATGTAGTGCTACAGTGGTGTGCAGCTACAGGCAGGTAAGTAGTGCTACAGCAATGTGCAACTGCAGGTAGGTAGTACTACAGCTGTGTGCAGCTGCAGATAGATATTGCTACAGTGGTATACAGCTGCAAGTAGGTACATAGTGCTTCAGCTGTGTTCAACTACATGTAGGTAGTGCTACTGCAGTGTTCACATGTAGGTAGGTAGTACTACAGTGGTGTGCAGCTGCAGGTAGATATTGCTATAGTCATGTACAGATTTATGTGCCTTGTGCTACAGTAGTATGCAGCTGCAGGTAGATAGTGGTAAAGTGGTGTGCAGCTGTAGGTAGGAAATTCTACAGCCATTTAGAGCTGCAAAGAGGGAGTGTTATAGTGGTATGCAGCTTCAGGTAGGCAGTACTACAGTTGTGTGCAGCTGCAGATAGGTACTGCTAGAGTGGTGTTCAGCAGCAGGTAGATATTGCAATAGTTGTGTTCAGATATAGGAATGTGCTACAGTAGAACACAGCTGTAGGTAGTGCTACAGTGGGATGCAGCTCAAGTAGGTAGGTAGCACTGCAGGGATGAGCAGCTGCAAGTACGTCAGTGGTACTACATCACTGTATTCCTGTAGATAGGAAGTACTACAGTGGTGTGCAGCCACAGATAGATAGGTAGTGCTATGGCAGTGTGCCACTGCAGATAGGTAGGGACTGCTAAAGTGGTGTGCAGCTTCTAGTAGGTAGTACTACAGTTGTGTTCAGCTGCAGGTAGGTAGTGCTACAGCGGTATGCAGCTGCAGGTAGGTAGGAAGAGCTATAGTGGTGTGCAGCTGCAGGTAGGTAGAGCTACAGAGGTATGCAGTGCAGCTGCAGGTATTCAGATAGTGCTACAGAGGTGTACAGATGTAGGTAGGTAGGTAGGTAATGCTGCAGTGATGTGCAGCTGCAGATAGGAAGTAGTGCAACAATGCTATTCAGCTCCAGGTAGGTAGGTAGTGATTCAGTGGTGTGCAGCTGCAGGGAGGTAGGTAGAGCTACAGCAGTGCACAGCTGCAGGTGGATAGTACTACAATGGTGTGTAGCTGCAGGTGGGCAATACTACAGCAGTGTGCAGCTGCAGGTAGGTAGGCAGTGCTACTTGGAGTACACCTGCAGGTAGGTAGGCAGTGCAACTGTGGTGTGCAGTTGCAGTTAGGTATTGCTACAGTGGTGTGCAGCTGCAGGTAGGTAGGCAGTGTTACAGCTGTGTGCAGCTGCAGAAGAGCAGGTAGGGAGTGCTACAGATGTGTGCAGCTGCAGGTAGGCAGGCAGTGTTACACCAGTGTGCAGCTGCAGGTAGATAGATAGAGCTAAAGCAGTGTGCAGCTGCACGTAGATAGTACTAGAATAGTGTGCAGCTGCAGGTGGGTAATACTACAGCAATGTACAGCTGCATGTAGATAGGAAGCACTACTTGGTGTGCATCTGCAGGTAGGTAGGCAGTGCAAGAGTGGTGTGCCACTGCAGTTAGGTATTGCTACAGCAGCATTCAGCTGCTGGTAGGTAGCTCTTCAGTGCTACAGCGGTGTGCAACTGCAGGTAGGTAGTGCTACAGCAGGGTGCATCTGCAGGAAGGTAATGCTATAGTAGTGTGCAGCTGCAGTAAGGTAATTCTAGAGCAGTGTGCAGCTGCATATAGTTAGGTAGTACTAAAGTAGTGTGCAGCTGCAGATAGGTAGTGCAATAGCTGTGTGCATCTACAGATATGTAGGTAGTTCCGCAGTGGTGAACAGCTGCAACTAGGTAGAGTTACAGGGGTATAGAGATGTGGGTAGGTAGTGCTACAGCAGTTTGCATCTACAGATTATTAGGGAGTGCAACAGTGGCCCTCAGGTCCAGTTAGTAAAGTAGTGTTACAATGGTGTAAAGCTGCAGGAAGGTAGGTTGTACTACAGTGGTGTGAAGCTGCAGGTATGTAGGCAGGGCTACATTGTTGTGCAGATGGAGGTAAGTACGTAGTGCTACAACAATGTGCCACTGCAGATATCTAGGTAGTGCTACAGTGGTGTGCAGCTCTAAGTAGGTTGATGGTACTACAGCAGTGTGCAGCTGCAGGTAGTTGGGTAAAGCTAGAGCTGTTTGCAGCTGCAGTGAGGTAGCTAGAGCTAGAACTGTGTGCAGCTCCAGGTAGGTAGCAGCTCCAGGTAGGTAGACTACAGTGGTGTGCAGCCGCAGGTAGGTAGGTGGGTAGGTAGAGCTACAGTGGTGTGCAGCTGCAGGTAGGTAGAAAAAGCTACAGTGGTGTGCAGCTGCAGGTAGGTAGTACTACAATGCTGGGCAGCTGCAGGTGTGTAGTTCTGTAGCAGTGTGCAGCTGCAGGTAAGTAGGCAGCACTACTTGGTGTACCTCTGCATGAAGGTAGGCAGTGCAACAGTGATGTGCAGTTGCAGTTAGGTATTGCTACAGCTGAGTGCAGCTGCAAGGAGGTTGGCAGTGCTACAGTGGTATGCAGGTGCAGGTTGGAAGGTAGGAAGTGCTACAGACGTGTGCAGCTGCAGACAGGTAGGTAGAGCTACAGCAGTGCACAGCTGTAGGTAGATAGTACTAGAATGGTGTGCAGCTGCAGGTGTTTAGTACTTCAGCACTGTGCAACTGCAGGTAGGTAATACGTGCTACTTGGTGTGCATCTGCAGGTAGGTAGGCAGGGCAACAGTGCTGTGCAGCTGCAGTTAGGTATTGTTACAGTGGTGTGCAGGTGCAAGGAGGGAAGGTAGGCAGTGCTACAGCGTTGTGCATCTACAGGTTGGTAGGCAATGCTACAGCGTTGTGCAGCTGCGGGTAGGTAGTGCTGCAGCACTGTGCAGCTACAGATAGGTAGGTAGTGCTACAGCAGTGTGCAGCTGCAAGTAGATAATTCCTCAGCAGTGTGCAGTGGCACACAGGTAAGTAGTGCTATAGTGGTGTGCAGCTGCAGATGGATAATGCTATAGTGGTGTGCACATGTAGGCATGTTGTTCTACAGTGATATGCAGCTACAGTTAGGTATTGTTACAGCATTGTGCAGCTGCAGGAAGGTAGATAGGCAGTACCACAGTGGTGTGCAGCTGCAGGTAGGCAGTGCTACAGAGTTGTGTAGCTGCAAGTAAGTAGTGCTATAGCAATCTGCAGCTGCAGAAAGGTAGTGCTACAGCAGTGTGCATCTGCAAGTAGATAGTGCTACAACAGGGGTAGCTGCAGGTAGGTAGTGCTACAGTAGTGTGCAGCTGCAGATAGGTAGGTATTGCTAAATGGTGTGCAGCTGCAGGTATGTAGTGCTACAGCAGGGTGCAGCTGCAGATTGGTAGGCAGTGCTACAGCAGTGTGCAGCTGGAGTTAGTGCTACAATAGTGTGCAGCTACACATAGGTAGGTAGTGCTATAGCATTGCGCAGCTGCAGATAAATAATGGCATAGTGGAGTGCACATGTAGATGTGTTGTTCTACAGTTGTATAGAGATGTAGCTACGTAGTGCTACAGTGGTATGCAGTTGCAGTTAGGTATTGCTACAGTCTTGTGCAGCTGCCGGTAGGTAGGTAGGCAGTGGTACAGTGGTGTGCAGCGGTAGGTAGGTAGGCAGTGCCACAGTGTTGTGCAGCTTCAGGTAGATAGTGCTACAGCAGTGTGCAGCTGCATATAGGTAGGTAGTGCTACAGTGGTATGCAGCTGCAGTTAGGTAGTACTACAGTAGTGGGCAGCTGCAAATAGGTAGGTAGTGCTATAGAGGTGTACAGCTGCATATAATAGTATAATGGTGTGCAGATGTAGGCATGTTGTTCCACAGTGGTATAGAGCTGTAGGTATGTAGTGCTACAGTGGTGTGCAAGTGCAGTTAGGTATTGCTACAATGGTGTACAGCTGCAGGTAGGAAGGTAGTGTGTGCTACAGTGTTGTGCAGCTGCAGGTACATAGTGCTACAGCAGTATGCAGCTGCAGATAAGTAGGTTGCTCTACAGTGGCATGTAGCTGCAGGTAGGTAGTGCTGCAGCAAGGTGCAGCTGCATATAGGTAGGTAGTGCTAAAGCAGTGTGCAATTGCAGTTAGGTAGTGCTACAGTACTGTGAAGCTGCAGATAGGTAGGTAGTGCTACAGCGGTGTGCAGCTGCATTTAGGTAAAGCTGCAGCAGAGTGCAGCTGCACATAGGTAGGTAGTGCTATAGTGGTGTGCAGCTGCATATAGATAATGGTATAGATGTGTGCACATGTAGGCATGTTGTTCTACAGTGGTATAAAGCTGTAGACAGGCAGTGCTATAGTGGAGCAGCTGCAGCTAGGTAGTGTGACAGGACTATAGAGATGTGGGTAGGTAGTGCTTCAGCAGTTTGCAGCTGCAGGTAATTAGAGTAGAACAGTGGTCCTCAGATGCAGTTAGTAAGGTAGTGCTACAGTGGTGTGAAGCTGCAGCAATGTAGGTAGTGCTACAGTGGTGTGAAGCTGCAGGTATGTAGGTAGGGCTACAGTGATGTCCAGCTGGAGATAGGTAGGTAGTGCTACAACAATGAGCAGCTGCAAATTGATAGGTAGTGCTGCAATGGTGTGCAGATGTTATTAGGTAGGTGTACAGCTGGGAGTAGGGGAGATAGAGCTACAGTGGTGTGCAGCTGCAGGTATTTAGGTAGAGCTAGAATTGTGTGCAGCTGCAGTGAGGTGGCTAGACCTAGAGCAGTGTACAACTCCAGATAGATAGCTAGAGTAGTGTGCAACTCTAGGTAGGTAGTGCTACAGTGGTGTGCAGCTGCAGGTAGATAGACCTACAGTGGTGTGCAGTTGCAAGTAGGAAGAGCTACAGCTGTGTGCAGCTGCAGGCACTTAGGTAGAGCTACAACTGTGTGCAGCTGCAGGTAGGTAGTTAGAGCTACAGTGCTTTGCAGCTGCAGGTAGGTAGGCAGAGCTACAGCAGTGTGCAGCTGGAGGCAGGTAGGTGGTGTTGCAGTGGTGTGCAGCTGCAGGTATTCAGGCAGTGCTACAGAGGTGGACAGATGCAGGTAAGTAAGTAGTGCTACAGCTATGTGCAGCTGCAGGTAAGTAGATAGATCTATAGTGGTGTGCAGTTGGAGTTAGGTTGCGGTACAGCAATGTGCAACTTCAGGTAGGCAGAGCTACAGCAGTGTGAAGCTGCAGATAGGTAGTTAGTGCTACAGCAGTGTACAGCTGCAGGTAGGTAGGTAGAGCTACAGTAGTTTGCAGGTAGATAGGTGGTGCTACAGTGTTGAGCAGCTGCAGATATTCAGGCAGAGCTACAGAAGGGTCCAGATGCAGGTATGTAGGTAGTGCTACAGCACTATGCATCTGCAGATATGTTGTAGTGCTACAATAGTGTTCAGCTGCAGGTAGGTAGGTGGTACTACAGTAGTCTGCAACTGCATGTAGGTAGGTGGTGCTACAGTTTCAGGCAGCTGCAGATGTTCAGGCAGAACTACAGAAGGGTGCAGATGCAGGTAGGTAGTGCTACAGCGATGTGCAGCTGCAGATCTGTGGTAGGTTCATAGGTAGGTACTAGGCTATCAGCCCTAGGGCATATACAGGCCCAGCCAAAAAGGTACCCTGGCTTTTGCCACCCAAGAAAATAATTGTCCTGTGCCACTGTCGAGCAGAGCTGCAGAAGTGATCCCCGGGTGAATTTCCTATTTCCCATCCAATCATCAAGATTTTTCTTGAAGAGTGCTAATGAGGAGCTTTGTTTGATATAGATAGGTAGTTTATTCCAGAGTATGGGAAGTCTCTGGGACAGGAATCTATCCCTCCGGCATGTTCTGTTTATTGTGGTGACAAGGCTTAGGTCCCTAGAGCATGTAGCTCAGAGGGATTGGGATTTCTTTAAGTGGAGCATGTCCAACAGCTCTGGGTTTGACATAGCTTTGTATGTTAGGCAGAGATCACCTCTGAGTAGGCGATATGCGATGGATTAAAGCTGGAGTTTTTTGAGACGGTCTGCGTAGGGCATCTGTTTGAGGTCGGTAATCTTCTTTGTGAGGTATTTCTGCAGCCTTTCCAGTTGTTGTAGATGTCTTGTGATGTGCATACCAAAAGAGACGTTTTACTCTATAATGGGTCTAATGAGTGATGAGTAGAGGGGAACAATGACCTCTTTTTTTCTGGATGAGAAACATTTTGTGATGAGGTGTGCCACATAGAAGGCTTTCCTGACTACTGTGGTAATGTGATTATCAAAGCAGAGACTACTGTCCACCTGTGTCCCAAGGTCTCTTATCACACTTTCGGTGTTAAGTATACTGCCACCTATGTTGTAGTTCATGGGTACAGAGTTTTTACCAAAGGGGATGACAATGCACTTTTTGGCATTGAGCTTGGCCATGGCTTTAACACCAGGCATCTGTCTCAGTGAGGCCCTTTTGTAGGATTTTGTGCTACGATGGTGTTCAGCTGCAGGTAGGTAGTGTTATAACAGTGTGCTGCAGCAGGTAGGTAGGCAGTGCTACTTGGTGTTCATCTGCAGGTAGGTAGGCAGTGCAACAGTGATGTGCAGTTTCAGTTAGGCATTGCTACAGGTCAGTAGGTAGAGTTAGACTGGTATGTAGCTACAGGTAAATTGTACTAGAATGGTGTGCAACTGCAGGTGGGTAGTACTACAGAAGTGTGTAGCTGCAGGTAGGTAGGCAGTGCTACTTGGTGTGTATCTGCAGGTAACTAAGCAGTGCAACAGTGGTGTGCAGCTACAGTTCCATATTGCTACAGAGGTGTGCAGCTGCAGGTAGGTAGGTAGTGCTACAGGGTTGTGCAGTGGCAGGTAGTTAGTGCTACAGAGGTGTGAAGCTGTGGATAGGTAGGTAGTGCTACAGCAGTGTGCAGCTGCAGGGAGGTAGTGCTACAGCAGAGTGCAGATGGAGGTATGTAGGGAGTGCTACAGTGGTGTGCAGCTGCAGTTAGGTAATGCTACAGCAGTGTGTAGCTGCACAGAGGTAGGTACTGATATAGCAGTGTACAGCTGCAGATACATAATGGTATAGTAGTATGGACATGTAGGCATGTTGTTCTACAGTGGTATAGAGATGTAGGTAGGTAGTGCTACAGTTGTGTACAGCTGCAGTTAGGTAGTGTCACAGAGGTATAGAGATTTGGGTAGGTAGTGCTACGACAGCTTGTAGCTGCAGGTAATTAGGGAATGCAACAATGGTGCTCAGGTGCAGTTAGCAAGGTAGTGCTACAATGGTGTGAAGCTGCAGGAAGGTAGGGAGTGCTACAGTGGTGTGAAGCTGTGGGTGTGTAGGTAGGGCATCAGTGGTGTGCAGTTGCAGGTAAATAGGTAGTGCTACAACAATGTGCAGCTGCTAATTGGTAGGTATTACTGCAGCGGTGTGCAGCTCTAAGTAGATAGGTGGTACTGGATCTAATTTAGATGATTGAAATACCACTTACCCAACTTTCTAAACATTGAGACAAAAGCACTGAAAGTTCATTAAATGAACACTTGCTTCACCGATGAAAACTTCCAGGTAAGGAAGCACTTGGCACCATGTGAACTTTGCTCCTTTCCCCACTGTAGTGTGATCTCAAAGGTAGTATATTTACTTAGGGGGTGGGGATGCAGGCCCCCACATAAGGGGAGTGGGGAATGAAGCCCCCTCACATGGGTGGGTTTAATGTGGTTCATTTTTTGTGTTTCATTGTGGTATGGCCAAGTGGTTACTTACCAGGAGTTTTAAGTCAGTGATGCAAGTGTTCATTTAAGGGAACTTTCGGCACTTTTGTCTCAGCAAGTCAGGTAACTGGTGTTTTAATAATCTAAAGCAGTTCTGGTGGTACTACGGTGGTGTGCAACTGCAGGGAGGTAGCTAGAGATAGAATGGTGTGCAGCTCAAGGTAGGTAGCTACAGTTAGAGTGGTGTTCCGCTCCAGGTAGGTAGGTAGTGCTACAGCAGTGTGCATCTGCAGGTAGGTAGAGCTACAGCAGTGTGTAGCTGCAGGTAGGTAGGTAGAGCTACAGCAGTGTGCAGCTGCAGGTAGGTAGGTAGATCTATAGTGGTGTGCAGCTGCTGGTAGGTAGGTAGCGCTACAGTGGTATGCAGCTGCAGGTAGGTAGGTGGTATTACAGCTGTGTGCATCTGCAGGTAGGTAGAGCTACAGCAGTGTACAGCTGCAGGTAGGTAGAGTTACAGCAGTGAGCTGCTGTTGGTAAGTAGGTAGAGCTACAGTGGCATGCAGTTGCAGGTAGGTGGTGCTACAGTGGTGTGCATCTGTGGGTAAGTAGGTGGTGCTACAGCAGTGCATATCTGCAGGTAGGTGGTGCTACAGCAGTGAGCAGCTGCAGGTAAGTGGTGCTACAGCAGGGTGCAGATGCAGGTAGGTGGTGCTACACTGGTGTGCAGTTTCAGGAAAGGAGGTTTTGCTACAGCGGTGTGCAGCTGCAGATAACTAGGTAGTGCTACAGCAGTGTGCACCTGCAGGTAGGTAGGTAGAGCTACACAGGTGTGCAGTTGCAGGTAGGTAGATAAGCAGTGCTACAGTGGTGTGCAGCTGCAAGTAAGTAGACAGTGCTACAGCAGTGTTCAGCTGCAGGTAGGTAGGTGTTATACAATGGCATGCAACTGCAAATAGGTAGTGTTGTAGTTATGTGCAACTTCAAGTAGGTAGGTAGACCTACAGTGGTGTGCAGCTGTAGGTAGGTAGTGCTAAAATGGTCTGCAGTTGCTGGTAGATAGCACTACCTACCTGCTGCTGCACGTCATTGTAGAATGACCTAAGTACAGCTGCACACCACTTTTAGTAGGCAGGTAGGTAGTTATACAATGGTATGCAGCTGCAGGTTGGTAGTACTACAGCAGTGTGCAGCTGCAGGTAGCAGAGTAGATCATGCTACAGTTGTGTGCAGCTGCAGGTAGCCAGGTAGTGCTACAACTGTGAGCAGTTACAGATATGTAAGTAGTGTTACAGTGGTGTGCAGCGGCAGATAGGTACATAGTACTACAGTGGTGTGCAGTTGCAGATAAGTAGTTAGTGCTACAGCAGTGTACAGGTGCAAATATGTAGTAGTATAGTGTTGTGCAGCTACTGGTAGGTAGTGCTATAGCAGTGTGCAGCTGCAGGTAACAAGGTAAGTAGTGCTACAGGGGTGTGCAGTTGCAGGTAGGTAGGTAGAGCTACAGTGGTGGAAGCTGCAGGTACGTAGGTGGTACTACAGTGGTGTGCAGATGCAGGTCAGTAGGTAGTGCTACACAGGTGCTCAGCTGCAAGAAGATAGGTAGTGCTTCAGTGATGGGCAGCTGCAATAGGTAGCACTACAGCAGTGAATAACTGCAGGTAAGTCAGTAGTGCTAAAACAATGTGCACCTTTAGGTAGGTACTGCTCCAGTGGTTTGCAGCCACAGATAGGTAGATAGTGCTACAGCACTGTGCAACTGCAGATAGGTAGGCAGTGCTGCAGCGGTGTACAACTGGAGATTGGTAGTACTACAGCAGTGTGCAGCTGTGGGTAGATAGGTAAGTAGGTAGGTAGGCAGTGCTACAGCTGTGTGTAGCTGCAGGTAGGTAGGTAGTGCTACAGGGGTTTGCAGCTACAGAGAATGCTATACTAATGTGAAAATGTAGGAATGTTGTGCTACAGGTATAGAGATGTAGGTAGGTAGTGTTACTGTGGTGTACAGATGCAGGTAGGTGGTGCTACTGTGTTATAGAGATGTAGGTAGATATGACTACAGTGTTATAGAGCTGCAAGTAAGTAGTGCTTCAGCAGTGTGCAGCTGCAGGTAGGCAGGTAGTGCTGCAGGGGTTTGGAGCTTTAGAGAATGCTATACTGTTTTGAAGATGTAGGAATGCTGTGCTGTAGTGGTACAAAGATGTAGGTAGGTAGTGCTACAGTGGTGTGCAGATGCAGGAAGGTAGGAAGTGCTACAGCAGTGTGCAGATGCAGGGAGGTAGGTAGTGCTACAGCAATGTGCAACTGCAGATATGTAGGTAATGCTACAGCAGTGAGAAGCTACAAGTAGGTTTTATTATAGTGGTGTGCAGCTTGAAGTAGGTAGGTAGTGCTACAATGGTCTGCAGCTGTCGGTAGGAAGGTAGTGCTACAACAATGTGCAGCTGCAGGTAGATTATACTATAGCAGTGTGCAGCTGCTGGTAGGTTGTAGTTTAGCGGTGTGCAGCTGCAGGTAGGTAGTGCTACAGTGGTGTGCAGCTGCAGGCAGGTACGTAGAGCTACATATCTCTTTAGATGCAGGTAGGTAGTACTACAGTGGTGTGCAGCTGCAAATAGGTAGTTCTATAGTGGTAAGCAGTTTCAAGTAGGTAGTAATACAGTTATGTGCAGCTGTAGGTAGGAAGGCAGTGCTACAGCAGTGTGCAGCTGCAGGTAGGTAGGTAGTATTACAGAGGGGTGCAGCTACATATAGGTAGATGGTGCTACAGCAGTGTGCAGCTACAAATTGGTACAGAGTCCTACAGTGGTGTGCAGCTGTAGGTAGGTAGTACTACAGTGATGTGCAGCTGCAGGTAGGTAGGTAATGATACAGCCAAGTGCAGCTGTCAGTAAGTAGTGCTACAGTGGTGAGCAGCTGCAGTTAGGTAGTGCTACAGCGGTGTGCAGCTGCAGGTAAATATTGCAATAGTTGTGCGCAGATGTAGGAACATTGCGGTACAATAGTATATAGTTGTAGGTAGTGCTACAGGGGTATGAAGCTGCATGTTGGTAGCTCTACAGGGGTGAGCAGCTGCAGGTAGGTTGGTAGTGCTACAGCAGCGTGCACCTGCACGTAGGAAGTGCTACAGTACTATGCAGCCACAGATAGGTAGGCAGTGCTACAGGAGTGTGCAGCTGCAGATAGGTAGGTAGTGCTAAAGCATTGTGCAGCTGTAGGTAGGTAGTGTACAGCTATGTGCAGTAGCAAATAGGTAGTGTTATATCAGTGTGCAGCTTCAAGTAGGTAGTACAACAGTTGTGTGCAGGTGCAGGTAGCTAGGTAGGGCTAAAGTGGTGTGCAGCTTCAAGAAGGCAGTACTACAATTGTGTGAAACTGTAGGTAGGAAGGCAGTGCTACAGCAGTGTATAGCTGCAGGTAGGTAGGTAGTATTACAGAGGTGTGCAGTTGCATATAGGTAGGTAGTGCTACAGCAGTGTGCAGCTAAAAATTAGTACATAGTTTTACAGTTGTGTGCAGCTGTTGGTAGGTAGGTAGGTAATGGGTAGGTACGGCCATGTGCAGTAGCAAATAGGTAGTGTTATAGCAGTGTGCAGCTTCAAGAAGGCAGTACTACAGTTGTGTGAAACTGTAGGTAGGAAGGCAGTGCTACATCAGTGTAGAGCTGCAGGTAGGTAGGCAGTATTACAAAGGTGTGCAGTTGCATATAGGTAGGAAGTGCTACAGCGATGTGCAGCTAAAACTTAGTAATAGTCTTACAGTTGTGTGCAGCTGTTGGTAGGTATGTAGGTAATGGGTATGTATGACCATGTGCAGCTGCAGGTAGATATTGCTACAGTGGTGAGCAGCTGCAGTTAGGTAGTGCTACAGCAATGTGCAGCTGTGTTCAGCTGCAGGTAGGTAGTACTACAGTGGTGTGCAGCTGCAGGTAGATATTGCTGTAGTGGTGTGCAGATGTAGGTACATTGTGTTACAGTGGTATGCAGATGCAGGTAGGTAGTGGTAAAGTGGTCTGCATGTAGGAAGTGCTACAGCTATGTAGAGCTTCAAATAGGTAGTGCTATAGTAGTATGCAGCTTCAAGTAGGTAGTACTACAGTTGTGTGCAACTATAGGTATGAAGGCAGTGCTACAGCAGTGTGCAGCTTCAGGATAGGTAGGTAGTATTACAGAGGTGTGCAGTTGCATATAGGTGGATAGTGCTACAGTAGTGTGCAGCTACAAATTGGTACATAGTCTTACAATGGTGTGCAGCTGTAGGTAAATAGGTAGGTAATGGTACAGCTATGTGCAGCTGTCTGTAAATACTGCTACAGCTGTGAGCAGCTGCAGTTAGGTAGTGCTACAGCAGTTTGCAGATGCAGATAGGAAATGTTACAGTGGTCTGCAGCCTCAGATAGGTAGATAGAGCTACATCAGTGTGCAGCTGCAGATAGGTAGGTAGTGCTAAAGTGTTGTGCAGCTGTAGGTAGGTAGGTAGGTAGTGTTACAGTCATGTGCAGCAGCAAATAGGTAGTGTTATAGTGGTGTGCAGCTTCAAGAAGGTAGTACTACAGTTGTGTGCTGGTGCAGGTAGCTAGGTAGTGCTAAAGTGGTGTGCAGCTGTAGGTAGTTAGGTACTGATGCACCGGTGTGCAGCTGTATATAGGTAGGTAGTGCTACAGCTGTATGCAGTTGCAGGAAAGTAGTGCTACAGAAGTCTGCAGATGGTGGTAGGTAGTGCTATGTAGCTGCAGGCAAATAGTGCTACAGCAGTGTGCATCTCAGATAACTGGTGCTACAATGGTGTGCAGCTCAGGTAACTAGTGCTACAGTGGTGTGCAGCTGCAGGTAAGTAGTGCTATAGCAGTATGCATCTTCAGGGAGGTAGGTAGTTCTATAGTAATGTGCAGCTGCAGGTACATAGGTAGTGGTACAGCAGTGCATAGCTGCAGGTATTCAGGTAGTACTACAAATGAGTGCAGATGCAGGTAGGTAGTGTTACACTAGTGTGCAGCTGCAGGTAGGTATGTAGAGCTACAGTGGTATGCAGCTGCAGGTAGGTGGTGCTACAGTGGTGTGCATCTGTGGGTAAGTAGGTGGTGCTACAGCAGTGCACAGCTGCAGGTAAGTGGTGCTACAGCAGGGTGCAGATGCAGGTAGGTGGTGCTATACTGGTGTGCAGTTTCAGGAAGGGAGGTTTTGCTACAGCGGTGTGCAGCTGCAGATAACTAGGTAGTGCTACAGCATTGTGCACCTGCAGGTAGGTAGGTAGAGCTACACAGATGTGCAGCTGCGGGTAGGTAGATAAGCAGTGCTACAGTGGTGTGCAGCTGCAAGTAAGTAGGCCGTGCTACAGCACTGTTCAGCTGCAGGTAGGTAGGTGTTATACAATGGCATACAGCTGCAAATAGGTGGTGTTGTAGTTATGTGCAGCTTCAAGTAGGTAGGAAGACCTACAGTGGCGTGCAGCTGTAGGTAGGTAGTGCTAAAATGGTCTGCAGTTGCAGGCAGATAGCACTACCTACCTGCAGCTGCATGTCGTTGTAGAATGACCCAAGTACAGCTGTACACCACTTTTAGTAGGCAGGTAGGTTGTTATACAATGGTGTGCAGTTGCAGGCTGGTAGTACTACAGCAGTGTGCAGCTGCAGGTAGCAGAGTAGATCATGCTACAGTGGTGTGCAGCTGCAGGTAGGCAGGTACTGCTACAGCTGTGAGCAGTTACAGATATGTAAGTAGTGTTACAGTGGTGTGCAGTGGCAGATAGGTAGGTAGTACTACAGTTATGTGCAGCTACAGATAAGTAGTTAGTGCTACAGCAGTGTGCAGATGCAAGTATGTAGTAGTATAGTGTTGTGCAGCTGCTGGTAGGTAGTGTGTAGCTGCAGGTAACAAGGTAAGTAGTGCTACAGGGGTATGCAGTTGCAGGTAGGTAGGTAGAGCTACAATGGTGGCAGCTGCAGGTTTGTAGGTGGTACTACAGTGGTGTGCAGATGCAGGTCTGTAGGTAGTGCTACACAGGTGCACAGCTGCAAGAAGATAGGTAGTGCTTCAGTGATGGGCAGCTGCAGGTAGGTAGCACTACAGCAGTGAATAACTGCAGGTAAGTCGGTAGTGCTAAAACAATGTGCACCTTTAGGTAGGTACTGCTCCAGTGGTTTGCAGCCACAGATAGGTAGATAGTGCTACAGCATTGTGCAACTGCAGATAGGTAGGCAGTGCTGCAGTGGTGTACAGCTGGAGATTGGTAGTACTACAGCAGTGTGCAGCTGCGGGTAGGCAGGTAGGTAGGCAATGCTACAGGTGTGTGTAGCTGCAGGTAGGTAGGTAGTGCTACAGGGGTTTGCAGAGAATGCTATACTAGTGTGAAAATGTAGGAATGTTGTGCTACAGTGGTATAAAGATATAGGTTGGTAGTGTTACTGTGGTGTACAGATGCAGGTAGGTGTTGCTACTGTGTTATAGAGATGTAGGTAGATAGGGCCACAATGTTATAGAGATGCAAGTAAGTAGTGCTTCAGCAGTGTGCAGCTGCAAGTAGGTAGGTAGTGCTGCAGGGGTTTGCAGCTGCAGAGAATGCTATACTGCTTTGAAGATGTAGGAATGCTGTGCTACAGTGGTATAGAGATGTAGGTAGTGCTACAGAGGTGTGTAGATGCAGGATGGTAGGTAGTGCTATAGCAGTGTGCAGATGCAAGAAGGTAGGTAGTGCTACAGCAATGCAGATATGTAGGTAATGCTACATCAGTGAGCAGCTACAAGGAGGTTTTATTATAGTGGTGTGCAGCTTGAAGTAGGCAGGTAGTGCTACAATGGTCTGCAGCTGTCGGTAGGAAGGTAGTGCTACAACAATGTGCAGCTGCAGGTAGATTATACTATAGCAGTGTGAAACTGCAGGTAGGTTGCAATTTAGCCATGTGCAGCTGCAGGTAGGTAGTGCTACAGTGGTGTGCAGCTGC
This sequence comes from Protopterus annectens, assembly GCF_019279795.1. NCBI lineage: Eukaryota > Metazoa > Chordata > Ceratodontiformes > Protopteridae > Protopterus > Protopterus annectens. Next base: position 200,663,675 of record NC_056728.1, read on the forward strand.
AGGTAGGTATGCAGTGCTACGGATCTGTTCAGATGCAGGTAGGTAGTACTACAGTGGTGTGCAGCTGCAAATAGGTAGTGCTATAGTGGTATGCAGTTTGAAGTAGGTAGTAATACAGTTATGTGCAGCTGTAGGTAGGAAGGCAGTGCTATAGCAGTGTGCAGCTGCAGGTAGGTAGGTAGTATTACAGAGGTGTGCAGTTGCATATAGGTAGATAGTGCTACAGCAGTGTGCAGCTACAAACTGGTACAGAGTCCTACAGTAGTGTGCAGCTGTAGGTAGGTAGTACTATAGTGATGTGCAGCTGCAGGTAGGTAGGTAATGGTACAGCCATGTGCAGGTGCCAGTAGGTAGTGCTACAGTGGTGAGCAGCTGAAGTTAGGTAGTGCTGCAGTGGTGTGCAGCTGCAGGTAAATATTGCAATAGTTGTGTGCAGATCTAGGAACATTGTGGTACAATAGTATACAGTTGTAGGTAGTGCTACAGGGGTATGAAGCTGCATGTTGGTAGCTCTACAGGGTGAGCAGCTGCAGGTAGGGTGGTAGTGCTACAGCAGTGTGCACCTGCAGGTATTAAGTGCTACAGTAGTGTGTAGCCACAGATAGGTATGTAGTGCTACAGGAGTGTGCAGCTGCAGATAGGTAGGTAGTGCTAAAGCATTGTGCAGCTGCAGGTAGGTAGTGTACAGCCATGTGCAGTAGCAAATAGGTAGTGTTATAGCAGTGTGCAGCCTCAAGTAGGTAGTACTACAGTTGTGTGCAGGTGCAGGTAGCTAGGTAGTGCTAAAGCCGTGTGCAGCTTCAAGAACGCAGTACTACAGTTGTGTGAAACTGTAGGTAGGAAGGCAGTGCTACAGCAGTGTATAGCTGCAGGTAGGTAGGTAGTATTACAGAGGTGTGCGGTTGCATATAGGTAGGTAGTGCTACAGCAGTGTGCAGCTAAAATTAGTATATAGTCTTACAGTTGTGTGCAGCTGTTGGTAGGTAGGTAATGGGTAGGTATGGCCATGTGCAGCTGCAAGTAGATATTGCTACAGTGGTGAGCACCTGCAGTTAGGTAGTGCTACAGTGGTGTGTAGCTGTGTTCAGCTGCAAGTAGGTAGTACTACAGTGGTGTGCAGCTGTAGGTAGATATTGCTGTAGTGGTGTGCAGATTTAGGTACATTGTGTTACAGTGGTATGCAGCTGCAGGTAGGTAGTGGTAAAGTGGTCTGTATGTAGGAAGTGCTATAGCCATGTAGAGCTTCAAATAGGTAGTGCTATAGTGGTATGCAGCTTCAAGTAAGTAGTACTACAGTTGTGTGCAACTCTAGGCAGGAAGGCAGTGCTACAGCAGTGTGCAGCAGCAGGATAGGTAGGTAGTATTACAGAAGTGTGCAGTTGCATGTAGGTGGATAGTGCTACAGTAGTGTGCAGCTACAAATTGGTACATAGTCTTACAGTGGTGTGCAGCTGTAGGTAGATATGTAGGTAATGGTACAGCTGTGTGCATCTGTCAGTAAATACTGCTACAGCTGTGAGCAGCTGCAGTTAGGTAGTGCTACAGCAGTTTGCAGATGCAGATAGGAAATGCTACAGTGGTCTGCAGCCTCAGATAGGTAGATAGAGCTACATCAGTGTGCAGCTGCAGATAGGTAGGTAGTGCTAAAGTGTTGTGCAGCTGTAGGTAGGTAGGTAGTGTTACAGTCATGTGCAGCAGCCAATATGTAGTGTTATAGTTGTGTGCAGCTTCACGTAGGTAGTTCTACAGTTGTGTGCTGGTGCAGGTAGCTAGGTAGTGCTAAAGTGGTGTGCAGCTGCAGGTAGTTAGGTACTGCTGCTGCTGTATGCAAGTAGGTAGTGCTACAGCTGTATGCAGCTACAGGAAAGTAGTGCTGCAGAAATGTGCAGATGGAGGTAGGTAGTGCTATAGCAGGGTGTAGCTGCAGGCAACTAGTGCTACAGCAGTGTGCATCTCAGATAACTAGTGCTACAATGGTGTGCAGCTCAGTTAACTAGTGCTACAGTGGTGTGCAGCTGCAGGCAAATAGTGCTATGGCAGTATGCATCTTCAGGGAGGTAAGTAGTTCTATAGTGATGTGCAGCTGCAGGTACATAGGTAGTGATACAGCAGTGCACAGCTGCAGGTATTCATGTAGTACTACAAATGTGTGCAGATGCAGGTATGTAGCATTACACTGGTGTGCAGCTGCAGGTAGAGCTACAGTGGTGCTCATCTGCAGGTAGGTAGTACTACAATTGTGTGCAGCTGCCGGTTGGTAGTACTACAGCAGTGTGCAGCTGAAGGTAGGTAAGCAGTCCTACTTGGTGTGCGTCTGCAGGTAGGTAGGCAGTGCAACAGTGGTGTGCAGCTGCAGATACGCAGTGCTACAGTGGTGTACAGCTAGCGGTAGGTAGTGCTACAGCAGTGTGCAGATGCAGGAAGGTAGGTAGTGCTACAGCAACATGCAACTGCAGAAAGGTAGGTAGTAATACAGTGGTGTGCAGCTGCAGGTAGATACTGATGTAATTGTGTGCAGATTTACGTACATTGTGCAGCAATGGTATACAGCTGCAGGTCAGTAGTGCTACTGCAGTGTGCAGCTGCAGGTATGTATGTAATGCTACAGGAGTGAGCACGTAAAAATAAGTTTTATTGTTGTGGTGTGCAGCTTCAAGTAGGTAAGTAGTGCAACAGTGGTCTGACGCTGTCGGTAGGTAGGCAGTGCTACAACAATGTGCAGCTCCAAGTAGATTATACTACAGTTCTATGCAGCTGCAGGTAGGTTGTACAACAGTGGTGTGCAGCTGCAGGAAGGCAGATAGTGCTACAGCGGTGTGCAGCTCAGAAGGCAGGTAGTGCTAAAGCTGTGTTCATCTGCAGGTAGGTAGTACTACAGTGGTGTGCAGTTGCAGGTAGCTATTGCTATAGTGGTGTGGATATTTAGGTACATTGTGTTACAGTGGCATGCAGATGCAGGTAGGTATTGATAAAGTTGTCTGTAGGTAGGAAGTGCTACAGTGATGTAGAGCTGCAAGTAGGTAGTGCTACAGTGACATGCACCTTCAAGTAGGTAGTTCTACAATTGTGTGCAACTGTAGGTAGGAAGGCAGTGCTACAGCAGTGTGCAGCTGCAGGTAGATAGGTAGTATTACAGAGGTGTGCAGTTGTGTATATGTAGTGCTACAGCAGTGTGCAGCTGCAAACTGGTACATAGTACTACAGTGGTTTGCAGCTGTAGGTAGGTAATGGTACAGCTGTGTGCAGCTGCCAGTGAATAGTGCTACAGCGTTGAGCAGATTCAGTTAGGTAGGCTACAGTGGTGTGCAGCTGTGGATGGGAAATGCTACAGTGATGTACAGCCACAATTAGGTAGATAGTGCTACAGCAGTGTGCAGCTGCTGACAGGTAGGTAGTGCTACAGTGCAGCTGTAGGTAGGTAGGTACTGTTACAGCCATGTGCAGCAGCAAACAGGTACTGTTATAGTGGTGTGAAGCTTCAAGTAGGTAGTACTACAGTTGTGTACAACTGCAGGTAGCTAGGTAGTGCTAAACTGGTGTGCAGCTGTACATGGTTAGAAAGTGCTACACCAATGTGCAGCTGCATTAGGTAGGTAGAGCGACAGTAGTGTGCTGCTCCAGGAAAGTAGTGCTACAGAAATGTGCAGCTCGGATAACTAGTGCTACAGTGATGTGCAGCTACAGGTAAGTAGTGCTATGGCAGTATGCATCTTCAGGGAGGTAAGTAGTTCTACAGTAATATGCAGCTAGAGATAGGTAGGTATTGCTACAGCGGTAACAGCTGCATGTATTCAGGTAGTGTTACAGAGGTGTGCAGATGCAGATAGGTAGGTAGTCATACAGTGCTGTTCAGCTGCAGTTAGTTATTGCTACAGCTGTTTGCAGCTGCAGGTAGGTAGGAAATGCTACAGCAGTGTGCAGCTGCAGGTAGGTAGGCAGTGGTGCAGTGGTGTGCAGCTACAAATAGGTAGGTAGGCAGTCAGACAGCGAGTGGTGTGCAGCTTCAGATACATAGTGCAACAGCAGTGTGCAGCTGTAGGTAGGTAGCGCTACAGCAGTATGCAGCTGTAGGTAGGTAGTGTACAGCTCCAAGTAGGTGGTGATGCAGTGGTGTGCAGCTGCAGGTTGTTTGGTAGTGCAACAGTGAATTGCAGCTGCAGGTAGGTAGGAAGTGCTTGTAGGTAGTTCTACAGTGGTATGCAGCTGTGGGTAGGTAGGTAGGGGCAGCTACAATAGTGTGCAGCTGCAGGTAGGAAGGTAGTGTAGGTAGGTACTGCTACAGTAGTGTGCAGCTATGTCAGTAAAGCTAAAGTGCTGTGCTGGTGCATGTAGTTAGGTAGTGCTACAGCAGTGTCCAGCTGCATTAAGGTAGGTAGGACTACAGCACTGTCTGACTGCAAGTAGGTAGTACTACAGTATTGTGCAGTTGCAGATGGGTATTTATAGAGCATTGTGCAGCTGCAGGTAGATAGGTAGTGCTACAGTGCTGTACAGCTGCCAGAAAGTAGTGATTCAGTGGCATGCAGCAACAGGTAGGTTGCTAGTGCTACAGAGGTGTGCAGCTGCAGGTAGATAGTGCTACAGTGGTGTGAGGCTGCAGGTAGATAGGTGGTGGTACAGAGGCATGCAACTGCAGGTATATAGGTAGTGGTACAGTAGTGTGCAGCTGCAGGTGGTTAGTACTACTGTGGTGTACAGGTGCATGTCAATAGGTAGAGCTACAGTGGTTTGCAGCTGCAGGTAGGTAATGATATTGTTTTGTGCACATATAGGCATGTTGTGCTACAGTAGCATAGAGATCTAGATAAATAGTAATACAGAGGTGTGCAGCTGCAGGTAAGTAGTGTTACAGTAGTATAGAGATGTGGCTAGGTACTACTACAACAGTGTGCAGCTGCAGGTAATTATAGGGTGCTACAGTGGTGTGCAGCTGCAGTTAGGAAGGTAGTGTTAGAGTAGTGTGAAAATACAGAAAGTTTCATAGTGCTACAGTGGTGTGCAGTTGCAGGTAGGTAGGTAGTACTACAGTGGTGTACAGCTGCAGGTAGGTAGGTAGTGCTACGACAGTGTGCAGCTGTAAATTGGTGGGTATTGCTACAGTGGTGTGCAGTTCTACATAGGTAGGTATTACTACAGCGGTATGCAGCTGCAGGTTGGTGGGTGGGTAATGCTATAGTCATGTCCAGTTTCAGGTACATAGTGCTACAGTGGTGTGGAGATGCAGTTATATGTAAGGCTGTGATAGTGTTCAGCTGAAGGTAGATATTACAATAGTGGAATAGTGGCGTGCAGATGTAGGTACATTGTGGTACAGATTTATACAGCTGCAGGTAGGTAGTTCTACAGTGATGTGCAGCTGCAGGAAGGTAAGGTAGGTAATGCTACAGCATTGTACTCTGCAAGTACATAGGTAGTGCTACAAAAGTGTATCTCTAGGTAGGTAGGTAGTCCTACAATGGTATAGAGATATAGGTAGGTAGGGATACAGCGGTATAGAGATACAGGCAGGTAGTAATAAAGTAGTGTGCAGCTGCAGAGAGGTACGTAGTGCTACAGCGGTTTGCAGATGGGTAAGGTTGGTAGTGCTACAGCAGCATGCAGATGCGGGAAAGATGGTAGTGCTACAGAAATGTATAGCTGCAGGTAGGTAGTAATATAGTGGTGTGCACCTGCAGGTAGATATTGCTATAGTGGGTTGCAGATTTAGGTATGCTGCGCAACAGGGGTATACAGCTGCAGGTTGGTACTGCTACAGCTGTGTGTATTGTACAGCTGCTGCTTGGTCAGTAGTGATAAAGCAGTGTACAGCTGTAAGTAGTTAGTTAGTGCTACAGCCATGTGGAGCTGCAAATTGGTAGTGCTACACTGGTGTGCAGCTTCAAGTAGGTAGGTAGTACTGCAGTGGCGTGCAACTGCAGGTAGTAGGACTACAAAAGTATGCAGCTGTAGGTAGCTAGGTAGTGCTACAGTGGAGTAGAGCTGCAGGATGGTAGGTAGTGCTACAGTGGTGTAGAGCTACAGGTAGGTAGTGTACAGTGGTATGTAGCTATAGGAAGGTAGGTAGCACTACAGCGGTGTGCAAATGCAGGTAGGTAGTGCTACAGCAGTGTGCAGCTCCAGGTAGGTTGGTAGTGTTACAACAGTGTGCACCTCTGTGTAGGTAGAACTACAGCAGTGTGCAGCTACAGGTAGGTAGGTAGTGCTACAGTGGAGTGCAGCTGTAGGTAGGTAGTATTACAGCATTGTTTTCACCACAAACACAGGCCAAGTGAAAAAAAATTCACATTTATTTCACAAAACCATGAAAATTTCTAGCACCTCGGCTATGCTTGCCTTTACAGAGTATACCTTTTTCTGCAATACCCCCCACTTTGATACACATCAACTTTTTCTACCAATCAATCAATAAAACAATGATACAATTGTCTATATACAATTAGAGAAAATAACATTATAACAAAAACTTCCAACTACATTCTTGATTCAAACCTCTTGGAAGGATGGTGTCAAACTTTAAAATCAACATTGTTTCCTTTTTTCTTTATATATTCTTAACATCTGAGGGTGTCAATTTTTTTTTTCATAAACCTGATCCAGCACAGTTGCTTGAAATCCCTCTGGATTTCCCCCATGACATTCATTAAAATGTATTGCCACCGGACTTGTTTGCTTGTTCTTTTTTATATCTCTTACATGCTCTTTTAACCTTGTAGAAAAGCTCCTTTTGGTCTCACCCACATAATGCTTTCTGCAAGAGCATTTTAATCCATATATTATGCCCTCACTCTCACAGCCATAGAAGCCTTTTACCTGAAACTTTTTACCAATGATATTTGTAAAATTTCTTACTACATACCACATGTGTCTGTCCTCTTTAAAACAATTTATTCACTTCTTCCCACTAGGGCATTTGAAACTTTCCATGTACTAGAAAATCTTTGGCTCTTTTAGCTTTCCTGTATGAAAAGCCTATTTTTCTGTTTTCTAAGAAATTAATGTTTCTTTCCAACAAGCCCCAGTAGTATTTAATCTTACTAACTTTTCAGAAAAAAAGGGTATATGTAGATACAAAATATATACATTCCTGCTCTTGTTTCTCTTTATAAATCAGCCTCCTTACTTCTATCCATTCCATAGATTTTATTTACTTTGTCCATTCCTTTCCTTATTACTTCAACCTCATACCCTCTTTCACAAAACTTTTTAAAAGTTTAATTTATTTAAAAACTGGCTTCCTCTGGATTGTTACATAATCTTTTAACCCTTAAAAATTCTCCATAAGGTATGGACTTTATTGTATGTGTTGGGTGGCAGCTCTGTCCATGTAAAATATGATTAGATTCTTTAAAGTTGCTATGGATCTTTGTTCTTAAATTACCCCCCCTAGCATACCTTCAACAGTCACATCTAAATAACTGACTTTGTTTCCTACTTGCAGGCCATCAAAGTTTATTCCTAATTCATTTTCATGTAAGTTTGCTATAAATTATTTCACTTCCGTTTACCCCCTTTACAAATAAATACTAAATCATCTTTAAAGTGGAAGTATTTCTTAACATATTTTACAAAAAAAATTATTTCTGAATATATAAATACTTTAAAAAAACATGAACATGTTGGCATACATTTGGGCAAAGGCTGCCCCCATTGCCTTGCCCTGCAACTGTCTATACAGATTCCCATTGCACTCAAAAATATTATTTTTAGACAACACATAACCAATTCTGAGATATATTATGTCACTGGGGTATCTCCAAGATAAAATTTTAAAGTGTTCATTCCATCATTGTGTCTTATATTTGTATACAAGCTTACCACATCAACCACCATTAAATACATATCTTCCTCCCATGTTACATCTTTCACTTTTTCCAAAAAGTCGAAAATATCTTTAATATAAGATGATAACTTTTCCACTACTGGTAAGAAATATTGATGTAAAAAACAAGCCAGGTTGTGTGTAAAATATCCACAGAGAAACTAATGGGCATCTTAGTGGATTGAGTAAATTGTTATGAATTTTGGGGACACAAAAAATTGTGCCATAAAATTGTTCTTCCCTTTAAACTTGTGTTGCACATCTTCATATGATGTCCCTTGTTAAGCAATTCCTTATATTCATCCTCAGCTTTGTTATACTCATTTAACCCCACTCTTTCATAAATTTGTTCTTTATTAAGATGAGTGTAATGGGCCTATATTATAATCTCGACTGTTTAATGGATCGAATGCATAAACATCAAACTTTATGCACTGAACCATTAAACAATCGAAATGTAATAAAAAAATTTAGGAAAAAAAAATAACGGGTGTAGGCAGAGGGGCAAGCCTCCCTGCACCCCCCACACCCCCGAGATCATGCTACAGTGCAGGAAAGGGAAATCTTCCCTTTCCACACCATACTACATTAAAGTGCGTTCTTGGAGTTGGTATACTTAAGTAGCAGGGGGTGTGGGGGGGGGGCTTAAACCTGTTATGGCAAGCATTTAAAGTTTTATTTATTATTATTTTTTTTTTTGAAGTTACGGAACTTTGATAATATGGTGTCGACCATATTGTATTCGACGTTCAGTAGCTTCGAGATTATAATATAGACCCGAGTGTAACACGTTTAAATATTGTGTGTAGTGTAAAATCAGCAATTTTCCCCCTTTATCACCTGGTTTGAAAAACAGCTCTTTTTTGGCTTAGTTCATTCAAACTTTTCCCTTTACTTTTACTTAAATTGTAAGGAAGCACTTTTACATTTCCAAAAAAATGCATAATATTCTTTGTCAACACCAAAATTCAAAGACACTCCAAACTGATGAATACTTTCATTTCTAAATGGTGGGATGTAATCACTTTTTACCTTAATATTTTCTGTATTTAATTTACAATATGCATTCACATTTTCATCAGACTCATGTGAAAAAAAGCTATCATGGGTACATACAGAATCATCATTTTCGTCATTATTGCATAACTCTACTTCCATTTCTTTGTCCCCAAAATAATCCATCAAATGTAACTTTCAATTAAAACAGAAAATATCCAGTTTTATTTTATGCAATCTTGGCAATTTGGCTGGTATAAATTTTAAACCCCTGTTTAAAACACTCATTTCACAGTCAGATAAAAAATAACCAGATAAATTTATCACATAATCCACTGGTTCTGCTTGAACCTTGTGGTAAATTTTTTCATTTCCATTTACCTTTTTTAAATGTCTGTGAATTGGATGTAAATTCTTTATTACAGTCCTTTCCATTTCAACTCTGCTTGCGACTGCCTGCTGTTTTTGAAAGGTATTGTTCATGTATTGTCTATTCCCTGCTGGCGGTAAGCGAGGAAATTCTCCATTTGCTTCACCTTCACAATCCATTGACAATGGCCCACTTTCCCCTGAAGTAAAGGAATGCCCAGGATTATTTGTTAAGTTCCTTCCACCTTCAAACCACACTCTATGATGTTTTGTTCGTTGATTGGTTGGTACTAAGAATGCCCTCTTGTTCTCATAGTCACTGAGATCCCAGAACAATTTATTATTTTTCTTGTCTACTAGTTCTTTCTCAAAAGATAGGAGTTTTTCATTAATATTTACAATAAATTGTTGCAGTGACTCATTATTAGTCTTGCCCACAATTTTTCTGCACACTTCCTTGTTTTTTTCCTTTAATTTTTGAGTTTTTTTATAATGTCTCTTTCTATCAGGATCTGCACCCATTCCATACTACATTTAAGAGGCACTGCCACCCACCTGTCATAAAATAATTTCTCCTCCTCAGAGGTCAAATCAAAGGGAGTGGTGGGATTTTTAACTGCCCGGAGCACCCTCAGTGTAATTTCCAGCTCTAAGTGCCTTTGCAAGCTCTGCAAATTTAAGAAGACCAAGGTTTCTTTAAATACCAGCTTTTCAACTCAGTCAAATAACTCTCATACCTCTGGTGCCATTGCTGTTTCTGCATTTCTTCCAATAACTGAAAATGGATTTGACTGTCATTTTCTCCTCTCCTTATCCCATCTGTTGAATTCCCCTGATGCTGTCTCATGCTGGCTCGTACTTTCTCCAGCTTGGTCATTCATTACCAGCATTGCTCCATAACTTCCACTTGAAGAAACAGGAGCATTTTCAATCGATCTCTGACTGGAATCAGTTTTTGTTTCCCTAAACAGCCGTGGCAATACCGCAAAGGATTCACTGGCCATGCTTTTCATTTTGAACCACACCACACACCAAACAAGAACTGTTTTCACTATGAACACAGGCCAAGTGAATAAAAAAAAATTCACATTTATTTGACAAAACCGTGAAAATCTCTAGCTCCTCGGCTAGCCTTTATAAAGTATACCTTTTTCTGCAATATCCCCCTACTTTTATACACATTAACTGTTTCTTCCAATCAATCAATAAAACAATTATACAACTGTCTATATACAATTAGTGAAAATAACGGTTTACTATAAAAATGTTGAAATTCATTTGGTCTAACGTTCATATCCATATGGTCAACACATGAATATTAAGTAGTTCATTTGGTTGACAGGAAGTGCATGCAAATTACCTGTCGACATTATGTTGCAAACAGGGCAAGGATTTTCCCTTGTTTGCTCTGTTGTGCAATCAGGTGTGGAGGGGCGCAGGGGGGCACAGCCCCCCTGCAAAAACACTAGTGTTAGTTTGCAGGTGTTTTTCGACCATTTAAATTTAGACATTTTTTTTCGGTATTTTGAAAATTCAGTGTAATGACTTTTGACGTTCTGAACGTCGACCATGTGAATTTCAACATTTTATTTATTTATTTATATTTGTTGACCGGGAGTGTCCGACTGGACGTAGGTCCATTGTCAGTGGAGGCCTGGGGAGAAAAGCTCCACAGTTAAACTTCCATAGTAATTAACAATTTGATCAATATAGCAATTAATAATTACAAACATAGTTACAGATGAAGAACATAGTACATCAGTAGACAACTAGAATCTGCAAAGTACATAACAGACATTAACAATTGTTATATTAAGAAGTTCCTGCTGTATAATAAGTAGTTAGGCTTATGAGCATCCGAGCTTGCTATAATCAAGGTAGTTAGTGGGTTGGAAAGAAAGGTAGTGGGTGGATGGGGTGGGTGACATTAGAGGGGGAGTTGCAAGGCATAGCCAGCATGTTTTTAGGTGTGCTTTTAGTAAAGTTTTGAAGTGGGTGCATGATGGTACGGAGGTAATCGTGGATGGGAGTTCCATAATTTGGCTATGGCGCAAGAGAATAGTGCTTCTCCAGCAGAGTTATTGGCTTTAGTGACCTAGTGGCCTGTAAGTGATTTTTGTTGTTGGATCTTAGTGGTCTGGTGGTGCCATAGGGTTGGAGTAGATTCTGGAAGGATGGGACATTTAGTGGATGGTTTACTAGTTTGTGCGCGAGTTTGAGTTGATACCATTGAAGGAGGTGAGGGAGTTCAAGCCAGCCCAGTTCCGCAAGTGAGAGACAGTGGTGAATATGGCAGGATGCCCCTGTGGTGAATTTGGCGATTTTGTTGTAGCAGGTCTCTAGCTTGTTTAGCTCGCATTGCCTTAGGTTGGTATATATTGGAGAGGCATAAAGTAGGGTGGAGATAAAGTGGGAATTTGTTATTGAAATCTTTCCTGCTTTGGTGAGTAGTTGCTTATTTCTGTATAACTCTCCTAGTTTTTTGTGGACTTTTTTATGGTCATGGATATGTGAATGTCAAATTTTAGCTTATTGTCTATTTCCACTCCTAGCAATTTGGTGTGTTCTGTTGCGTGTATAGTGGTGTTGTCTTTTGCTGTGATGTTGAAGTGAGAGTTGTTTTGAGTATGTTTGGTGGGTTGGAAAATGAGTAGTTTAGTTTTGTTTGGGTTGAGTAAAAATTGGGCATCGGATAACCATGTTTCAACAGAGGAAAAGGCTTCCTCTGTGACTTTTTGCAGTTTGGGTAGGGACTGGGCTGAACAGATGATGGTTGAGTCATCTGCGTATTGTATGAGTGTGCCATGTTTGGTGGCAGAGTCTAGATTATTGGTGAAAATAGAGAAGAGTAGGGATCCAAGGATGGATCCTTGGGGAACCCCTATGGAGACAGGTAGTTGGGGAGATATGTCATTCTGCCATACAACGGATTGTTGGCGGTCAGACAGGTAACTCTGAAACCAGTCGGTGACTGATTGAGAGAAGGATAGGTTATTGTGGGACCATGTCAAATGCTTTAGATAGGTCTAGGAAAGTAGCAGAGAAGAGATAGCCATTATTTTTATGCTGAAGGATAGTGTTAGTAAAGGAGAGTATGGCAGTGGTGGTGCTATGGTTTGGTCAGAAACCATGCTGAGTATTGGAAAGGAGGTTGTTAGTAAGGAGGTAGTCTGAGACCTGAGAGTGAATGCATCTCTCTAGTATTTTGGAAAGTGGAGAGAGAATAGCTATGGGGCGGTAACTGGTTAGTTCTGTGGAGGGGCCGGCTTTGTGGAGGGGAATTATATGTGATACTTTCCAAAGTGTGGGAATGTAACTTTCTGACAGAGATCAGTTAATCAAGATGGATACTGGGTAGGCCAGAGCATCAGCTGCGATTTGTAGGTATTCACTTGGGAAGTTGTCTGCTGCTAATTTGGTAGGTTAAAGTTTAGTTAATAGTTTTTTTATGTTGGAGGTAGGAACAGGAGAAAAAGAGAAGACAGTGGGGAGATTACTAGTTGAGGGTGTGGGTTGGAGGGGAGGGGGTTGTGTTGTCTAGCTAGTGAGTGTATGATTTGTGTGAAGTGTGTGTTGAATGAGGTAGCAATATTTTCGGAGAAGTGAGGGATGTTATGAGGAGGGGTACGGAATTTACCTGGGTGGAGGATGAAGTTTATGGAGGACCAGAATTGTTTGGGGTTGTGTTAGGAGGAGTCTAGGGCAGACTGGTAGTATTGGAATTTGTCCTGTTTTATTAGCTTTTTGACTCTATTGCGTAGTTCTTGGAATTTCTGTCTAGTTGAGGAGGTTTTGGTTTTGTGCCATTGCTCCCAGGCTTTATCCCTGTTTTTCATTTCTGACTTAGTGGTTTTCTATAGCCAAGGGGAGGGTTGTGCTTTGGTTCTGGAAAGTCTTATGGGGGCATGGTAATTAAGGATGCTCAAGAAGGTAGTATTAAAATATTCAACTGCATAATGAAGACTGAGGTACTTTAGAGGATGCCAGTTACATTCTTTGAGGGGTGTAATGAATGTGAGTGGGTTAAAGTTTAGTTTTTTACGTATTTGATGGTATATGACAGGTTTAGCTTGGAATAGGTGTTTTTTGAGTAGGAATGTTGGGGAGTGATCAGTGAGGCTATCTGATAAGCAGCCTGTTATATATGACTGGGGGCTGTTACTGATTAGTATCCAATCCAGGGTAGTGTGCTTGTTGGAGTTTTTATTTATCCTGGTTGGCGACTGGACTAGTTGGATGAAGCCATGAAGGTTTAGATGATGGGTTGGATGGTTTCCAGAAAAGGATTGCCAGTCAATATTGAAATCACTTAAAATGATAGTTTCTTGGGGGAGATGATGGGTAGACCAACTGAAGAGGTTTTCTAGTGGAGGGATGTTTTGGCCAGGTGGGAAGTAGCATACAATTATGTTTGTGGTTTTATTCTGAGGTTGGTATATGTTATTTCTTCATTGCCTATTTTGTGGAGCTGATGATTTTAAGATCTGGATGTTTAGATGCTGTTTAAATATTATAGCTACACGCCTCTGTTCTTGTTTAGCCGGTCTACTCTTAGTATGCCGTAATCAGTAGGGAGGATTTGCTCACTGGTAATGTGAGGTTTTAGCCAGGTTTCCATCAGGATGACTATATCTGAGGAGTACAAGTCTATGGTGGCATGGACTTCATGGACCTCGTTGGACATACTTCTAATATTTAGCTTAGTAGAAGGAAGTCACTTGGCTTTCTATTGGCTGTAATTTGGAAGAAGTTGTGGTTTCTAGTCTGATTATGAGGATTGGGGTTGGAGATGGTAGGGCCAGGGTTGGGGTGGATGTCTCCACTTTGGGCCAGTTTTGATATGCATGAGGTTATTAGTTTTCTCAGTTTTTGAATGTGTTTGTTTATTAGGGAAACTTTATGATTGTGCTATGTGGGTAGTAGGTATGGTGGGAGGGTTAATATGTTAAGTAGTAGGGATGCTTTTTTTTTTGAGTAATATAGTTGATAGAATATGTGGGGGTGCATAGGGATGGTTCTTGAGTTGGTGGGATGGGAGCTGAGTGAGGGTGAGACATGAGTGGTGGTGTGAGTAGTACTACAGTGGCACTGGTTGAGAGGGGGAATGATGGAGTTTTGGTAGGATGTAAGATATGCAAGGGGAGTGCATGCTGTGAACATAGGTATGGCATGCTTATACATGTTAGCTGAGGAGGAGTGATAGTAGTGGGAAGATGGAGGAGGTGTGTTGGGTTTAGGGCAGTGGTTGGCTGTTGGAAAGATGGGATGCGTTTGCATGTGTAATAAAGGTAGGACCACTGGGGGAGAGAGGGAATTGGGGGCAGGGTGGGGAGCGAAGCGGGCAGGGACCCTGTTAGTTGCTATTATGAGGGGCTGGAAACAATCAGGTAACAGAGTAAACTAATAAAATAACATATGACAGTGAATGTGGAGACTCAGGTAGGTACCCTGAATTTCCACGAACTGTCAGTTAGCTGTGCCCCACTTCAGGCAGTTTTAGTACGTTTTATGGCAGGGCTGAGCATAAGGTGCTCAAAGGGTGGTTGTAGTTTTAAAAATGGTGGCTGCCACAGGTAATATTTATTAACTTTGGGATTGGCTTAAGGTAATAAACAGGAAAGTGGGAGGGGGAGAACAAGGGTGTGAGCAGGCAGTTCTTTTGTACTGCTGCTAATAGTTCAAAGCAAAGACAAGTTTGTGTTTAGGAAACAATCAGAATTGACCAAGGACTGCTCTGAAGCTGTAAGTCATTTCTTAACCATTTCTCAGGTGGAAAAACAGGATAACCTTGTATCAGTATTCTACTGTGGTCTCAATTTAAATTAAAAAACACACATTATTTGATCAGTTATGGTTACTATTTGCTAACAGAAGGGAATAAAAGAGAAAATAGAAGATGAGTGTGTGTGTGTGTGTGTGGGGGGCTGCTTACAAGCCAAAGCAGAGTGCTCTCCAGGGGATAATGAATATTGGCTCAAACAGGTAGACACATACTCCAAGTTAACTTTAGCTGTTTGTGTTTGCAGACAGTTCAGACCCGGACTGCGCTTTTCTGTTAACAATGTATCCTCTGGTTGGATAAAAGATAAATGTGGTACTGCATCTGAATACTTAGAGTGGTGTTAGGTCTAGAAAAGAAAAGTACAGAGAGGAGTAAACACTTTTGAGATGGTAACGATATATTAAAACCCCCTTAGATCGCATCAAGTTCCTGCAGCTTATAAATTCAACTAAAGCAGCCGTTATGTCTGATAAAAAACAATATTTCTGTCACCTCCAAGATAAACATCAGTATAATCCTAAAAAATTCTGGGCTGGTTTCAATCACCTCCTTCATCCAGGTAAATCTACCACCCCCACCCCTGAAAAACTCATGGATAAAGATCCAACTGAAATAGCTAACACTTTTAATTCTTTTTTTACTAAGACCATCCAGTCCCTCGCCAGTAAGCTTGCCACTTCCCCCTCAGTGGCAACCTCAACCAATGATCCAACCTAAACTACCTTCAACCTTCAACCTACCCCCACCTCCTATATTCGTACCCTCTTGAAAAAACTTAAACCAACCACCCTAGCGGCTGACTCACTCCCAGCCAAATACTTACAAATAGCATCTGACGCCATAGCCTACCCTGTCTCAATATTGATCAACCGAACCATTTCAGAAGCTTCTATTCCCTCTATTTGGAAAATCTCTTATATCATTCCCCTCCATAAAGGAGGGTCCTCCACTGACACTTCTAACTATAGACCCATAGCCATACTGTCTCCTCTAGCCAAAATTATGGAACGCTGTGTCCACAAACAACTCATTACCCACCTCACACAAAATAACCTCCTATCCAACACCCAACATGGCTTCCACCCCCATCACAGCACAACCACTGCTCTCCTCTCCTTTGTTGACTCAGTCAACCACAACCGCAATAACAAATTTATCTCCTCTGCGCTCTTTCTAGACCTATCGAAAGCCTTCGATATGGTCAACCACCAACAATTGCTCCACACACTGGAAACCTTTCATCTTAGTAAACCATTGCAGAAAACAGGCGGTTCAGTGGCAAAATAAGCTATCAGACCTACTCCCCACCAATATTGGTGTTCCCCAAGGATCTATCCTTGGTCCCCTTCTTTTTTCCATATTTATAAACGGTCTACACTCTATCATTCCTAAAGCCACCTGCATTCAATATGCAGATGATTCCACCCTTATCTGCTCTGACGTCTCTCTTGCCAAACTCCAAGTCACAACCCAAAACTGCTTTTCCACAGTCGAAAAATGGTTCTCGGAACTTAAATTCCTAATCAACCCAACCAAAACCAAATTACTTTTATTTTTCCCCACTCCAGCTACCGCCCAAGGAATAGATCCCCCCAACACCAACAATCCAACCTTCCACGTGTCCTCCAACAATGGTACCATAATCTACCCCGTCTCCCACACCAAACTGCTAGGGGTGACTATAGACCACAAACTTAAATTTGATATGCATGTAAATCTAACCATTAAGTCGGTCAACAAAAAACTCGGATCCATGTATAGAATAAAGACCTTCTTAACCCCACACACCAAACTAACAATTGCCCGAACCCACCTCCTCTCCACACTCCTTTATGCCTCCCCGATATTCTCCTTCCTCCACAAGAGAGAGCTCAATAAACTTTCTACTACCTACAATCACATTGCCAGATTCATAACGGGAATGCCCTATCGCACACATCACTGCCTAAACCTAAGGACACTAGATTGGCTAGAACTGCCTAATATTCTCAAACTCAACCAACTCACTGAGGCTTTTAAAATTATCAACCATCCAGATAAAACCCCTGCATTGAACAAACTACTTACCCCTTAGTCCAACCTTACATCCCTCAGGTCCTCCAAAAGTCTACAAGTACTGACCATTAAATCTAACAACTCCGGTGGTGAAGCACTATATGCTAATTCCATTGGCAAATCCTGGAATGCCCTTCCAAACAACCTAAGACTTATGTCCTCTCTGCACCAATTTAAAATACACCTCAGAGCTCTCCTGAAGTCCCAATGGTTATGCCCTTGCTCTAATCCAGACTAATAGTGAACGTCCCTACCTCACCTTGGCCTCTACAAGCCTCCACCCAACTCTAAAACCTAAGAGTCCACAATATAGCCCTGTTAGTTCTTCTGTTCAAAGTCTGTATCTATTTTAAACTATATTTATAACTACTTGCTTGCTTTATCTTGCCTTTAAATGTCAGTGTATTTACTTGTTTCAACTTTGTACTTGTATTTGTTTTTGTAACCATGATCTTGGAGTTTTTCTCCCCGGGCCTCCACTGAAAATGGACATGTATCCAGTTGGACTAGCCCGGTCAACAAATGTAAAATAAAATAAAAATAAAATAAAATAAATAAAATTATAAAGATTGCAAAAACAAACTGAGCAAATAGCTACTGCATACAGGAAAGTATATGTCTTGAATCAGCTACTAGTATATGCAGATACTGAGCCAATTGGAAAAACACATCAGTGAGAAGGGACCTCAGCTGACAGGTATGCGGTCACAGATAAAAATATAGCGAGCAGCACTCTGCCCTGGATGGCTAATGTGATTCTATCCACCAGTAACTGCACAATTATATATAAATAATTAGACACCAGTATGAGCTGTCTACATGCAACACATATACATGAATAACATTAGTTAACAAGGTGCAGCTATTCAAATAGACCATACTATTACACTAAAACAGCTTGGTGCAGGCAAACACAATGCTAGCATGCCATAGTAACTTTCAGTAATAAAAGCATAAATCGTGTTAGACGTCTAACACAATTCAACATTAATAAGCATGCACAGTTGTAGAACACTTACAGGAGAGACACTGAGCTCCTCATGGGCCTTTAGCAGAGTGGATTGTAGTTTTAAAAATGGTGCCTGCCACAGGTAATATTTATAAACTTTGGAATTGGCTTAAGGTAATAAACATGGTAGGGGGAGGAGGAGACCAAGGGTGTGAGCAGGCAGTTCTTTTGTACTGCTGCTAATGAGCCAAAGCAAAGACAACTTTGTGTTTAAGAAACAATTAGAATTGACCAAGGACTGTTCTGAAGCTGTAAGTCATTTCTTAATGATTTCTCAGGTGGAAAAACAGGATAACATTGTATCAGTAGGCTAATTTGGTCTCAATTTAAATTAACAAATGCACAGTATTACTATTTGCTAAAAGAAGGAAATAAAAAAGAAAATGGAAGATGAGTGCGTGTGTGTGTGTGAGTGAGTGTTCGGAGGGGGGGGGGGGGGCTGCTTACAAGCCAAAGCAGAGTGCTCTCCAGGGGATAATGAATATTGGCTCAAACAGGTAGACACATACTCAAAGTTAACTTTAGCTGTTTGTGTTGTCAGACAGTTCAGACCCGGACTGTGCTTTTCTTATAACAATGTATCCACCGGTTGGATAAAAGATAAAGGTGGTACCGCAGCTGAATACTTAGAGTGGTGTTAGGTTCAAAGTTAACTTTAGCTGTTTGTGTTTGCAGACAGTTCAGACCCGGACTGCACTTTTCTTATAACAATGTATCCACCGGTTTGATAAAAGATAAAGTTGGTACCGCAGCTGAATACTTAGAGTAGTGTTAGGTTCAAAGTTAACTTTAGCTGTTTGTGTTTGCAGACAGTTCAGACCCAGACTGCGCTTTTCTTATAACAATATATCCACTGGTTGGATAAAAGTTAAAGGTGGTACCGCAGCTGAATACTTAGAGTAGTGTTAGGTTCAAAGTTAACTTTAGCTGTTTGTGTTTGCAGACAGTTCAGACCCAGACTGCGCTTTTCTTATAACAATATATCCACTGGTTGGATAAAAGTTAAAGGTGGTACCGCAGCTGAATACTTAGAGTGATGTTAGGCTGGAGAGACACTGACCTCCTCATGGGGCCTGTAGCAGAGTGGATTGTAGTTTTGATACATTTTGATAGTAAACTGAAAATAACATTATAGCAAACACTACCAACTACATTCTTGATTCAATCCTCTTGGAAAGACGGTGTCAAACTTTAAAATCAAGATTGTTTCCTTTTTTATTAATGTATTCTTAACATCTAATGGTGTTAAAAATGTTTTTTTTCATAAACCTGATCCAGCACAGTTGCTTGCAGTTCCTCTGGATTTCCCCCATGGTATTCATTAAAATGTATTGCCACCGGACTTGTTTGCTTGTTCTTTTTTATATCTCTTACATGCTCTTTTAACATTGTAGAAAAGCTCCTTGTGCTCTCACCCACATAATACTTTCTGCAAGAGCATTTTAATCCATATATTATGCCCTCACTCTCCCAATCATAGAAGCCTTTTACCTGAAACGTTTTACCTTTGATACTTGTAAATTTTTTATTACATACTCATATACGCCAGAACTTCCACATGTGTATGTCCTCTTTAAAGCAACTTCTTCACTTCTTCCCACTAGGGGTATTTGAAACTTTCCATTTACTAGAAAATCTTTGACACTTCGGTCTTTCCTGTATGAAAAGCCTATTTTTCTGTTTTCTAAGAAATTAACATCTCTTTCCAACAAGCCACAGTAGTATTTAATCTTACTTACTAACTTTTCAGAAAAAAAGGGTATATGTAGACACAAAATATGTACATTTCTGCTCTTGTTTCGCTTCATAAATGAGCCTGTTTACTATTTTTCCCTTTACTTCTATCCCTTCCTTAGATTTTATTTTCTTTGTCCATTCCTTACCTTACAACTTTAACCACATTCCCTCCTAAACAAAACTTTTTAAAACTTTCATTTATTACTAAACTGGCTTCCTCTGGATTGTTACATACTCTTTTAGCCCTTAAAAATTCTCCATAAGGTATGGACTTTATTTTATGTGGTGGGTGGCAGCTCTGTCCATGTAAAATATGATCAGATTCTTTGAATGTCTTATGGATCCTTGTTCTTAAATTACCCCCTAGCATACCTTCAATAGTCACATCTAAATAACTGGCCATCAAAGCTTATTCCTAATTCATCTTCATGTAAGTTTGTTATAAGTTCTTTTACTTCCATTGTGTGGTTGTAAATAAGTAGGTAGCGCTACAGCAGCGTGCAGCTGCAGGTAGGTAGTGCTTCATTTGTGTGCCGTTACATGTAAGATATTGCTGTAGTGGTGTGCAGATTTAGGTACATTATGTTACAGTTATATGCAGTTGCAAGTAAGTAGCCCTACAGCAGTGTGCAACTGCAGGTATTTAGGTAGAATTACAGTGGTGTGTAGCCGCTGATAGGTAGTGCTAAAATGGTGTGCAGCTGTAGGTAGGTAGTGCTACAGATGTGTAGAGCTACAAATAGATAGTACTATAGTGGTGTACAGCTTCAAAAAGGTAGGTAGTACTATAGTGGCGTGCAGCTGTGGGTAGGTAGGTAGTGCTAAAGTTGTGTGCAGCTGCAGGTAGGTATGGTACAGAAGTTTACAGCTGAAAGTAGATAGATAGTGCTACAGCAGCATAGAGCTGCAGGTGAGTAGGTAGTGCTACAGTTGTGTGCAGTTGCAGGTACATATTGCGATAGTGGTGTGCAGATGTGGGTACATTGTAGTACAGTGTTATACAGCTGCAGGTAGGTAGTGCTATAGTGGTGTGCAGCTGCAGGAAGATAGGTAGAGCTTCAGTGGTGTGTAGCTGCAGGTAGGTACTGCTGCAGCAGTGTGCAGCTACAGATAGATCAGTAGTGCTACAGCAGTGATCACTTATAGGTAGGCAGTGCTACAGTGGTATGCAGCTGCAGGCAGATAGGTAGTACTACAGTGGTGTGCAGCTGCAGAAGGTAGTGCTTCAATGGTGTTCAGCAGAAGGTTGGTAGGTAGTGCAGTTTGTTTTTCTACTGTTGATTTTTTCTGCACCATCCTGTACCTTGAGACGTTTTTATTTGTAGTTTATTCCTTTTTATTCGGTATAAAGGGCACACCTTGAAATAAGAATTGATGGATACGTCTATCCAAGAAGGCTTTTCAGGGAGTGGTAATGACCAGTTTCTTTGGATTCTGAATGTGCAAGAAAATCCATTACTGGACTTTAACTCTGTGTGTTCTGTGGAAAGTGGTCCACAGATGAGTAACCAAGCACCCGAATTCTTTAAGTGCTATAGAGAATTAGAAAATAAAATTTATAAATATAAAAGACTGCAGTGGCAGCCCTTGCATTTGCAAGCTTCATTAGAGCATCAAATTATTCCCAGAGGGCTGAGAATTTTGAATATGCCAAACTATGGGGAGACATATCCTGATCTCCTCAGAAGGTGGCAAGAGCTGAACCTACAATTTAGTGCTCAGTATATACGCCTTTTAATTGACTTTCTTTCACCAATGAAAAGTGAACTAAAGGAGGACATTATTGCTATTGAAAATAAGATTTCTACTTGTTTCTCGGTTGATACAACTACTGACAGAATGGATCAACTACAAGAGAATATAATTCTGTATGAAAAGAGACTACAATCAGCAAAACTTAAAAAACTCCAGAGGGACAAGAAAGATTTTGAAAATAATACTGTGTTCTCCTGGCTGAGAGAACAAGTAAGACCATTGGCTCATATTTATTTATTTATATTTATTTATTTATTTATTTATTTATATTTGTTGACCAGGAGTGTCCGACTGGACGTAGGTCCATTTTCAGGAGAGGCCCGGGGAGAAAAGTTCCACAGTTAAAATAAACAGTAGTTACATTGGATTACATAGCGATTAACAATTTACATAGCAATTACTTACAACATATTTACAGATGAAGAACATAATATTCATGGTAATGCTCATCATACGAATAACCAACCAGGTGCTGCTGGCAACTCTACACAACCAGTTACTCAAACAACTTCAGCAGTACAGCAGGCACTCCCACTGCTGTCTGCTAGCACAGTGAATGTAGCATTGAATATAACCACTGAGCAAACTCATATTGCTGCGAATGAACCTCCAGCTACTATGCATTGTATTTCTGATACAATGAAGGATTCAGTTGCTGGTCCACTAGATCATTGACGAGAGAATGTGAAGCTGGGGAATAATGTTTTTTTAGGCAACAATATGACTATGAGTTTTACATTAGACAATCCACTTCCTATCAAGATTCATTCAAGGAGCCTGATGAGACAGGGCAAAGTACAGAGACAGTTGAGTGCGGAACGGAACCCTCAGTACATGAAACGAAGATGTCTTTAAATAAAGGTTTGATTTTTAACATTTCGTCTTTGACATTAACTGCAGAACAAACTGAACTTTTGAACAAAAGACTATCCTTTGTTCCTGCTAAAAGGGCCAACCATGTTACAATGTTAAAGGATTTGAGGATACTAGGCGGCAGAAATCTTTCACCAAAGAATATGTTTTCTACTGGCAGCGTAGCCAATGATGCAGGCCCTGTTTGTTTTTGACGACCAAGTACTTTTATTCCCAATATGCATCCTGCAATACAGACTTTTATTAGTGTATGTGAATGTGATTTTAGATTTTTGTTTGCTCAAGGCACTAAGAATAGTTTTTATAATCTGTCATCAAGTGAATACAGGGCATTGCATGAATTGATGAATATGCATTCTGTAGAGATTAAACAAGCAGATAAAGGTGGGGGCATCGTCCTACTTGACAAAGACCTTTATTTGAAACAAATGAGAGTTTTACTAGAGGATGTAAATACTTATCAATGTATGTCTAAAATAGTTGTTAATGGCATTATGGAAAAAGTATCTTTCTTGGTATTCGACCTATTGATGACAGGTAGGATCAATGAAGATTTATTTAAGTACTTTACCACCCATCACCTGACAGTTCCAAGACTATATCTATGGAACAACTTGTTACCACTCCCACAAGAGGGGAAAACATACTGGACCTGATCATCACCAACATGGGGTCTCTATGCTCCAGATGCTCCAGACCAGAAGTGTATCCCTCACTGGTAAGATCAGACCATAAACTAATCTCACTGGATATTCACATCCCGACTCCACCCCCTGCCCTGAAAACCACAGTGAAAAACTTCTCTAAAGCAAATTTCACACTCCTCAAAACCGAGGTGGATTCCTTCAAAGCCCCCGGGCCTGTAGAAAATATGGCCCAGACCACAGAATCCTTTATAAACGCATTCTATGAACACCTTCAGGAATGCATGGATCATGCAATCCCAAATAAAACCAAGACCCAATCCTCCAAAGGCAGACGTCCTGTCTGGTGGACCCCAGCCATAAACAAACTATACAATAGAAGGAGGAAGCTACTACATGATAGAGCAAAATCCCAAAAAGGGATGGCATCTCTGATCAGTATTAGCAAAAAACTACGGGCACTCATAAAATCGTCTAAGGCCAGCTTCGAGAGAAAAATTGCACAGGACACTAAGGATAATCACAAGGCTTTCTTTAGTTATGTTAGGAATCTGGGTGGGAATTCCCAGATATGCTCAGAATTAGTCCAAAATGACAAAAATACACCAAACCCACAGACATTGCCAACATCCTAGCTGACAGGTTCAGCGCAACCCCCCCCCCCCTACCAAAAGGAAAAATATCTATCCCAGCAGAGTGGTGCCCCCCTTACATCTCAGATGCTCTGGAAAGAGCTGGCTTCTCCAAAGCAAAAACACAGCATCAATGGGACCAGACGGTGTCCCGGGCTGCGTCCTACATGAACTCCAAGAAGAGCTAAACCCAAACATAAAACTACTGTTCAATCTCAGCCTTACTGCAGGATATGTACCCAAAGAGTGGTGTACAGCAACAGTGGTCCCTCTCCACAAAGGTGGTGCCTCAACGGATCCTGGAAACTATCGCCCCATAAGCCTGACTAGCTTGGTCTACAAAGCTATGGAAAGAATCATCATGGACCTCATAAATAAAGATATTGGGGACCTACAGACACTGGATCCTACCCAGTTCAGCTTTGTGAAGGGCAGATCCTGCCTCTTAAACCTGGTTGATTTCTTTGAAACAGTCACCAAGGCCATTGACGAGGGGAAGGTGGTCCACACAGCCTACCTGGACCTCGCAAATGCCTTCGATACAATACCCCACTTGGGCATTATAGATAAGCTCACCAGCTTAAATATAAACCCCTATATCACTAGATGGGTTGCAAACTGGCTCAAGGACAGAACCCATGTGGTTAGAATTGCTGGAGCCATGTCAGACTCCAAACCAGTTACAAGTGGCATCCCACAAGGCTCAGTCCTGGGACCTCTCTTGTTCAGTATATATTTCTTGGAGGTACAGGCCAACACGGAAGGACTGTGGCTGACCAAGTTCACAGATGACTGCAAAGTGGGTGCCATAATCGACTCTCCAGCCGACACAAGCATCCTCCAAAAGGGCCTCATAGAAACAGACAACTGGTGTCAGAGCCATGGCCTCAAGCTAAACGCCAAAAAGTGTATAGTCATCCCCTTTGGCAAAAACAAAGTGCCCACAAATTACCACATAGGTGGTAATCCATTAAGTACAGAATAAGTAATTAGGAACCTGGGGACCCAAGTTGATAGCAATCTCTCATTTGACAACCATGTGGCCAAGGTGGTTAGAAAAACATTTTATATAGCCCACCTAATCATGAAGGGATTCACATCTAGATCAGGGGAGGTCATCGTGCCTCTTTACTCATCCCTCATCAGGCCCATAATTGAGTACAATGCCCTTTTTGGGATGTACCTTACCAGACACCTGCAGCAACTGGAAAGACCCTAAAAGTACCTCACCAAGAGGATCAAAGGGCTCAAACAGATGCCATATGCTGCCCGGTTAAAGAAACTCCAGCTCTACTCAGTGGCATACTGCCTGCTCAGAGGCGATCTGTGCCTGACGTATAAAGCCATAACCAACCCGGAATTAATGGGCATGCTGCACCTCAGAAGATCCAAATCCCATCGAGCTACGCGCTCGAGAGACTTGAACCTCAGCACTGAAATAAATAGGACATGTTGGAGGGACAGATTCATAACCCAGAGGCTCCCTTCACTCTGGAATAAAATCCCAGTCCAGATTAGGCAGAGTCCCTCATTGACTCTCTTCAAGAGGAATCTTGATGAGTGGATGGGAGATCGTAGGTTTACCCCGGGTATCACTTCTGTGTCACTGTTAGACAGAGGCACAGTATACTAACCTCGAAAAAGGGCATAGCAAAATTAATTTAAAATGGGTGGCGAAAGCCAAACACACTCTGGCTAGGCTTATAAATGCCCTAGGGCAGATAGCCTAGTATGAACCTATGAACCTATATGGTCTACCTAAAATACATAAACATAGCACTTTACTCCCAATGAGACCTATAGTATCAGGTGCAGGGTGGTGTACTGAACCACTGTCCATTTTTGTGGAAGGTACTTTACATGCATTGCTTGATGATTGCCACACTATTGTAAAGGACACTAAGACTTTTTTGGAGAGGTTACACAACAGGGCAATGATGATACAGGGTGATTACATGCTTGTCATCATGGATATTTATAGCATTTACTGTCTGTTTTTCCTCTGTTTTCTGCAAAAAAATATCTTGTTTTCCCGCCTTACTGAACTAGAATAGTCCAGTCTTCAGAGTTTGCTGATCTCTGGGCTTTGGCTTGGTTCCTGTGCTATTCCGTATCCTTATTTGGATAAAGGGAAGCTTCTTTGTTCACCAGTGGGAGTGGGGAGCACTGAGCAGCCTATTTGTCCCTAGAGCAGTGGTTCCAGCCAGAAACTTGTAGTCTATTGGCTATTTTGGGTCAATTCCTAGCTCTTTTCAACCCCCTGCTATAAAGCCCGCTTTAGCACGGAGTTGCCCATAGAGCACCATCGGGCAGTGCCGGTTAAACAAGGTTAAACTATTTCTGGCTCCGTAAAGTCTGCTCTTCAATTTTTCCCTTAGAACTTCTCTACTTGCAATATAAACAGTCTATTCTCTATCTCAAAAGCTCAGCACTTGCTCCTAAAGCATTTTTATATAGGTAAAGTACTTATATACTAAACAAAGTACTACATTAGCCTAGAATCCCCTTGAGTACTCATTTCCCTATAGGTCCCTTCTGACTCAGTTACACAGCAAACTTTTTCACTTTTTCTAGCATGTCGAAGGGTCAATTGCTAGCGTCCTCTCCTGTTCAGCTGGTGAATCTGGGCATCTTGAGGCAATGTTACAATTGCCTCATGTACACAGACAACCCACTCCTTCCCCCACAAAACACAAATACATGTGAGAGATGCAACTATATAGCCAAACTGGAGGCTGAGCTCTCTCAACTCAGGACTGGCAAGACCAGACAGGAGGAGAAGGAAACCATGCACACCACAAACCCAGTTTCACATAGAACTATCACAACTGCAAAACAAACACATAACCACACAAAGACATACTCAGAGGCACTGATCAAAAATCTACCAAAACTACAGAGGCCTCCAAAGCAGACACCCAAGCAACTGCCACCTCAAGACATAAGACATGCAATACATAGTTCTCAAAGTCAGTGTGCTAAACAGTCACAGCCCTTAAGGCCAAACACAATGCCAGACACACTTGTTATAGGTGACTCCATAGTCAGACACACTGACGTCCCACTCACCAAACTGAACAAGGAAAAGATCACAGTAAGCTGCCTGTCGGGCGCTAGACTCCGCAACATAACACAAGCACTCAGGTCACTCCACAGCAAGTACAAGTATGACTCAGTCATTGTCCATGCAGGTGTGAACGACCTGAGACATACCTCCCTGGACTACATGAACAGAGACATAGAGGAGCTCTCAGATTATGTAGCCCAGGCCGGTATGACCCTGACCCTGAGCAGTATCCTACCCTCACCAAGAATTATGCCACAATACAGAGACAAAATGATCAGCTTTAATAATTGGCTTAATTACTGGTGTCATTCTAAGGGGATCCAATGTCTGTCTGCCTGGGATGACATGCTTGACAAGCCACGCTGCTTCGCAAGGGATGGCTTGCACCTGTCCCTGGGCTTCCGGATATTAGCAAA
Organism: Protopterus annectens; assembly: GCF_019279795.1. NCBI lineage: Eukaryota > Metazoa > Chordata > Ceratodontiformes > Protopteridae > Protopterus > Protopterus annectens. The sequence goes on from NC_056728.1 coordinate 200,690,829, forward strand.
GGCTCTTGCCACCCCCATAGTGCCTTTTTTAGGCAAGGCTCAAATGATAAACCTACCGCCCTAGAAAACAAAAAATGGAAAAAACTAAGGGTAATACTGCTCAATGCCAGAAGTCTAAACCTCAAGATGCACGCCCTCGAAGCCCTCCTCAGTATGGAGAACATCGATGTCTGTGCTGTGACTGAAACCTGGTTCAAGGCTCCTGAGAGCACCCCAGCACTATTAGGTTATACCTCATATCATGCGTTCCGCCCCCAAAATCCGGACCGAACCACAAAAGGAGGGGGAGTATCCAAATTCATAAAGGATACCCACACCTCCAGGTTAGTGGCAACGCACGAAGCATCGGAGACCATCCAGGTGCAATTAACCATAGGTAAAACTGCCCTACAGTTTGTAGCATGCTACAGACCACCCTCTCAAACTCAGGAAACCCACACAGCCTTCCTGATGACACTGGAGAGTATGAATGTCTCTCCAAACACCATCATATTGGGTGACTTCAACTACCCAAACATAGACTGGGAACATTACTCAAGCCCCAACACCCTAGCCCAAAGGTTCCTGGAGTTCATAAACTCAAATGCTATGGAACAACTAGTCACCATTCCCACAAGAGGAGAAAATATACTAGACCTGATCATCACAAACATGGGGACAAAATGCTCCACACCGGAAGTATATCCCTCATTGGTGAGATCAGACCATAAAGTAATCTCACTGGAGATCCACATCCCGCCCCCAACCCCAGCAAAAAAGACCACAGTGAAGAACTTCTCAAAAGCAAACTTCACACTTCTTAAGACTGGAGTGGTATCCTTCAAGGCCCCCGAGCCAGTGGAGACCACAACCCACACTGCTGAAACCCTTACAAATGCCTTCTACGAGCACCTCCAGGAATGTATGGATCAAGCAATCCCTAATAAAATCAAGACCCTTTCCACCAAAGGCAGGCACCCGGTCTGGTGGACCCCAGCCGTAAACAAATTCTACAACAAGAGGAGAAAGCTACTACATGACATAGCAAAATCCCTAAAAGGGAAGGCATCTCTGATCAATAATAGCAAAAAACTACGATCACTCATAAAATCATCCAAGGCCAACTTTGAGAGAAAAATTGCTAAAGACACAAAAGACAATCATAAGGCCTTCTTTAGCTATGTTAGAAACCTGGGTGGAAACTCCCAGATATGCTCAGAATTAGTCCAAAATGATACAAAAATCACTGAACCCACAGACATTGCCAACATACTGGCAGACAGGTTCAGTGCAAATTTCTCTCCCCCCCCCAAAAGGAGAAATATCTATCCCACCAGAGTCTAGCCTCCCAAACATCTCAGATGCCCAGGTGAGAGCTGCTCTCTCTAAAGCAAAAAACACAGCATCAATGGGACCGGATGGTGTCCCCGGCTGTGTGTGACACGAACTCAATGAGGAACTAAACCCACACATAAGGCTGCTGTTTAATCTTAGCCTTACTACAGGATACGTACCCAAAGAATGGCGTACGGCAACTGTAGTCCCACTCCACAAAGGCAGTGCTTCTACGGACCCTGGAAATTACCGCCCCATAAGCTTGATGAGCCTTGTCTGCAAGGCTATGGAGAGGATCATAATGGAACTCATAAATAAAGACATTGGGGATCTACAGACACTGGATCCTACCCAATTTGGCTTTGTCAAGGGCAGATCCTGCCTCTTGAACTTGGTCGACCTTTTCGAAACAGTCACTAAGGCCATTGATGAGGGTAAGGCAGTTCACACAGCCTACCTTGACCTAGCAAAAGCGTTCGACACAATACCCCACTCGGGCATCATAGAAAAGCTCACCAGCTTAGATGTAAACCCATATGTCACAAGATGGGTTGCAAACTGGCTCAAGGACAGAACCCACAGGGTTAGAGTTGCTGGTGCCATGTCAGACTCTAAGCCAGTCATGAGCGGTGTCCCACAGGGCTCAGTCCTGGGCCCCCTCTTGTTCGGCATTTATTTTTCTGAAGTGCAGGCAAACATAGGGGGATTGTGGCTGACAAAATTTGCAGATGACTGCAAACTGGGCACCATAATTGACACTCCATCAGACACAGACATCCTCCAGAGAGGTCTCATAGAAATGGATAACTGGTGCTAGAGCCATGGCCTTAAGCTAAATGCCAAAAAATGTATAGTCATACCCTTTGGGAAAAACAAGGTAACCCCTAATTACCACATAGGTGGTAATCCATTAAACACGGAAGACGTTATCAGGGACCTGGGGACCCAAGTTGACAGTAACCTCTCTTTTGACACTCACATTGCCAAAGTGGTTAGGAAGACCTTCTACATTGCCCACCTGATCATGAAGGGATTCACATCCAGATCAGGAGAGGTCATTGTACCCCTGTACTCTTCACTTATCAGACCAATGATTGAGTACAAAGCCCCATTTGGAATGTACCTTACCTGACACCTGCATCAGTTGGAAAAACCCCAAAAGTTCCTCACCAAAAGGATAAAGGGGCTCAAACATATGTCATACGCTGCCTGACTGAAGAAACTCCAGCTCTATTCAGTCGCATACAGTCTGCTCAGAGGTGATCTGTGCCTGACATACAAGGCCATGTCCAACCCGGAATTAATGGACATGCTCCACCTCAAAAAATCCAAATCCACCAGAGCCACGAGAGCAAGAGACTTAAACCTCAACACGGATATAAATAGGATGTGCTGGAGGGACAGATTCATCACCCAGAGACTCCCTACACTATGGAACAGAATCCCAGTCCATGTGAGGCAGAGCCCCTCACTGACTCTGTTCAAGAGAAATCTTGACGAGTGGATGGGAGATCGTAGGTTTACCCCGGGAATCATCTCTGTGTCACTGCTGGACAGAGGCACAGCAAACTAATGGGTATAGTATTCTCATCCTAAGGGGTGGTGAAAGCCACACACACTCTGGCTAGGCTTATAAATGCCCTAGGGCAGATAGCCTAGTATGAACCTATGAACCTATGAACCTATGATATTGAATCTTTGTTTGCATCTATACTCAATGAATGGGGCATTAAGAAAATTAGAGAGTTTCTTAACTTAAATAGGTGCTTTGATAATGATAAAATTGAATTAATTTTTAGTTTGCTTGAGATTATATTGGAAAACAATGTTTTCCTACTTAGTAATGAGTTTTTCCTCCAGAAGATTGGCTTGGCTATGGGCACTGCATGTGTCAATAGCTACGCCAGTCTAGCTCTGGTTTGTTGGGAACAGTGTTCACTATTGTCAGTGTCCAGTGCATTTTTTTTATCACATCCTTTGGTATGTCCATTTCGTGGACGATATTTTTCTTTTGTAGAATGCTGATAGCCATGAACCTGAGAATTTCATGAGGTATATGCATACCACCACTGTTTTTTTTTAATTCACTTACCAATGTTCCACAACTGAAATTAGTTTTTTTGGATGTGTTAGTTAAGAAGTCAGATCTTAATGTGCTAACTGGTAGTATCTACAGAAAACTTACATAAAACCAGCATGCATCCTAGGCATATTCCTAGGAACGTTGTGAAAGGACAAGTGTATAGGGCACTCAGATTGTATAATGATGATATAGAAGCACAAGCAGCACTTAGCACCCTTAAGAAGGATTTCCTGGACAGGGGCTACTCTAAGGAAGAGATTAACAGGGCTATTGATGATGCTTGGACACAAAGGAATAACAGATGCCTTATTTTAGTAGAGCCACACAAAGTGACCGTAGCAGCGAACTTGTGCAAACTGCTGACAAGTTACTTTTCAATATTCCAGTGATGTGAATGAATATGTTTCCATTATTAAGAAACATTGGAACATACTATATGATATACCGGGTCTAATGGGCAATATTGGGAGCGCTTCTTCTTTCTCTTTTAGAAACAATAGTTCCCTAAAACAATATCTTTGCAACAAAGTGAATGTTAAACATTTTAATGTCCCCACATGGCTTGGCACCTTTCAATGTAGACATTGTTTGGCTTGCCGGTTTATTTACACTAATACCAGCTATTCACACCCTTTAACCCATTTTACTTTTAAAAGCCAGTGCTATGCTGATTGCCACACTTCAGATGTGGTTTATTTTTCTTTCTGCCAGACCTGTCATGCATTCTATGTAGGCAAAACCAATAGAATGTTTAAGGAGAGGATACTGGAGCATATCAGCGACATTAACACACAGAAAGAGTGCAATGCCTTAGCTAACCATGTAAGACTCACTGATCATACACACACCTTCAAGGTTTTCAAGTGATACAACCCAATGTACAAGGGGTGACATCGAAAACTACACTGAGAGCAAAGAACAAGAATGGATTATTTTGCTTAATGCTGAGAGACCTCCAGACTTAAATGGAGTTATGTCTCTCAAACCATTCCTGAAATCATGTTGTTTAAAGCATTAATGAATTTTAGTGACATTTTGCCTTGTATATTTTTATGTAAATCTATATGCTTTTATATGTTTATGTCTTATTTACTATGCAGGTTAACAGGCTTTTTGTAGAGGTCATTCTAGGATGATTTAAAAACTTTTTACTTTGAAGGCATTTGTTTTTAACAGGTACTAATTTATAATGACCTGCAGGTGATTTGTATTTTAAATGTCAGCTGACTTATTTCTAGTTCTATTTAAATATATTTGCTTTTACATAAGTTGTCTGATGAAGCAACATTTTCAGTCGTGAAAGTACTTACGTTTTTTCTAATAAATTACTTTTGGTGTGTAAGGTTGGGTGCAGTTTGTTTTTCTACTTTAGGTAGTGCTTCAGGGGTGTGGAGCTGCAGATAGATAATGGTATAGTGTTGCAAAGATGTAGGTACTTCGTGCTACAGTGATATAAAGATATCAGTAGACAGAGCTGCAGTGGTGTGTAGCTGCAGGTAGGTAGCTAGTGCTACAGCAGTGTTCAGCTACAAACTGGAAGGTAGTGCTACAGTGGTGTGCAGATGTAGGTAGGTAGTACTACTGCAGTGTGCAGCTGCAAATTGGAAGGTAGTGCTACAGTGGTATGCAGCTGTAGGTAGGTAGTACTTCAGCAAACTGCTGTGGTCTACCTTCTGCAGCTACACACACTGTAGCACTATCTGTTTACCTGTAGCTGCACACCACTGTAGCACTGCCTCCCTTCAGGTGCACACTGCTGTAGCACTACTGACCTATCTGTAGCTGCATACTGCTGTAGCACTACTCGGTAGGTAGTATAGGACAGGTGTTTGAAACCCTGGATTTTCCTGGTCAGGAAACTCTATGGTCTCTCCAGCTGCTGCATGTGCTTGACAAGGTACATGCTGAAGGGGGCATTGTACTCAATAATGAGGCTGATAAGGGAGGAGTACAGGGATGTTATGACCTCCTTGTTCCTGGATGAAATACCCTTACTTATGAGGTGGGCCATGTAGAAAGCCTTCCATACAATAGAGGTAACGTGTTTGTCAAAAGTCAGGTTGCTATCAACCTGGATGCCCAAGTCCCTCACCACTGATTGCATGCTTAGTGCATTGTTATTAATGTGATAATTAGTGGGGATACCATTTTCCCCAAAGGGGATAATGATGCATTTCTTGGTATTCAATTTGAGGCTATGCTTCTGGCACCAGTCATTAGTTTGGGTAAGGCCCTCTTGGAGGATGTTCACAGCACTAGGGGAATTTATGACAGTGCCCAGCTTGCAGTCGGGAGGAGTATAGGGATGTTATGACCTCCTTGTTCCTGGAAGAAATACCCTTACTTAAGAGGTGGGCCATGTAGAAAGCCTTCTGGACAATGTAGGCAAAGTGGTAGTCAAAAGTCAGGTTGCTATCAACCTGGGTGCCCAAGTCCCACAAGACTGATTGCATGCTTAGTACATTGTTATTAATGTGATAATTGGTGGGGATGCCATTTTCCTCAAAGGGGATACTAATGCATTTCCTGCCATTCAGTTTGGGGTCATGCTTCTGCCGCCAGTCATTAGTGTGGGTAAGGCCCACTTCTCCCTTATCAGACCCATTACTGAGTACAGTGTCCCCTTCAGCATGTACCTTGCCCAGTACATGGAGCAGTTAGAGAGACCACAGAGGTTCCTAACCAGGAAAATCCAGGGTCTCAAACACCTATCCTATACAGATAGGCCAAAAGCCTTGTCCATCTACTCAGTCTCATACAGACTGCTCAGAGGTGACTTCTGTCTAGCATACAAGGCCATCTCAGACTCAGCCTTGATGGAGTTGCTGCATATCCATAAGTCAAACTCCACTCATGCAACCTGCATACAAGGTCTCAACTTGGTCTGTGACATCAATAAAACTTGTTGGTGGGATAGATTTGTGTCCCAACGACTCCATCTGTGGAACAGACTCACTCTCCATGTCAAGCAGAGTACCTCACTAGCCCTCATTAAGAGGAACCTGGAAGACTGGATGGGTAACAAAAAATATACCTTTGGGATCCCACCTGTGTCCCTGCCTGACAGGGAAAATGGGTGCTGACTTCCTGGGAACATTGGTTAAATTCTTGGCTAGGCTTATAAAGGCCTCCAGGCCAGTAGCCTAGTATCATCCTATGAACCAATGAACCTATGAGTAGTGTGCAGCTGCAAGTATGTAGGTAATGCTACAGTGGTGTGCATCTGCAGGTATGTAGGCAATGCTACAGCTATGTGCAGCTAAAGGTGTGTAGTGCTACAGTGTTATGCATCTCAAGGTAAGTAGGTAGTGCTAAAGCTGTGTGCAGCTGCAGGTAGGTAGGAAGTGCTACAGAGGTGAGCAGATGCAGGTGGGCAGACAGTGCTACAGTAGTGAGCAGCTGCAGATAAGTAGGCACTTCTACAGCATTATGCAGCTACATGTAGACAGGCCGTGCTACAGCAGCATGCAGCTGCAGGTAGGTAGGTAATGCTACAGTGGTGTGCAGCTCCAGTTAGGTAGTGCTCAGTGGTGTTCAGCTGTAGGTAGATCGTAGTGCTACAGTGGTGTCTAACTGCACAGATAGATAGTGCTACAGCATTATGTGGCTCATAGTATGTAGGTAGTGCTATAGCAGTTTGTAGTGGTAGGTAGGGAGGTAATTCTACAGCAGTGTGAAGCTTCAAGAAGGTAGGTAGTGGTACAGTGCTGTACAGTTGCAGGTAAGTAGCTACTGCTACAGTGGTGTGCAGCTGCAGGTAGGTAGATAGTACTATACAGGTGTACAGCTGCATGTATGTAGGTAGTGCAACAGTCGTGTGCATCTGCAGGTAGTTAGTGCTACAGTGGTATGCATCTTGAGGTAGATAGATAATGCTTACAGCAGTGTGAAGCTGTGGGTAGGTAGGTAGTGCTGCAATGGTGTGCATCAGCAGATAGATAATGTTATAGTGATGTACAAAGTTAGGTAAATTGTTCTACAGTGTTATAGGGATATAGGTAGGTAGTGCTATACTGTGGGCAGCTACAGATAGAGAGTTACTGCTACAGTGTTTGCTGCAGCAGGTAGGTATGTGTTGTTACACTGGTGTTTAGCTGGACAGATAATTCTATACTGGTATACAGCTGCAGGTAAGTAGTACAAAGTGATAGAGAGATGTAGATAGGTAGGGCTACAGTGGTATTGAGATGTAGGTAGGTAATGCTACAGCCTTGTGCAGTGACAGGTAGGTAGGTAGTGCTACAGTGGTTTGTAGCTGCAGGTATGTAGGTAGTGATACAATGGTGTGCAGCTGCAAGAGTTTAGGCAGTGCTACAGAGGTTTGCAGCTACAAACAGGTAGGAAGTGCTACAGTTGTGTGCAGCACCAGATATTTAGATAGTGCTACAGCGGTGTGCAGCTGCAGGGGAATAGTGCTAAAACAGTGTGCAGCTGCAGGTAGGTAGTGCTACAGCAGTGTGCAGCAGCAGATAGGTAGTCCTTCAGCGGTGTGCAGCTGCACATAGGTAGGTAGTGCTACAGCATTGTGCAGCTGCAGGTAGGTAGTGCTTCAGCAGTGTGTAGCTGCAGATAGGTAAGTAGTGCTTCAGTGGTGTGCAACTACATGTATATAGTAGTGCTTCAGTTGTGTGCAGCTGCAATGAGGTAGGTAATGCTACAGGGGTGTGTAGCTGCAGGTAGGTAGCTAGTGCTACAGCAGTGTTCAGCTACAAACTGGAAGGTAGTGCTACAGTGGTGTGCAGATGTAGGTAGGTAGTACTACTGCAGTGTGCAGCTGCAAATTGGAAGGTAGTGCTACAGTGGTATGCAGCTGTAGGTAGGTAGTACTTCAGCAAACTGCTGTGGTCTACCTTCTGCAGCTACACACACTGTAGCACTATCTGTTTACCTGTAGCTGCACACCACTGTAGCACTGCCTCCCTTCAGGTGCACACTGCTGTAGCACTACTGACCTATCTGTAGCTGCATACTGCTGTAGCACTACTCAGTAGGTAGTATAGGACAGGTGTTTGAAACCCTGGATTTTCCTGGTCAGGAAACTCTATGGTCTCTCCAGCTGCTGCATGTGCTTGACAAGGTACATGCTGAAGGGGCATTGTACTCAATAATGAGGCTGATAAGGGAGGAGTACAGGGATGTTATGACCTCCTTGTTCCTGGATGAAATACCCTTACTTATGAGGTGGGCCATGTAGAAAGCCTTCCATACAATAGAGGTAACGTGTTTGTCAAAAGTCAGGTTGCTATCAACCTGGATGCCCAAGTCCCTCACCACTGATTGCATGCTTAGTGCATTGTTATTAATGTGATAATTAGTGGGGATACCATTTTCCCCAAAGGGGATAATGATGCATTTCTTGGTATTCAGTTTGAGGCTATGCTTCTGGCACCAGTCATTAGTTTGGGTAAGGCCCTCTTGGAGGATGTTCACAGCACTAGGGGAATTTATGACAGTGCCCAGCTTGCAGTCGGGAGGAGTATAGAGATGTTATGACCTCCTTGTTCCTGGAAGAAATACCCTTACTTAAGAGGTGGGCCATGTAGAAAGCCTTCTGGACAATGTAGGTAAAGTGGTGGTCAAAAGTCAGGTTGCTATCAACCTGGGTGCCCAAGTCCCACAAGACTGATTGCATGCTTAGTACATTGTTATTAATGTGATAATTGGTGGGGATGCCATTTTCCTCAAAGGGGATACTAATGCATTTCCTGCCATTCAGTTTGGGGTCATGCTTCTGCCGCTAGTCATTAGTGTGGGTAAGGCCCACTTCTCCCTTATCAGACCCATTACTGAGTACAGTGTCCCCTTCAGCATGTACCTAGCCCAGTACATGGAGCAGTTAGAGAGACCACAGAGGTTCCTAACCAGGAAAATCCAGGGTCTCAAACACCTATCCTATACAGATAGGCCAAAAGCCTTGTCCATCTACTCAGTCTCATACAGACTGATCAGAGGTGACTTCTGTCTAGCATACAAGGCCATCTCAGACTCAGCCTTGATGGAGTTGCTGCATATCCATAAGTCAAACTCCACTCATGCAACCTGCATACAAGGTCTCAACTTGGTCTGTGACATCAATAAAACTTGTTGGTGGGATAGATTTGTGTCCCAATGACTCCATCTGTGGAACAGACTCACTCTCCATGTCAAGCAGAGTACCTCACTAGCCCTCTTTAAGAGGAACCTGGAAGACTGGATGGGTAACAAAAAATATACCTTTGGGATCCCACCTGTGTCCCTGCCTGACAGGGAAAATGGGTGCTGACTTCCTGGGAACATTAGTTAAATTCTTGGCTAGGCTTATAAAGGCCTCCAGGCCAGTAGCCTAGTATCATCCTATGAACCAATGAACCTATGAGTAGTGTGCAGCTGCAAGTATGTAGGTAATGCTACAGTGGTGTGCATCTGCAGGTATGTAGGCAATGCTACAGCTATGTGCAGCTAAAGGTGTGTAGTGCTACAGTGTTATGCATCTCAAGGTAAGTAGGTAGTGCTAAAGCTGTGTGCAGCTGCAGGTAGGTAGGAAGTGCTACAGAGGTGAGCAGCTGCAGGTGGGCAGACAGTGCTACAGTAGTGAGCAGCTGCAGATAAGTAGGCACTTCTACAGCATTATGCAGCTACATGTAGATAGGCCGTGCTACAGCAACATGCAGCTGCAGGTAGGTAGGTAATGCTACAGTGGTGTGCAGCTCCAGTTAGGTAGTGCTCAGTGGTGTTCAGCTGTAGGTAGATCGTAGTGCTACAGTGGTGTCTAACTGCACAGATAGATAGTGCTACAGCATTATGTGGCTCATAGTATGTAGGTAGTGCTATAGCAGTTTGTAGTGGTAGGTAGGGAGGTAATTCTACAGCAGTGTGAAGCTTCAAGAAGGTAGGTAGTGGTACAGTGATGTACAGTTGCAGGTAAGTAGCTACTGCTACAGTGGTGTGCAGCTGCAGGTAGGTAGATAGTACTATACAGGTGTACAGCTGCATGTATGTAGGTAGTGCAACAGTCGTGTGCATCTGCAGGTAGTTAGTGCTACAGTGGTATGCATCTTGAGGTAGATAGATAATGCTTACAGCAGTGTGAAGCTGTGGGTAGGTAGGTAGTGCTGCAATGGTGTGCATCAGCAGATAGATAATGTTATAGTGATGTACAAAGTTAGGTAAATTGTTCTACAGTGTTATAGGGATATAGGTAGGTAGTGCTATACTGTGGGCAGCTACAGATAGAGAGTTACTGCTACAGTGTTTGCTGCAGCAGGTAGGTATGTGTTGTTACACTGGTGTTTAGCTGGACAGATAATTCTATACTGGTATACAGCTGCAGGTAAGTAGTACAAAGTGATAGAGAGATGTAGATAGGTAGGGCTACAGTGGTATTGAGATGTAGGTAGGTAATGCTACAGCCTTGTGCAGTGACAGGTAGGTAGGTAGTGCTACAGTGGTTTGTAGCTGCAGGTATGTAGGTAGTGATACAATGGTGTGCAGCTGCAAGAGTTTAGGCAGTGCTACAGAGGTTTGCAGCTACAAACAGGTAGGAAGTGCTACAGTTGTGTGCAGCACCAGCTATTTAGATAGTGCTACAGCAGTGTGCAGCTGCAGGGGAATAGTGCTGAAACAGTGTGCAGCTGCAGGTAGGTAGTGCTACAGCAGTGTGCAGCAGCAGATAGATAGTCCTTCAGCGGTGTGCAGCTGCACATAGGTAGGTAGTGCTACAGCATTGTGCAGCTGCAGGTAGGCAGTGCTTCAGCAGTGTGTAGCTGCAGATAGGTAAGTAGTGATTCAGTGATGTGCAACTACATGTATATAGTAGTGCTTCAGTTGTGTGCAGCTGCAATGAGGTAGGTAATGCTACAGGGGTGTGTAGCTGCAGACAGATAATGCTATGGTGGTGTGAAGATTAAGCACTTTGTGCTATAGTGATATGGCGATATCAATAGCTAGAGCTGCAGTGGTGTGCAGCTGTAGGCAGGTAGTGCTACAGTGGTGTGCAGCTGCAGATAGTGCTTCAGCGGTGTACAGCTGCAGATAGGTAGGTAGTGTTACAGTGGTGTGCAGCTGCAGGTAGGCAATGCTTCAGGTGTGTGCAGCTGCAGATAGGTAGGTAGTGCTACATCAGTGTGCAGCTGCAGGTAGGTAGTGCTACAGCAGTGTGTAGCTGCAGAAAGTTATTGCTTCACCAGTTTGCAGCTGCAAATAGGTAGGTAGTGCTATAGGGGTGTGTAGCTGCAGATAGATCATGGTGTAGTGGTGTGAAGATATAGGTACTTTGTGCTACAGTGATATAGAGATATCAGTAGATGGAGCTGCAGTGGTGTGCAGCTGCAGGTAGGTAGATAGTGTTACAGCAGTGTGCAGTTGAAAATTGGAAGGTAGTGCTACAGTGGTTTGCAGCTCTTGGTAGGTAGGACTACATCAGTTTGCAGCTACAGGTAGATAGGTAATGCTACAGCTATGTGCATCTGCAGGTACATAGGTAATGCTACAGCCATGTGCAGCTGCAAGTACGTAGTGCTACAGAAGTGTGCAGCTACAAGTATGTAGGTAGTACTACAGTGATGTGCATCTGCAGGTAGGTAGTGCTACAGCGGTATGCATCTCAAGGTAAGTAGGTAATATTAAAGCTGTGTGCAGCTGCAGGTAGGTAGGTAATGCTTCAGCTGCATGCAACTGCAGGTAGGTAGTACTTCAGCCATGTGTAGCTTCGGATAGATATGGTGTCCTACAGTGGTATACAGCTGCAGCTAGGTTGTGCTGCAGTGATGTACAGCTGCAGGTTGGTCGGAAGTGTTACAGAGGTGTGCAGCTGCAGTTAGGTAGGCAGTGTTACAGTGGTGTGCAGCTGCAGGTCAATAGGTAATGCTACAGTGGTGTGCAGCTGCAGGTAGGTGGTACTCCATGGTATAAAGGTGTAAGTATGTCATAGTGCAATGATGGTGTCTAACTGCAGGTAGTGCTATAGCATTATGCAGCTCGAGGTATGTAGGTAGTGCTGAAGCAGCTTGCAGTGGTAGGGAGGTAGTTCAACAGCAGTGTGAAGCTGCAAGAATGTAGGTACTACTACAGTGGTGTGTGGCTGCAGGTAGGTAGGTACTGCTGCAGTGGCATGTAGCTGCAGGTAGGTAAATAGTACTATACAGGTGTACAGCTGCATGTAGGAAGGTAGTGTTACAGTGGTGTTCAGCTGCAGACAGATAGTTCAGTAGTGCTATACAGCTGCAGGTAAGAGGTACAAAAGTGGTATAGAGATGTAGGTAGGTAGGGCTACAGTGGCACTGAAATGTAGGTAGGTAGTGGTAGGTAGGGAGGTAGTTCTACAGCAGTGTGCAGGTAAGTAGTGCCACAGTGGTGTGCAGCTGCATGTAGGTATGTAGTGCAACAATAGTGTGTATTTGTAGGTAGTTAATGCTACAGTGATATGCATCTCAAGATAGATAAGTAATACTTACAGCAGTGTGTAGCTACAGGTAGGTGGGTAGTACTACAGTGGTGTGCATCTGCAGATAATGCTATAGTAATGCAGAAATGTAGGTGTGTTTTTCTACAGTACTATAGAAATATAGGTAGGTAGTGCTATACTGTGTGCACTACAGTTAGGTAGTTACTGATACAGAGGTGTGCAGCTGCAAGTAGGTAGGTGCTGCTACAGTGGTGTTCAGCTGCAGACAGATAATTTTGTAGTGGTATACAGCTGCAGGTAAGTAGTATAAAAGTAGTATAGTGATGTACATAGGTAGGGCTACGGTGGTTTTGAGATGTAGGCAGGTAGTGCTACAGCAGTCTGCAGGTATAAGTTGGTAGGTAGTGCTACAGCCTTGTGCAGTGACAGCTAGGTATGTAGTGCTACAGCAGTTTCCAGCTGCAGGTATGTAGGTAGTGGTACAATGGTGTGCAGCTGCAGAGGGTAGCCAATGCTACAGCGGTGTGCAGCTACAGGTAGGTAGGTAGTGATACAGTGGTGTGCAGCACCAGATAGATAGTGCTACAGAAGTGTGCAGCTGCAGGTAGGTGGTGCTACAGTGGTGTGCAGCTGCAGATAGATAGGTAGTGCTACAGCAGAGTGCAGCTGCAGGTAGGTAGGCAGTGCTACAATGGTGTGCAGTTGCTTGTAGGTAGGCAGTGCTACAGTGGTGTGTAGCTACATGTAGAGAGGTAGGCAATGCTACAGTGAGCAGTGTGGAGTACCAGATAGGTAGTGGTACAGCAGCTTGCTGTTGCAGGTAGGTAGTGCTACAGTGCTGTGCAGCTGAAGATATGTAGGTAGTGCTACAGTGGTGCGCAGATGCAGGCAGGTAGATAGTACAACAGTGGCATGCAGTTGCATGTAGGTAGGTAGTGTTACAGGGTTTTGTTGTGGCAAGAAAGTAGTGCCACAGCAGTGTGCACCTGTAGGCAAATAGTGCTGAAGTGATGTGCAGCTGCAGGTAAGTAGTGCTACAGCAGTATGCTTCTTGAGGGAGGTAGGTAGTGCTACAGTGGTGTGCAGCTGAAGGTTGGTAGGTAGTGTTACAGAAGTGTGAAGCTCCCAGTAGATAATGTTATAGTATTGTGCAGATTTAAGTACAGTGTGCTGCAGAGGTATACAGCTGCAAGTAGGTAGTGCTACCACAGTGTGTAGCTGCAGTTTGAATTGCTATACTGGTGTGCAGACTTAGGCACATTCTGCAACAACAGTATATGGTTGCAGGTAGGTTTCACAAAAGTTTTTTGCAGCTGCAGGTATATAAGTATTGCTATAGCATTGTACAACTACAGGTAGGTATACAGTGCTACAGCAGTGTGCAGCTGCATGTAGGTAGGACGTGCTACAGTGGTGTGTAGCCGCAGAATGCACTATAGCAGTATGCCGCTGCAGGTAGATTGGTAGTGATACTGTGGTGCTCAGCTGAAGTTAGTTATTACTACATCTGTGTGCAGCTGCAGGAAGATAGGCAGTGCTACAGGGGTGTGCAGCTGCACATAGGTAGTCCCTCAGTGGTGTGCAGCTGCAGGTAGGTAGGCAGTGATTCAGTGGTGTGCAGATACAGGACTGTAAGCAATCATACAGTGAGTAGTGTGGAGTTCTAGATAGGTAGTGCTACAGCAGTGTGCAGTCACAGGTAGGTAGTGCTACAGGGATGTGCAGCTGCATGCAGGTAGTCACTCAACAGTGTGCAGCTGCAGGTAGGTAGTGCTACAGCAGTGTGCAGCTGCAGGTAGGTAAGCAGTGCTACAGTGGTGTGCAGCTGCAGGTAGGTAGTACTACAGCTGTGTGCAGCTCCAGGTAGGTGGTGATGCAGCAGTGTGCAGCTGCAGGTTGTTTGGTAGTGCAGCAGTGAATTGCAGCTGCAGGTAGGTAGGAAGTGCTACAGCAGTGTGCAGCTGAAGGTAGGTAGCTCTACAGTAGTGAGCAGCTGTGAGTAGGTAGGTAGGGAGGGCTAAAATAGTGTGCGGATGCAGGTAGGAAGGTAATGCTATAGTGGTGTGCACCTGTAGGTAGATACTACTACAGCAGTGTGCAGCTAGGTTGGTAAAGCTATAGTGCTGTGCTGGTGCATGTAGTTAGGTAGTGCTACAGCAGTGTCCAGTTGCTTTTAGGTAGGTAGGTAGGACTACAGTATTGTCCAACTGCAGGTAGGTAGTACTACAGTGGTGGGCAGCTGCAGATGTGTATTTCTAGAGCGTTGTGCAGCTGCAGGTAGATAGGTAGTACTACATTGCTATACAGCTGCAGGAAGGTAGTGATTCAGTGGTGTGCAGCTACAGGTGGGTAATGCTGCAGCAGTGTGCAGCTACAGGTAGGTTAATAGTGATACAGTGGTGTGCAACTGCAGGTAGATAGGGCTACAGTGGTCAGATGCAGATAGGTAGGTGATGGTACACAGGTGTGCAGCTCCAGGTATGTAGGTAATGGTACAGTAGTGTGGCAGCTGCAGGTAGGTAGTACTACCATGGTGTGCAGCTGCACATCAATAGGTAGAGCTACAGCAGTTTGCATCTGCAGACAGATAATATAGTGGTGTGCATATATAGGCATGTTGTGCTACAGTGGCATAGAGATCTAGATAAGTAGTGATAGAGAGGTATGCAGATGCAGGTAAGTAGTGTTACAGGTTATAGCGATATGGGTAGGCACTACTACAACAGTGTGCAGCTGCAGGTAATTAGAGACTGCTACATTGGTATGCAGCTGCAGTTAGGAAGGTAGTGCTAGAGAGGTGTGAAGATACAGGAGGATAGGTAGTGCTACAGTGGTGTGAAGCTGCAGGTAGGTAAGTAGTACTACAGTGGTGTGCAGCTGCAGGCAGGCAGGTAGTGCTACAATAGTTTGTAGCTGTAAATTGGTAGGTAGGGCTACAGTGGTGTGCAGCTCTAGGTAGGTAGGTATTACTACAGCGGTGTGCTGCTACAAGTAGGTAGGTGGGTAATGCTACAGCCATGTGCACTTGCAGGTACATAGTACAACAGCAGTGTGCAGCTGCAGGTATGTAGTGTTACACTGTTGTACAGCTACTGGTATGTAAGGCTTTGGCGGTATTCAGCTGAAGGTAGATATTACAGTAGTGGTGTGCAGATGTATGTACATTGCGGTACAGTCGTATACAGCTGCAGGTAGGTAGTTCTACATTGGTGTGCAACTGCAAGAAGGTAGTGCTGCAGCAGTGTGCAGCTGCAGGTAGGTAGGTGTTGCTACATTGGTCTTCAGCTGCAGACAGATAATTCTATAGTGGTATACAGCTGCAGGTAGTGCTACAGCTTTATAGAGATGTAGGTAGATTGTGCTACAGTGGTGTGCAGCTGCAGGTAGATAAGGTAGGTAATGCTACAGCATTGTACCTCTGCAAGTACATAGGTACTGCTACAGCAGTGTAAATCTCTAGGTAGGTAGATACTGCTACAGTGGTATAGAGATACAGATATGTAGTGCTAAAGTAGTGTGCAGCTGCAGAGAGGTAGGTAGTGCTACAGCGGTTTTCAGATGGGTAAAGGTGGTAGTGTAACAGCAGCATGCAGATGTGGGAAAGTTGGTAGTGCTACAGGAATGTATAGCTGCAGGTAATTAGTAATATAGTGGTGTGCAGCTGCAGGTAGGTATTGCTAAAGTGGTGTGCAGATTTAAGTACATTGTGCTATAGTGCTGTACAGCTGCAGACAGTGGGTTGTAGATTCAGGTATGTTGTGCAACAGTGTTTTCAGATGCAGGTTGATACTGCTACAGCTGTGTGCAGCTGCAGGTATGTAGGTAGTGCTACAGCAGTGTGCAGCTGCAAACAGGTAGTACTATAGTGGTATGCACTTAGGTAGTGCTACAGTTGTCTACAGCTGTAGGAAGGTAGTCCTACAATGATGTGCAGATGCATATATGTTGTACTATAGCTATTTTCAGCTGCAGGCATTTAAGTAGTGTTGCAGTGGAGTGCAGCTGCAGGTAGATATTGCTAACGTGGTGTGCAGATTTAGGTACATTGTGCTGTAGTGCTGTACAGCTGCCGATAACTAGTTTACAGTGGAATGCAGCTGCAGGTAAGTAGGTAGTGCTGTAGTGGTGTACAGCTACAGCTATATATTGGTAAAGTGGTATGCATCATGTTACAGTGGTATACAGCTGCAGGTATGTAGTACTACAGCTGTGTGTAGCAGCAGATATGTATATACTGCTACAGCATTGTATAGCTGCTGCTTGATGGGTAGTGATAAAGTAGTGTGCAGCTGTATGTAGTTAGGTAGTGCTACCACTGTAGCAGTATCTACCTACCTAGAGATTTACACTGCTGTAGTGCTACAGCCATGTGGAGCTGCAAATTGGTAGTGCTACAGTGGTGTGCAGCTTCAAGTAGGTATGTAGTATTACAATGATATGCAGCTGCAGGTAGGTAGTACTACATTATTGTGCAGCTGTAGGGAGCTAGGTAGTGCTACAGTGGAGTAGAGCTGCAGGATGGCAGGTAGTGCTACAGTGGTGTGGAGCTACAGGTAGGTAGTGCTCCAGTAGTATGTAGCTGTTGGAAGGTTGGTAGAACTACAGTGGTGTGCAAGTGTGGTTAGGTTGTGCTATAGCAGTGTTCAGCTGCAGGTAGGTCGGTTGTGCTACAGCATTATGCACCTGTGTGTGGGTAGAGCTACAGCAGTCTGGAGCAACAGGTAGGTAGGTAGGGCTACAGTGGAGTGCAGCTGTAGATAGGTAGTACTGCAGCATTGTGTAGTTGCAGATAAGTAGGTAATGCTACGGCAGCATGCAGCTGCAGGTAGGTAGTGCTACAGTTGTGTGCAATTATATGTAGATATTGCTATAGTGGTGTGCAGATTTAGGTACATTACAGTCATGTACAGCTGCAGGTAGGTAGCCCTACAGAGGTGTGCAATTGTAGGCATTTAGGTAGTATAACTATGGTGTGCAGCTGCTGATAGGTAGTGCTAAAATGGTGTGCAGCTCTAGGTAGTTAGGTAGTGCTACAGATGTGTGGAGCTACAGATAGGTAGTGCTGTAGTGGTATGCAGCTTCAAAAAGTTAGGTAGTACTACACTGTTGTGTAGCTGCGGGTAGGTAGTTCTAAAGTTGTGTGCAACTGCGGGTAGGTAGTGCTAAATTGGTGTGCAGCTGCAAGTAGGTAGCATTGCTACAGTGGTTTACAGCTAAAAGTAGATAGGTAGTGCTACAGCAGTATAGAGCTGCAGGTGCGTAGGTAGTGCTACAGTGGTGTGCAGCTGCAGGTACATATTGCGATAGTGGTGTGCAGATGTGGGTACATTGTAGTATAGTGTTATACAGCTGCAGGTAGATAGTGCTATAGTGGTGTTCAGCTGCAGGAAGGTAGGTAGAGCTTCAGTGGTGTGTAGCTGCAGGTAGATAGTGCTACAGCAGTGTACAGCTACAGATAGCTCAGTAGTGCTACAGCAGTGTGCACGTGTAGATAGGTAGTCATACAGTGGTGTGCAGCTGCAGAAGGTAGTGCTTCAGTGCTGTGCAGCTGCACATAGGTTGGTAGTGCTACAGCAGGGTGCAGTTGTAGGAAGGCAGGGCTATAGTGTTGTGCAGCTTCAAGTCAGTAGGTAATGCTACAGTGGTCTGCAGTTGTAGGTACGTAGTGCTACGGCAATGTGCCCTTGCAGGTGGGTTGTACTAGAGTGGTGTGCAGCTGCAGTTGGGTTGTAGTATAGCCATGTGCAGCTGCAGGTAGGTAGTGCTACAGTGGTGTGCAGCTGCGGATAGGTAGACCTATAGCAGTGTGCACCTGCAGGTAGGTAGCTAGAGCTATAGCAGTGTTCAGCTGCAGGTAGCTAGGTAGTGCTACAGCAGTGTGCTGTTGCAGGTAGGTAAGCAGAGCTACATAGGTGTGCAGCTAGAGGCAGGTAGGTCAGTAGGCAGAGCTACACCGGTGTGCAGCTGCAAGTAGATAGGTATAGCTTCAGTTGTGTGCTGCTGCAGGTACATAGGTAGTGCTACAGTGGTGTGCAGCTACAGGTAAGTAGTGCTACAGAGGTGTGTAGCTGTAGGTAGGTAGGTAATGCTATAGCGGTGTGCGACTTCAGGTAAGTAGTACTTCAGTGGTGTGCAGCTGTAGTTAGGTAGGCAGTGCTACAGAGGTGTGCAGCTGCAGGTAAGTAGGCAGTGCTGTAGTGGTGTACAGCTGCAGGTAGGTAAGTAGGCATTGGTACAGTGGTGTGCAGCTGCAGGTAGGTAGTGCCACAGCAGTGTGCAGCTACAGATAGGTAGGTAGTGCTACAGAGATTTGCATTTGCAAGCAGGTAGTGCTACAGAGGTGGGAAGCTGCAGGCAGGTAGTGCTACAGCAGTCTGAAGCTGCACCTAGGTAGGTAGTGCTACAGCAGTGTGCAGCTGCAGATAAATAATGCTATGGTGGTGTCCACATGTAGGCACATTGTGCTACAATGGTATAGGGATGTAGGTAAGTACAGCTGTGTTGGTGTGTAGCTGCAGGTTGGTGGTGCTACAGCTGCATACATATGTTTGTAGGTAGTGTTACTGCTCTGTGAAGCTGCAGGAAGGAAGGTAGGTAGTGCTACAGCAGTGTGCAGCTGCAGGTGTATGTAGTGCTACAGTGGTGTGCAGCTGCAGAACAATACTGCTACAACAGTATATAGCTGCAGGTAGAAGTGCAAAAGTAGTATATAGATGTAGGTAGGTAGGGCTACAATGATATAAAGATGCAAGTATGTAGTACTACAGCTGTGTGCAGCTGCAGGTAGTTAGGTAGTGCTACATCAGTGTGCACATGAAGAAAGGTAAGTAGTTGTACAGCAGTGTGCAGCTGCATGTAGGTAGGCTGTAATTCAGTGGTATGCAGCACCAGGTAGATATTGCTATAGTGGTCTGCAGATGTAGGTATTTTATGCAACAGTGGTATACAGCTGAAGCTTGGTAGTGCTACAGTGGTGTGCAGCTGCATGCATGTAGGTAGTGCTACAACAGTGTGCAGATGTAGAAATTTAGTGCTACAGCAGTGTGCAGCTGCAAAAAGATAGCGCTATAGTGTTGTGCAGCTTCAAGTAGGTAAGTAGTGCTACAGTGGTCTGCAGTTGTAGGTAGGTGGTGCTACGACAATGTGCACTTGCAGGTGGGTTGTTCTAGAGCGGTGTGCAGCTGTAGGTGGGTTGTAGTATAGCAGTGTGCAGCTGTAGGTAGGGATTACCACAATGGTGTGCAGCTGTAGGCAGGTAGACCTATATTGGTGTGCAGCTGCAGGTAGGTAGCTAGAGCTTCAGCAGTGTGCTGCTGCAGGTAAGAAAGCAGAGCTACAAAGGTGTGCAGCTAGAGTTAGGTAAGTAGGCAGAGCTACACCGGTGTGCAGCTGTAAATAGGTAGGTATTGCTTCAGTTGTGTGCTGCTGCAGGTATGTAGGTAGTGCTACAGTGGTGTGCAGCTACAGGTAAGTAGTGCTACAGAGGTATGCAGCTGTGGGTAGGTAGGTAATGCTATAGCGATGTGCAATTTCAGGTAAGTAGTACTTCAGTGGTGAGCAGCTGTATGTAGGTAGGCAGTGCTACAGGGGTGTGCAGCTGCAGGTGAGTAGGCAGTGCTGCAGTGGTGTACAGCTGCAGGTAGGTAAGTAGATAGTGGTACACTGGTGTGCAGTTGCAGGTAGGTAGTGAAGCAGCAGTTTGCAGCTGCAGATAGGTAGGTAGTTGTACAGAGGTGTGTAGTTGCAAGCAGGTAGTGCTACAGCAGTGTGCAGCTGCAGGTACATAATGCTATGGTGGTGTCCACATGTAGGTACATTGTGGTACAGTGGTATAGAGATGTAGGTAAGTAGTGCTACAGTGGTGTGCACCTGCAAAACATTAATGCTACAGCAGTATATAGCTAAAGGTAGAAATGTGAAAGTGGTATATAAATGTAGGTAGGGCTACAGTGGTATAAAGATGCAAGCATTTAGTACTACAGGAGTGTGCAGCTGCAGGTAGTTAGGTAGTGCTACAGCAGTGTGCACATGCAGGAAGGTAAGTAGTGTTACAGCAGTGCACATCTGCAAAAAGGAAGTGCTATAGTGTTATGCAGCTTCAAGTAGGTAAATAGTGCTACAGTGGTCTGCAGTTGTAGGAAGGTTGTGCTACGACAACGTGCACTTACAGGTAGGTTGTTCTAGAGTGGTGTGCAGCTATAGGTGGGTTGTAGTATAGCAGTGTGCAGCTGCAGGTAGGTAGTACTACAACAGTGTGCAGCTGTAGATAGGTAGACCTATAGCGGTGTGCAGCTGCAGGTACGTAGCTAGAGCTACAGCAGTGTGCTGCTGCAGGTAAGAAAGCAGAGCTACAAAGGTGTTCATAGGTGAGTACTAGGCTAATGGCCCTGGAGCCTAGCCCAAGAATATTCCCAGTCATCCTGTTGCCGGACATTAGTTCCTTTTGCCCCTATTGAGCAATGCTGTTGAAGTGATTCCTGGGGTGAATTTCCTGTTACCCATCCACTTGTCAAGATTTTTCTTGAAGAGGGATAGTCAAGTGCTCTGCTTGACATGAATGGGGAGTTTATTCCAGAGTAGGGAAGCCTTTGGGTTAGGAACCTGTCCTTCCAGCAAGTTCTGTTTTTGTGGTGATGAGGTTGAAGTCTTTGGAGTGAGTGGTGCGGAGGGACTGAGCCTTTTTCAGATGAAGCATGTCTAGCAACACTGGCTTTGTATGCCAAGCAGAGATCGCCTCTAAGGAGGTGGTATGAGATGGAGTAAAACTGCAGATTTTTTGGTCTGTCTGTATAGGGCATGTGTTTGAATCCTAGGATCCTCTTTGTGAGCAATTTTTGTGGCCTCTCCAGTTGCTGTAGGTGTTTAGTCAGGTACATGCCAAATGGGGCATTGTACTCTATAATGAGTCTAATGAGGGATGAGTAGAGAGTGATTTTGCCTTCTTTCTTTCTGGATGAGAAACCTTTTGTAATGAGGTATGCCACATAGAAGGACTTTCTAATGACAGTGGCAACATGGTTGTCAAAGGAGAGGTTGCTATCAACCTGTGTCCCTAGATCTCGTATCACACCTTGGGCATTGAGTGGGCTACCATCAATGTGATAGTTCGTGGCACTGTCTTTTTCATGAAGGGGATGACAATGCCTTTTTAGCATCGAGATTAAGACCATGGTTCTGGCACCAGTTGTCAGTCTCTGTGAGGCCTTTTTGTAGGATGTCTACATCAGCTTGAGAATCCATAATAGCTCCCAGTTTGCAGTCATCTGTGAATTTGGTTAACCAGAGTCCCTTGGTGTTGGCATGAACTTCAGAGAAGTAAATACAAAACAGGAGAGGGCCCAGAACAGATCCCTGCGGGACTCCACTTGTAACTGCCTGGTAGTCAGATTTGGAGTCTGCTACTTTCACTATGTGGGTTCAGTCAGTGAGCCAGTTGGCAACCCATCTTATAACATAGGGGTTAATGCCTAGGTTAGTGAGTCTATCAGTGATCCCCAAGTGGTGGGATGGTGTCAAAGGCCTTGGCTAGATTGAGGTAGGCTGTGTGGACTACCTTGCCTTCATCGACTGCTCTGGTGACAGAGTTGAAGAAATCTATCAGGTTGAGCAGACATGATTTGCCCTTCACAAACCAACTATGAGGTGTCCAGGGTTTGAAGATTCCCTATATCCCTATTTATAATGTCCATAATGATACGCTCCATGGCCTTACAGATCAGGCTCATTAGGCTGATGAGGCAGTAGTTCCCAGGGTCAGTAGACGCTCCCACTTTGTGGAGTGGAGTGACTATGGTGGTGCGCCATTCGGTAGGATCAAATCTGAATTGAGGCTGTGGTTGAACAAGGCACTCAGGTGTGGTGCCAGTTCCCTTTGTAATTTGTGTAGAACACAGCCAGGTATATTTTTAGGTCCAATGGAAGCTGCATTTTTGGCTTTGGACAGTGCGCCTTCTACCTGTGCAGCCATGATATTAGGGATTTGGCATTCCTCGGGTATTGGGATGGGCTCTTTAGGGGGTGAAGGGGGAGTAAAGTTTCACTAAATCTGTTGGCCAAGATATTGGCAATATCTTTTGGTTCAGTATAAGTGGTGCCTTTGTGCAGTAGCTCAGAGCACATCTGCATATTGTTGTGCAGATTCTTGACATAGCTAAAGAATGCCTTGTGGTTATCTTTAGTATCTGTAGCAATTTTGTTTTTGTAACTAGCTTTGGAGGATTTAATTAGGGATCTCAGTTTTTGCTGAGACTTACGAGGTAATTTTTCCAGACTTGGGACTTTACCCTTTTCTGCAACAGTTTACAGTTATTTCCTTCTGTTTTAGAGTTTGTTAATGGCAGGGGACCACCAGATCAGCTTCCTTTTTTTGGAGGACAGGATCTTAATTCTGTTTGGTATGGCCTGATCCATGCACTTGTGTAAATGTTCATACAGTGCCTTGGTGTATGATTCAGCAGCCATACATCTATTCTCCATTTGCATGGATGATGTGAAGTTTGACACTTCTGTCTTTAGAAGCTCAAAATTGGCTTTGGAGAAAGTCTTCACTGTGGTTTCCTTCATGGAGGGTGAGGGTGGGATTTGGATATCGACTGTGATTAACTTGTGGTCAGATCTTACCAGGGAGGAGTTGATTACTGGTGTACAGCAGTGGTTCCCTACGTTTGTAATGACCAGGTCGAGTATGTTTCTACCTCTGGTAGGGGTGAGAATGAGTTGGTCCAGGGCATTGGAATTAATGAATTCCAGAAAATGTTGGGCAAATGAGTTGGAACAGGAGTAATTTTCCCAGCTAATGGAGGGGTAGTTAAAGTCTCCCAGTATAAGGGTAATAGGTTGAACCTTAATGCTTTCCAGAGTGTTCAGGAATGCGGAGTGGGAGTCTTGGGACATTGTGGGAGATCTACAGCAGGCTACAACCTGGATTGCAGTTTTATCCAATGTTAGTTGTACCTGAAGTATCTCTGATGCATTATGTTGGGCAACTAGTCTGGAGGTGTGCATATCTTTTATGAATATGGATACATCACATACTCTGGGGATTTGGTCCACACATCCTTTAGGGCTTCGGTGTGCAGCTAGAGTTAGGTAGGTAAGTAGGCAGAGCTACACTGGTGTGCAGCTGCAAGTAGGTATGTATCGCTTCCGTTGTGTGCTGCTGCAGGTATGTAGGTAGTGCTACATTGGTGTGCAGCTACAGGTAAGTAGTGCTACAAAGGTGTGCAGCTGCAGGTAGGTAGATAATGCTATAGCGATGTGCAATTTCAGGTAAGTAGTACTTCAGTGGTGAGCAGCTGTACATAGGCAGTGCTACAGAGGTGTGCAACTGCAGGTGAGTAGGCAGTGTTGCAGTGGTGTGCAGCTGCAGGTAGGTAAGTAGGCAGTGGTACAATGGTGTGCAGCTGCAGGTAGGTAGTGCTACAGCAGTTTGCAGCTGCAGACAGGTAGGTAGTTCTACAGAGGTGTGCAGTTGCAAGCAGGTAGTGATACAGCAGTGTGCAGCTGCAGGTACATAATGCTATGGTGGTGTCCACATATAGGCACATTGCGTTACAGTGGTATAGAGATGTAGCTAAGTAGAGCTACATTGATGTGCAGCTGCAGATAGTGCTACAGTGGTGTGAACCTGCAAAATGATAATACTACAGCAGTATATAGCCGAAGGTAGAAATGCGAAAGTGGTATAAAGATGTAGGTAGGTAGGGCTACAGTGGTATAAAGATGCAAGTATGTAATACTACAGGGGTGTGCAGCTACAGGTAGGTAGTGTTACAGCAGTGTCCACATGCAGGAAGGTAAGTAGTGCTGCAGCAGTGTACAGCTGCATGTAGGTAGATTGTAATTCATTGGTGCCCAGCTGCAGGTAGATATTGCTCTAGTGGTCTGAAGATTTATGTACATTTTGCAACAGTGGTATACAGCTGCAGATTGGTCGTGCTACATTGGTGTGCAGCTGCATGCATGTAGGTAATGCTACAACAGTGTGCAGCTGCAAAAAGGACGTGCTATAGTGTTGTGCAGCTTCACATAGGTAAATAGTGCTACATTGGTCTCCAGTTGTAGGTAGGTAGTGCTGCAATGATGTACAGCTGCAGGTGGGATGTACTATAGAGGTATGCAGCTACAAGTGGGTTGTAGTATAGCAGTGTGCAGCTGCAGTTGGGTTGTAGAATAGCGGTGTGCAGCTAGAAGTAGGTAGTGCTACAGTGGTGTGCAGCTGCAAGTAGGTAGACCTATAGCAGTGTGCAGTTGCAGGTAGGTAGGTAGAGCTATAGTGGTATGCAGCTACAGGTAGGTATCTAGAGCAACAGAAGTGTTCAGATGCAGGTAGTTAAGCGGAGATACAATGGTGTGCAGCCACAGGTAGGTAGACAAGCAGAGCTGCACCACTGCACAGCTGCTAGCAGGTATGTATTGCTTCAGTGGTGTGCAGCTTCACATAGGTAGGTAGTGCTTCAGTGGTGTGCAGCTGTAGATAAGTAGGTAGTGCTACAGTGGTATACAGCTGCAGATATGTAGTGCTACCAGAAGTCCGCAGATGCAAGTAAGTAGTATTATAGTGGTGTGCAGCTGCAGATAGGTAGGTAGTGCTACAGTGGTGTGCAAATGCAGATAGGTCATGCTACAATGGTGTGCAGTATCAGATGGGTAGGTAATGCTGCAGCGGTGTGCAGCTGCAGGTATGTATGTAGTGTTACAGTTGTGTGCAGCTGAGGGTAAGTAGTGCTACAGTAGTGTGCAGCAGATGTTAAGTAGTGCTACAGAGATATGCAGCTGCAGGTAGGTAGGTAGTTCTACAGCGGTGTGCAACTTCAAGTAAGTAGTACTTCAGTGGTGTGCAACTGTAGGTAGGTAGGCAGTGCTTCAGAGGTGTGTATCTGCAGGTAAGTAAGCAGTGCTGCAGCGGTGTGCAGCTGGAGGTAAGTAAGCACTTCTGCAGCAGTGTGCAGCTGTAGGTAGGTATGTAGGCAGTGCTACAGTGGTGTGCAGGTGCAGGTAGTGCTACAGAGGTATGCAGTTGCATGCAGGTAGTGCTACAGTGCTGTACAGCTGCAGGAAGGTAGCATTTCAGCAGTGTGCAGCTAAAGGTAGGTAGTGCTACAGCAGTGTGCAGCTGCAGATAGATAAGTAGTGATACAACAGTGTGCAGCTGCAGGTATGTATTATGACAGCAATGTGCAGCTGCACCTAGGTCGTAGTGCTACAGTAGTGTGTAACTGCAGATATATAATGCTATGGTGGTGTCTACATGTAGACACATTGTGCTACAATGGTATAGAGGTATAGGTAAGTAGAACTACAGTGTTGTGCAGCTACAGTTAGGTAGTGTTACAGGGGTATAGAGATATGGGTGTAGCTTCAAGTAGGTAGGTGAGTAAGCAGTGCTACAGCGGTGTGTAGTTGCAGGTAATTATGAAGTGCTACAGTGGTGTGCAGCTGCAGTTAGGAAGGTAGTGCTACAGTGGTGTGAAGTTGCAGGTAGGTAGTACTACAGTGGTGTGCAGCTGCTGGTAGATAGGCAGTGCTACAACAGTGTGCAGCTGCAAATTGGTAGATAGTGCTACAGTGGTCTGCAGGTTTAGGTAGGTAGGGTGTATTACAGCTGTGTGCACCTGCAGGTAGGTAGGTGATACTACAGCCATGTGTAGCTACAGTACGTAGGGTTACACTGTTGTACAGCTGCAGGTACATAAGGCTACAGAGATGTGCAGCTTCAGGTAGATATTGCAGTAGTGCTGTGCAGATGTAGGTACTTTGTGGTACAGTGGTATATGGCTGCAGGTAGGTAGTTCTACAGTGGTGTGCAGCTACATGAAGGTAGCACTGCAGCTTGTGCACCTGCAGATATGTAATGTTACAGCTGTATAGAGATGTGTACAGCTGCAGGTAGGTTGGTGTTGCTACATTGGTCTTTAGCTGCAGACAGATAATTCTATAGTGGTATACAGCTGCAGGTAAGTAGTATAAAAGTGATAGAGTTGTAGGTAGGTAGAGCTACAGTGTAATTGAAATGTATGCAGGTAGATAGTCCTACAGCAGTGTGCAGGTGCAGGTTGATAGGTGGTGTTACAGTGGTGTGCAGCTGCAGGTAAGTAGGTAGTGCTACAGCAGTGTGAATTTTTAGATACGTAATGCTACAGTGGTATACAGATGCAGCTAGGTAGTGCTACACTGGTATAGAGATGTATGCAGATAGGAAAATAGCAGTATAGTGATGCTGATAGGTAGGTATTGATACAACAGTGTGCAGTAGCAGATACGTATTTAGTGCTACAGCGGTGTGCAGCTGCAGTTCGGTAGGTAGCACTACAGTGGTGTGCAACTGCGGAAGGTCAGTAGTACTACATTGGTGTTCATTTTGAGGTAGGTAGTGCTAAAGCTGTGTGCATCTGAAGGTAAGTTGTACTCTGCCGTTGTGCAGTTGCAGGTATGCAGGAAGTGTTACAGAAGAGTGCAGCTGTACGTATGTAGGTAGGTAGTGCCCCAGGGGTGTGCATCTGCAGATAGATAATGCTATAGTGGTGTCCACATATGGGTACTTTGTGCTACAGTGTATAGAGATGAAGGAAGGTAGTTCTACAGTGATGTGCAGCTGTATGTAAATAGTTATTGCTATAGTGGTGTGCAGCTGCAGGTAGGAAGGTAGTGCTACAGTGGTCTGCAGCTGCAGGCAGGTGGGGGTGGTACAGTGGTGCGCAGCTGCATGTCATAAATAGATAATGCTATAGCAGTGTACAGCTGCAGATAGATAATGCTATAGTGGTGTGCAGATGCAGCCATGTTGTGCTACAGTGGTATAGATATGTAGGTATGTAGTGATACACTGGTGTGCAGCTGCAAGTAGGTAGTGTTACAGGAGTATAAAGATTTGGTAGATAGTGCTACAGCAGTAGGCAGCTGCGGGTTATTAGAAAATTCTGCAGTGCTATACAGCTGTAGTTAGGAAGGTAGTGCTAGAATGTTGTGAAGCTGCAGGAAAGTAGGTAGTGCTACAGTGGTATGCAGCTGCAGGTAGGTAGGTAATGCTACAGCCATATGCAGCTGCAGGTAGGTAGGTGATGCTACAGCCATGTGCAGCTGCAGGTACATAGTGCTACAGTGGTGTGCAGCTGCAAGTAGATATTGCAATAGTGGTGTGCACATGTAGGTACATCATGGTACAGTGGTATACAGCTACAGGTAGGTAGTTTTACATTGGTATGCAGCTG
The DNA here is from genome assembly GCF_019279795.1 of Protopterus annectens. NCBI lineage: Eukaryota > Metazoa > Chordata > Ceratodontiformes > Protopteridae > Protopterus > Protopterus annectens. The sequence continues at coordinate 200,718,817 of NC_056728.1, forward strand.
CAGGAAAGTAACACTGCAGCCGTATGCAGCTGCAGGTAGGTAGTGTTACAACTGTATAGAGATGTAGGTGGGTGGTTCTACAGTGGTGTGCAGCTGAAGGTAGATAAAGTAGGTAATGCTACAGCATTGTACCTCTCTGGGTATGTAGGTGATGCTACAGCAACATCCAACTGTAGGTAGGTAGGTACGGCTGCAGTAGTATAGAGATGGAGACAGGTAGGGTTACATCCATATAGAGATACAAGTAGGTAGTGCTAAAGTAGTGTGCAGCTGCAGAGAGGTAGGTAGTGCTACAGCTCTTTGTAGATGGGTAAGGTTGGTAGTGCTACAGCAGTGTGCAGATGTGTGAAGGTCAGTAGTGCTACAGCAATGTATAGCTGCAGGTAGGTAGCAATATAGTGGTGTGCAGCTGCAAGTAGGTATTGCTATGGTGGGTTGCATATTTAGGTACGTTGTGCAATAGTGGTATATAGCTGCAGATTGGTAGTGGTAGAGCTGTGTGCAGCTGCAGGTAGTGCTACAGAAGTGTACAGCTGAAAAAAAGTAGCATTATAGTGGTATGCACCTAGGTACTGCTACAGTTGCCTACAGCTGTAGGTAGGTAGTAGTACAATGATGTGCATCTGCAGATAGGTTGTACTATAGTGGTGTGCAGTAGCAGGTATTTAGGTAGTGTTGCAGTGGTGTGCAGCTGTAGATAGTGTGCAGTAGCAGGTGTTTAAGTAGTGTTGCAGTGGTGTGTAGCTGCAGATAGATATTGCTAAAGTGGTGTGCAGATTTATGTAGATTGTGCTATAGTGGTGTACAGCTGCATGTAACTAGTGCTACAGTGGGATGCAACTGCAGTTATGTAGGTAGTGCTATAGTGTTGTGCAGCTACAGGTATATATATATATATATATATATATATATATATATATATATATATATATATATATATTTTTTTTTTTGGTAAAGTGGTGTGCAAATTTAGGTATATTGTGTTACAGTGGTCTACAGCAGCAGGTATGTAGTACTACAGCAGTGTGTAGCAGCAGGTATCTGTGTACTGCTACAGTGCTGTGCAGCTGCAGGTTGGTAGGTAGTGCTAAAGCAGTGTGCAGCTGTAGGTAGGTAGTGCTACAGCTATGTTGATCTGCAAATAGGCAGTGCTATAGTGGTGTGCAGCCTCAAGTCGGTAGGTAGTAATGCAGTGGTGTGCAGCTGCAGGTAGGTAGTGCTACAGCAGTGCAAAGCCACAGGTTGGTAGGTAGTGCTACAATGGTGTGGAACTGCAGGTAGGTAGTGCTGCAGTGATGTGTAACTGCAGGAAGGTAGTTAACACTACACTGGTGTGCAGGTAGGTAGAGCGACAGCAGTGTGCAGCAGCGGGTAGTTCGGTAGTGCTACAACAATGTGCACCTGTGTTTGGGTAGTGCTACAGAGATTTGCAGCTACAGGTAGGTAGGTAGGTACTGCTCCAGTGAAGTGCAGCTGTAGGTAGGAAGTATTGCAGCATTGTGCAGCTGCAGATAGGTAGGTAGTGCTACAGCGACGTGGAGCTGTAGGTAGGTAGGTAGTACTTCAACTACATGTAGATATTGCTATAGTAGTGTGCAGGTTTAGGTACATTGTGCTACAATGGTATACAGCTGCAGGTAGGTAGTCCTACAGTGGTGTGCAGCTGCAGCTATTTATGTATTATTACAGTGGTGTGCAGCTGCTGATAGGTAGGTAGTGCTAAAGCGGTGTATAGCTGCAAGTAGGTAGGTAGTGTAAAACTGTGTACAGGTCTCAGTAGGTAGTGCTAAACTGGTGTGCAGCTGTGGGTAGGTAGTGGTATAGCAGTTTGCAGCTGCAGATAGATAGGTGGTGCTACAGTGGTGTGCAGCTGCAGGTAGATATTGCGACAATGGCGTGCAGATGTGGGTACATTATAGTACAGTGTTATACAGCTGCAAGTAGTTATTGCTATAGTGGTGTGCAGCTGCAGGAAGGTAGGTAGCACTTCAGCAGTATATAGCTGCAAGCCGGTAATGCTACAGAAGTGTACAGCTACAGATAGGTCTGTAGTGCTACAGAAGTGCCACCTGTAGGTAGGCAGTGCTACAGAGGTGTGCAGCTGCAGGTAGAGAGGTAGTGCCACAGTGGTGTGTAACTGCAGGAAGGTTGGTAGTAGTTCAGCTGTGTGCAGCTGCAGATAGGTATGCAGTGCTTCAGCAGTGGGCAACTGAAGGTAGGTAGTGCTTCAGTTGTGTGCAGCTGCAGGGTGCTAGGTGGAGCTATAGTGGTGTGCAGCTGCAGGTAGATAGTGCTACAGCAGTGTACAGCTGCAGATAGGTAGGTAATGCTACAGCTGTGTGTAGCTGCAGGTACACAGGTAATGCTACAGCTGGATGCAGCTGCAGGTAGGTGGTGCTACAGCTGGGTGCAGCTGCAGATATGTAGGTAGTTCTACAATGATGTGCATTTGCAGGTAGGTAGTGCTACACCAGTGTGCAGTTGCAGGTAAGTAGGAAGTGCTACATCAATTTGCAGCTGCAGTTAGGTAGGCAGTGCTATAGCTGAGTGGAGCTGCAGCTACATAGGTAGTGCAACAGAGGTATGCAGCTGCATAGGTTCATAGGTTGGTACTAGGCTATCGGCCCCAGAGCCCTTGATCAACATTATACTGTTTACATACTCTTTCATTGTATAGTTTTTTCAGATCTCTGCTGAAAGTGTTTTGTCTCACCTTTCCCTATTTTCTGCTGTGTCTTAAGTTGGTATAAGTGTTTTTTACAGCTTGTGTCATCTGACTATCTGAAGGATTACTTGCATAATAATAGACCCTGTTAGTTAACAGCCTGCATATCATTGCTGGAACCTGTGTCTAACAGAACTCTTTTCAAACTATCTGGAAATATACAGCCCTAAGTATATATTTTGGTTCTTCAGAATTGTGTACTGTAAATTGTTGCTGGATTAATTTTATTCAGAGTTGTGCACTGTTATTTTTGATTCACTGTATAGTTTTTCAGATCTCTGCTGAAAGTGCTTTGTCCCACCTCTCCCTGTTTTCTGCTGTGTCTTAAGTTGGTATAACTGTTTTTTACAGCTTGTGTCATCTGACTATCTGAAGGATTACTTGCATAATAATAGACTTGTTAGTTAACAGCCTGCATATCATTGCTGGAAACTGTGTCTTACAGAAATATTTTCAAACTATCTGGAAATATACAGAGCTAAGTTTTTTTTTTTTTTTGGTTCTTCAGAATTGTGTACTGTAAGTTGTTGCTGGACTAATTTTATTCAGAGTTGTGCACTGTTATTTTTGATTCACTGAATATTTTTTTAGATCTCTGCTGAACATGTTTTGTCCCACCTCTCCCTATTTTCTGCTGTGTCTTAAGTTGGTATAACTGTTTTTTACAGCTTGTATCATCTGACTACCTGAAGGTTTACTTGCATAATAATAGACCCTGTTAGTTAACAACCTGCATATCATTGATGGAACCTGTGTCTAACAGAACTCTTTTCAAACTATCTGGAAATATACAGAGCTAAGTATATGTTTTGGTTCTTCAGAATTGTGTACTGTAAATTGTTGCTGGACTAATTTTATTCACAGCTGTACACTGCAATTTTTGATTCACTGTATAGTTTTTTTAGATCTCTGCTGAACGTGTTTTGTCCCATCCACCCTTTCTATCTTTGGTTTGTTGTTTAAATTTGGTGGCTTTTGCAGTTGCCCGCCCCACTGTAGATTTGATCTGGGACACTCCCTCCAGTCCCATCTCTTTACCACATTCTACCTAATACACTCCTTCTGCACCTGTTTTAGTCATTTTTAATTTAATTGCACTTGTTTAAACTGTGTTTGGTCTAATATTACTACATACTCAACTGTGCTAGCTTGCACTGCATTTGAATTTTTAATGTTGTTTTAGCTACTTTTCTGTAAAAAAAAACTGTAAGCCTGTTTCATACCTTTCCTGTAACTAGTGTAGTCCAGTTACAGATATGTTGTCTCCAGGACTGTATGTAAGCTTCTGAGCCCTCCAAGCCTTCCTGTGTTGGAGGGAAGCCTTCTAGCTTGTCAGTGGGAGTGGTAAGCACTAGGTAACCTGTCTACCACATAAGGAGTGGTTCTGGCCCAGAAATTGTAGCTGTTGGCCATCTGGGCAATCTTTTCCATCTATCTCAACTTTCTGATTTGAAAGCCTGCATTTGCACTTGTTTCTTTCCTGTAACTAGTCTAGTGCAGATACAGATTCTTAGTTTTAGCACTTGAATTTGCGTATCCGTGCTCAGCATTTGTTCAGAACTTGTTTTAAGCACTAAATAAGCTACTAATTACTATAGCACTAAACCTTTCTCATTACCTAGAGGAAAACAGTTTTTGCACTTACTTTTCTTACTTGCTTAGAGAAAAACAGCTCTTGTACTCACTTTCCTCACATATCTAGAGGAAAATAGTTTTTTATTCAGGCATGTCCAAGGGTCAGCTCCCAGTGTTCTCTCCTGTCTATCTGATAAATCTGGGCATATTTGGGCAATGTAGAAATTGCCTCATGTACACAGACAACCCTCTCCTCCTACCACCCTACACTACAACCTGTGAGAGATGCACTTATCTAGCCAAACTGGAGGTAAAGCTCTCTCCAACCAAGACCGAACTTGACATTCAAGAGGAGAAGGTAAACACTTGCACCACACCACACTTATCACATAGTCTCACTAAATCTACACCACCAAAATCCACACATAGAAACACAAAAACATTCATGCAGGCTCTCAATAATAATCTGCCCAAGCAACAGAGACCACCAAAGCAGAAAAGCAAGCAACTCCCCCCCCAACGCAACCGAAATTACACATAACCCACAGACAACGTATCCAACACACTAGTCATAGGTGACTCTATAGTCAGGCACACTGATGTCCCACTCACAAGGCTAAATAAGGAGAAGGTTACTGTCAGCTGCCTTTCTGGTGCCAGGATCCGCCACATAACCCACGCACTCAGGTCACTCCACAACAAGTACAAATATGACTCTGTCATTGTCCATCTTGGTGTGAATGACCTGAGACGTACGTCCCTGGACTACATGAAAAGAGACATGGAAGAGCTCTCCGATCTTGTAGCCCAGGCAGGTATGACCCTAGCCCTGATTAGCATTCTACCATCGCCCAGAATGATACCGCAGTACAAGGACAAAATGATTGACTTCAACAATTGGCTGAGCTTCTGGATCTGCGGATCCAGTATTTGTCTGCTTGGGATGACATGGTTGACAGGCCATGATGCTTTGCCCGAGATGGCATGCACTTTTCACCCCTGGGATTCCAGATACTGGCTATGGCTCTTGTCGCCCCTATAGTGCCTTTTTTAGGCAAGGTTCAAATGACAAATTCACCACAGTAACAGGAACAGGCAAGCAAAAGCTGACGGTAATGCTACTCAATGCTAGAAGTCTAAATCTCAAAATTCACTCACTCGAGGCACTCCTTAAAATGGAGAACATCGATATCTGTGTAGTGACTGAGAACTGGTTCAGGGCTCCAGAGAGTACCCCTGCACTACCAGGCTATAACTCATACCACACTTTTCGGCCATGTAACCTGGACCAAACACCAAAGGCAGAGTTGTGTCCATATTCATTAAGGATATCCACACCTCCAGGCTAGTTGCTCAGCATAATACATCTGAGGTTATCCAAGTGCAACTAACTCTGGTCAAAACTGCAATCCAAATTGTAGCTTGCTACAGATCCCCCACTATTCCCCAAGATTCCCACTCCTCTTTTCTTGATGTACTCAGAAATATTAGGGTTCAACCAAACACCCTAATAATGGGCGATTTCAACTACCCCACCATTAACTGGGAAAACTACTTGTGTACCAACTCCTTCACACAACACTTTCTGGAATTCATAAACTCCAATGCCCTGGATCAACTTATCCACACCACCACCGGGGAAACAATATCCTAGACCTAGTCATTACCAACATGAGTGACCAGTGTTCCACACCTGAAGTCAACGCCTCCTTGGTCCGATCCAACCATAAGCTAATCACCCTTGATATCCACATCCCGTCCCCACCCACCATTAAGGAAACCATGGTAAAAAAATTTCTCCAAAGCCAACTTCATGCTTCTTAAGACAGAAGTGGTGAACTTCATGACACCCATGCAGATGGACAATACAGTTACGACTGCTGAATCCTACACAAATGCACTCTATAAGCACTTATACGAGTGCATGGATCGTGCTATCCCAAACAGAATCAAGACGCTATCCTCCAAAAAAAGGAAGCCAATCTGGTGGTCCCCTGCCATAAACAAACTGTACAACAGAAGGAAGAAATTGTTGCAAAAGAAAGTAAAATCCCATGAGTGGAGGAGCTCCCTGGTCAGCCTCAGTAAGAAGCTGAGATGCCTTATAAGATCCTCCAAAGCTAGCTACGAAAACAAAATCGCCACTGATTCTAAGGTCAACCACAAAGCATTCTATAGCTATGTCAAGAATCTCAGTGGCAACATCCAGATCTGCTCTGAGTTACAGCACAACAGCACGAAAATTACAGAACCAACTGATATTGCCAACATCCTGGCAGATAGGTTCAGTGCTAACTTTACACCCCCTCCCCCCTAAAGGGCCCATATCTATTCAGGAAGAATGCCGAGTCCCTGTAATCACAACTACGCAGGTGAAAGTTGCACTCTCTAAAGCCAAAAACACAGCATCCACGGGACCAGACAACATCCCAGGCTGCATTTTACACGAACTTCAGAATGAACTGGCTCTCCACCTAAGCACCATGTTCAATCATAGCCTCACATCAGGCTTTGTGCCCACTGAACGGTGTACAGCAACAGTTACCCTACTCCACAAAGGGGGAGCCACCACTGATCCAGGGAACTATCGCCTTATTAGCCTGATGAGCCTGGTCTGCAAGGCCATGGAACGTATCATCATGAAACTCATTAACAAAGACATTGGTAACCTCCAAACTCTGGATCCCACCCAGTTCGGGTTTGTGAAAGGCAGATCATGCCTCCTGAACCTGATACTTCTTTGAGGAAGTCACCAAAGCCGTAGAAGAGGGTAAGGTGGTTCACACAGCCTATCTTGACCTCGCCAAGGCTTTTGACACCATCCCCCATTCTGGAATTATAGCTAAACTCACTTAACTAGGTATAAATTCCTATGTCACAAGATGGGTTGCCAACTGGCTCACTGACAGAACCCACACTGTAAAAGTTGCACACTCCAAATCTGACCTCAAACCAGTGACAAGTGGAGTACCACAGGATTCAGTCCTGGGACCTCTCCTTTTTGGTATCTACTTCTCTGACGTACATGCTAACACAGAAGGCCTCTGGCTAATGAAGTTCGCAGATGACTGCAAACTAGCAACCATAGTCGAGTCCCCAAATGATGTGGAAATCCTACAGAAGGGTCTCGCTGAGACAGATGCCTGGTGTCAGAGCCATGGCCTCAAGCTCAATGCCAGAAAGTGCATTGTCATCCCCTTTGGTAAAAACTCTGTACCCATGAACTACTACATAGACAGCAGTCTACTTAACACCGAATGTGTGATAAGAGACCTTGGGACCCAGGTGGACAGTAGTTAGTTCTTTGATAGTCACATCGCCACAGTCAGGAAGTCCTTCTATGTGGCACACCTCATCATAAAAGGGTTCTCATCCAGGAAAAAAGAGGTCATTGTTCCCCTCTGCTTGACACTCATTAGACCCATCATAGCGTACAATGCCCCTTTTGGAATGTACCTCACAAGACATCTGCAACAGCTGGAAAGGCCACAGAAGTATGTCACAAAGCGGATTACTGGCCTCAAACAGATGCCCTACACTGACTGTCTCAAAAAACTCCAGCTTTACTCCGTAGCATATCGTCTACTCCGAGGTGATCTCTGCCTAACATATAAAGCTATGTCAAACCCAGAGCTGTTGGACATGCTACACCTAAAGAAATCCCAATCCCTCCGAGCTACATGGTCTAGGGACCTAAACCTTGTCACCACAATAAACAGGACATGCTGGAGGGATAGATTCCTGTCCCAGAGACTTCCCATACTCTGGAACAGGCTACCCATCTATGTCAAGCAAAGTTCTTCGTTAGCACTCTTCAAGAAAAATCTTGATGAGTGGATGGAAAATAGGAAATACACCCCGGGGATCACTTCTGTGTCTCTGCTTGACAGTGGCACAGGAAAATATCTTTCTTGGGTGGCGTAAACCAGGGAACCTTGTTGGCTAGGCTTACGTAGGCCCTCGGGCCGATAGCCTAGTACCTACCTATGAACCTATGAACAAGCCTAGCCATAACAATTCCCTGGCTATTTCTTCCCACAGTATTTACTTCCCTGGACCCCTGACTAGCAGGGTGACTGACATGATCCCCAGGGTGCATTTCCTATCTCCCATCCAATCATCAAGGTTCCTTTTGAATAGGGCCAAAGAGGTGCTCTGCTTGACATGTATGGGCAGTCTATTCCAGAGTCTGGGGAGTCTCTGGGTCAGGAATCTATCCCTCCAGCATGTTTTGTCAATTGTGATGACAAGGTTTAGATCCCTGGAGCATATGTCTATGAGGGATTGGGATTTCTTTAAGTGTAGCATGTCCAACAGCTCTGGGTTTGACATGGCCTTGTATGTTAAGCAGAGGTCGCCTCTGAGTAGACGATATGTGACAGAGTATAGGTGGAGTTTTTTTAGACAGTCAGCATAGGGCATCTGCTTTAGGCCTGTGATTCTTTTAGTGAGGTATTTCTGCGGCCTTTCCAGTTGTTGCAAATGTCTTGAGAGGTCCATACCAAATGGGGCATTGTATTCTATAATGGGTCTAATGAGGGATTACAGTGGAACAATGACCTTCTTTTTTCTGGATGAAAAGCTCTTAGTAATGAAGTGTGCCACATAGAAGGGTTTTCTGACTGTTGTGGCGATGTGGTTATTGAGGGTGAGACCACTGTCCACCTGTGTCCCTAAGTCTCTTATCACACTTTCGGTGTTTAGTGTACTGCCACCTATGTGGTAATTCACGGGTACATGTTTTTTCCCAAAGGAGATAACTATACATTTCTTGGCATTGAGCTTGAGCCCATGGCTCTGGCACTAAACATCTGTTTCTGTAAGGCCCTTTTGTAGAATATCCACATCATTTGGGGATTCAGTAATGGCTCTCAGTTTGCAGTCATCTGCGAACTTTGTTAGCCAGAGTTCCTTAGTGTTGGCCTGTACTTCAGAGAAGTAGATGCTAAACAAGAGCGATCCCAGGACTGAACCCTGAGGTACTCCACTTGTCACTTGTCTGGATCTGGATTTGGAGTCTGCTACTTTTACAGTGTGGGTTCTGTCAGTAAGGCAGTTGGAAACCCATCGAGTGACATAGGGATTAATGCCCAGCTTAGTAAGTTTATCTATGATTCCAGAGTGGAGGATGGTGTCAAAGGCCTTGGCCAAGTCCAGATATGCTGTGTGGACCACTTTACCCTTGTCCACGGCTCTGGAGACTGATTTGAAGTAGTCATTCAGGTTCAGGAGACAAGATCAGCTCTTCACAAACCCAAACTGTATGGGGTCCAGTGTTTGAAGGTTGCCAATGTCTTTGTTTATATGTTCCATGATAATACATTCCATGGCCTTGCAGACAGACTCGTCAGACTTATGGGGCAGTAGTTCCCAGGATCCAAGATGGATACCCCCTTGTGGAGTGGGATAACTGTAACTGTGTGCCACTCAGTGAGCATGAAGCCTGAGGTGAGGCTATGATTAAACATGACACTTTGGTGAGGTGCCAGCTCATTTTGTAGTTCATGTAGTACACAGCCTGGGATGTCATCTGGTTCCATGGATGCTGTATTCTTAGGTTTGGAGAGTGTGCTTTTTACCTGTGTGGCCGTTATTACCGGAATTTTGTAATCTTTCGATATTGAGATTGGCCCTTTAGAGGGTGAGAGGGGGTGAAGTTTGCACTGAATCGATCTGCCAGGATATTGGCAATATCCTTGGGATCAGTATATTTAATGCCATTCTGTTGTAGCTCAGAGCAGATCTGAGCATTGCCATTTAGATTCTTGACATAGCTATAGAATGTCTTGTGGTTGTCTTTGGAAGCTTTGGCAATTTTATTTTCATAACTAGGTTTGGAGAATTTTATGAGGGATCTCAGCTTCTTACTGAGGCTGATAAGGGAGTTTTTTGCATCCTGGGATTTTCCTCTTTTCTGCAACAGGTTCTTCCTTTTATTGTAAAGTTTGTTTATGACACGGGACTACCAGATTGGCTTCCTTTTTTTTTGGAGGAGAGTGTCTTGGTTCTATTGGGGATGGCACGATTCATGCATGAGTGGGTATGCTTATACAGTGCCTTAGTGTACGATTCAGCAGTCGAAATTTTTGTTCCCATCTGCATAGGTGTCATGAAGTTTGTCACTTCTGACTTGAGTAGCATGAAGTTGGCTTTGGAGAAGTTTTTTACAGAGGTTTCCTTACTGGGGGGTGGGGGTGGGATGTGGATGTCAAGGGTGATTAGCTTATGCCAGACCTGACCAATGAGGGGGGTGACCATAGGTGTGGAGCATCGATTTTCCATGTTGGTAATGACCAGGTCTAGGATATTGGAGCCCCTGGTGGGACTAAAGATTAGTGGATCCAGGGTGTTGGAATTTATGAATTCCAAGAACCATTGGGAAAAGGTGTTGGTACATGATTAGTTTTCCCAGTTAATGGCAGGGTAGTTAGAGTCACCCAGTATTAGGGTGTTTGGTTGTTTCTTAATATTTTCCAGTATGTTTAGAAAGGTGTAGTGAGAATCTTGGGGCATGGTGGGGGATCTGTAGCAAGCTACAATTTGGATTGCAGTCTTACCTAGTGTTAAACCTGGAGAATTTCAGATGCATTGTGTTGGGCAACTAGCCTGGTGTTGTGAATATCCTTAGTTAATATGGACACTCCTCCACCTTTAGTGTTTCGGTCCTGGTTTGGTGGCCGAAACGTGTGGTAAGAGTTGTAGCCTGGTATTACAGGGGTGCTGTCTGGAGCCTTGAACCTGGTCTCAGTTACTGCACAGATATCAATGTTCTCCATTTTTAGGAGTGCCTCGAGAGAGTACATTTTGAGGTTTAGACTTCTAGCATTGAGTAGCATTACCTTCAGATTTTGCATGCTTGCACCTGTTACAGTGGTGGTTTTGTCCTTTGAACTTTCCCTAAAAAAGGCACTATAGGGGTGGCAAGAGCCTTAACCCGTAACCTGAATCCCAGGGGTGACAGGTGTAGACCATCTCTGGCAAAGCTTCGTGGTCTGTCAATCATGTCGACCCAGGCAGACAGATAATGGATCCCCTTTGAATGACACCAGAAGCTTAGCCAATTGTTGAAGTCAATCATTTTGTCCGTATACTGTGGTATCATTCTGGGTGATGGCAGGATGCTACTTAGGGCTAGGATCATACCTGCCTGGGCCACATGATCTGAGAGCTTTTCCGTGTCTCTTTTCATCTAGTCCAGGGAGGTTTGTCTCAAGTCATTCACTCCAACATGGACAATGACAGAGTCATATTTGTACTTGTTGTGGAGTGACTTGAGTGCATGCATTATGTGGCGGATACTGGCACCCGACATGCAGCTGACTGTAATTTTCTCCTTGTTCAGTCCGGTGAGTGGGACATCAGTGTGCCTGACTATAGAGTCACCTATGAATAAAGTGTGGGGTACGTTGTCTTGCCTTAGTGGCTGTTGTTGGGTGGCACACTGGTGTTGTGAGCTACGTGACACTTTGGTTGTGATTGGTGTTTGCGTTTCAGCTTCAGAGGTCCTTGTTGCTTGGACAGGTTAATGTTAAGGGCCTCCGCATTATGTGGGTTTAGTGTTGCTATGTGTGGGTGTTGGTGGTGTGGGTTTAGAAGGGCTATGTGTTGCTTGAGGTGTAGTGTTAACCTTCTCCTCTTGACTATCTAGCACAATCTTGGGTGGAGAGAGCTTTGCTTCCAGTTTGGCTATGTAAGTGCATCTCTCGCAGGTTGTAGTGTTGGGTGGTAGGAGGAGAGGGTTGTCTGTGTACATGAGGCAATTGCTGCATTGCCCCAGAATGCCCAGATTCACCAGGTGGACAGGAGAAGTCACCAGAAGCTGACCCTTGGACATGCCTGGTTTGGTGCTTTTTTTTTTTTTTTGTAAAGTACAAGAGCTGTTTTCCTGTACCTAAGCTAGGTGCTTTGCAATTATAGGCTGCTTAGTGCCTATGATTAATTTCTCCTTATTAACAAGGAGAGGTAAGTGCTTGTATCAATTGAAGACTTCCTAGTGCTTTCCAGCATGTTTTAAAGCAAGTGCTAGTCACAGAGATGCTTAAAGGTAAGATGAAAAAAAAATGGTGTATCCTAAACACTGCAGTGTGCACTAGAGGAGTTAGATGTGAAAGTAGGTAACATGTTTTACATGTCTAAAAAGTCAAGTTTTAGTGGAGAGTCACTATTTTTAAAACAGCAAGATAGACTGAAAGGGGATGGCCACTTTTGTATTCTGATACTATGGAATACAGTAGGATGGCCAATACATTTAAATAGTTTAAGAGGAGTGATTTCACAAAATGATAATTTAATGCTTACTCACACAAGCCAGTAAAAACAGAGAGGAAATGAAATATATGGTCAAATTAACATAAGAGGAAGGCAACTGGAAAGACAGTGGTGTTTAAGAACACTACAGTAACCAGGTGGGAGGGTGGAGAAAAACATTTCTGCCTGACTCACAACAGACAGAACTGTGGTCAGGTATGTAGACAGTGCTACAATGGTATGCAGCTGTAGATAAATAGGTAGTTCTGCAGCACTATGCAGTTGCAGGAATGTATACTTTTCTACAGAGGCATGCAGCTGCAGGTAGATACATAATGCTACAGTGGTGTGCAGGTGCACGTAGTTAGGTATTGCTCAGTGGTGTGAATGTGTAGGTAGGTCATAGGGCTACAGTGGTTTGTAACTGCAGGTAGGTAGTACTACAGCATTATTCATCTCAAGGTATGTAGGTGGTGCTATAGCAGTTTGCACCTTTAGGTAGGGAAGAAGTTCTACAGCAGTGTGAAGCTACAATAAGGTAGGTAGTGTTACAGTGGTGTGCAGCTGCAGTTAGGTGGTTACTGCTAAAGCAGTGTGCAGTTGCAGGTAGGTAGATAGTACTACAAAGGTGTACAGCTGTATGTAGATAGGTTGTGCTGCAGTGGTGTGCAGCTGCATGTAGGTAGGTAGTCCTACAGTGGTGTGCAGCTGCATGTAGATAGGTAGTGCTACAGTGGTGTGCCTTTGCAAGTAGGTAGTCCTGCAGTGGTATACATCTTGAGGTAGATGGGTAGTTCTTACAGCAGTGTGCAGCTATAGGTTGGTAGGTAGTGCTACACTGGTGTGCATCTACAGATAAATAATGCTATAGTGATGTACAGATTTAGGTGTGTTGTTCTGCAGTGTTATACAGACATAGTTAGGTGGGTCTACATTAGTAGACCGAAATCCTACTTACCCAGCTTTTAAAACACTGAGATGAAAAACTCGAAACTCCAGAGGACCAACCGCTAGGAACATCTACAGATCACTGCAGGTAAGTAACTGCTCGCCCAACCCTGCAAACACACTAAAACTGAAGCAAGGAAAACCACACACCCCCATGTGGGGGGGGCCTGTGCTCTCCACACCCCCCTTACTAAATATATCAACTCTGAGATTGCACTACCATGGAGGTAAGGGGCAAAGGTCAACATGATGGTCAAGTAGTTACTTACCCATAGTGAACTGTCTGTGTTCCAAGCGGTCGGTCTTCTGCAGTTTTGGGTTTTTCATCTTGGTCTTTTGAAAGTCGGGTAAGTGGGATTTCGGGTTTCTGAAAGGGCCCCAAGTAGGTAGTGCTAAACTGTGTACAGCTACAGGTACATATGTATTGCTACAATGGTGTACAGCTGCAGGAAGGTAGCTGTTGCTACAGTGGTGTTCAGCTGCAGACAGATAATTCTATAGTGGAATACAGCTACAGATAAGTAGTACAAAAGTAGTATACAGATGTAGGTAGGTAGGGTACAGTGGTATTGAGATGCAGGTAGGTAAGTAGTGCTACACAGTGTACCGATGCAGGTTGATAGGTAGTGCTACAGCCTTGTGCAGTGACAGGTAGATAAGTAGTGCTACAGCAGTGCACAGCTGCAAGAAGGTAGTGCTACAACAGTTTGCAGCTGTGGGTACATAGGTAGTGGTACAATGATGTGCAGCTGCAGGTAGGTAGTGCTACAGCAGTGTAAATCTACAGATAGATAATACTACAGTGGTATACAAATGCAGCTAGGTAGTGCTACAGTGGTATAGAGATATATGTAAGTAGGGACACAGTGGTATAGAGATGCAGGTAGTGCTACAGCAGTGTTCATCTGCAGATAGGTATTTAGTGCTACAGCAGTGTGCAGCTGCACACTACAGATAGGTAGGTAGTGCTACAGAGGAGTGCAGCTAAAGGAAGGAAGGTAGTGCCACAGTGGTGTTCATCTGTTGATAAGTAGTGCTACAGCAGAATGCATTTCGAGGTAGATAGGTGATGCTACAGCTATGTGGAGCTGCAGGTAGGTTGTACTATACTGGTGTGCAGCTGCAAGTATGTAGGTACGAAACACCAGATAAAAACTCCTCTAGTGGTGATGGAACTCCCAGGCAAAGTGGCAAAAAGCTGAAATTTCACAATAAAAGAGTCCATCCAAAATTTAATTGAGCACGCACACTAAAAAGGCAGCAGTGCTTTCGAGTCAAAGACCCTTCTTCAATGCATAACATATAGTGCAATAAAACTGTTCTTATATATATAAAAATATATATATATATATATATATATATATATATCACCAGCCAATAAAAAACACAATACAAAACATGTGATATAGACACTTAAGACACATAATTAACTGAAAGTATATAGTCATTTAAAAATGTTACAAAGTATCACGTTTCATTTTTAAAACTGGTTTCAAACTATTATCAGAATTTAGGCCAGGGGATTTATCAGCCCTAAAGAAAGTGATCCATTTGTATTCTAAATATTCAGTCTTATTCACTAAGTCGCCCTCACATAAATTCATAAATACAGGTATGTAGGTAGTGATACAGTATTGTGCAGCTGCAGGTAGGTTGGCAGTGCTTCAGCAGTGTGTAGCTGCAGATAGATGATGCTATAGTGGTGTGCAAATATAGGTACATTTTGCTATAGTTGTATAAAGATGTAGGTAGGTAGAGCTACAGCTGTATAGAGATATGTAGCTAGGTAGTGCTACAGCAGTCTGTAGCTGCAGGAAAGTACGTAGTGCCTTGCTGAGGTGCAGCTGCAGGTTGGTAGGCAATGCTACAGTAGTGTGCAGCTGTCTATGGATACATTTATAGTGTTGTGCAGATTTAAGTATAATATTCTGCAATCGTATATAGCTTCAAGTAGGTAGTGCTACAGTGGTGCACAGCTGCAAGTAGGTAGATAGTGCTACAGCAGTATGCATCTGCAAATACATAATATCTGTATACATATATACAGTTGAAGCTAGGTAGTGCTACAGTGGTATAGAGATGTATGTAGGTAGGGATACAGCGGTATAGAGATGTAGGTAGTTAGGTAGGTAGTGCTACAACAGTATGTAGCTGCAGATAGGTATTTAGTGCTACAGTGGTGTGCAACTGCAGATAGGTAGGTTGTGCTACACTGCTGTACAGCTGTAGGAAGGTAGGTAGTGCTACAGTAGTGTGGAGCTGCCACTAGATACTGTTATAGTGTTGTGCATATTTAAGTGCAGTATGATGCAGTGATATAGAGCTGCAGGTAGGTAGTACTACAGCAGTGAGCAGCTGCAGGCAGGAAGATAGTACTACAGTGGTATGCAGTTGCATGTAGGTAGGTAGTGCTAAAATATTTTATTGCAGCAAGAAAGTAGTGCTACAGCAGTGTGCAGATGCAGGTAGTTACTGCTAGCAGTGTGCAGCTACAGGTAAATAGTGCTACAGTGGTGTGCAGCTGCAGGTAAATAGTGTTACAGCAGAGTGCAGCTGCAGGAATGTAGTACTACAGTGGTGTACAGCTGCAGGTAAATAATGCTACAGCAGTGTACAGCTGCAGGTAAGTAGTGCTACAGTGGCATGCATCTGGAGGAGGTAGGTAGTGCTATAGCGGTGTGCTACTGCAGATAGGTAGGTAATGCTTCAGTGGTGCTTCAGCTGTAGGAATGTAGGTAGTGCTACAGTAGTGTGTAGCTGCCAATAGATACTGTTATAGTGTTGTGTATATTTAAGTACAGTGTGTGACAGTGGTGTACAGCTGCAGGTAGGTAGTGCTAGGGAGGTGTGCAGATGCAGGCAAGTAGGTAGTACTACAGCACTGTGCAGCTGTAGGTATTCAGGCAGTGCTACAGAGGTGCACAGCTGCAAGTAGGTGGGTATTGTTTCAGCAGTGTACAGCTTCATATAGGTAGGTAGTGCTACAGTGGTGTGCAGCTGCAGGAAGGGAGGTAGTGCTACAGTGGTGTGCAGCTGGAGGTTGGTAGGTAGTACTACAGTAATGTGCAGCTTCCGGTAGATAATGTTATAATGTTGTGTAGATTTAAGTACAGTGTGCTGCAGTAGTATACAGCTGCAGTTAGGTAGTGGTACAGCAGTGTGTAGCTGCAGGCTGATATTGCTATACTGTTGTCCAGATTTAGGCACATTGTGCAACGGGGGTATATGGCTGCAGGTAGATTGCACTACAGCTGTTTGCATCTGCAGGTATATAGCTATTTCTATAGCGGTGTACAGCTACAGGTAGGTAGACAGTACTACAGCGGTGTGCAGCTGTGTGCAATTGTAGGTACTTAGTGCTACAGTGGTGTGCAACTGCAGATAGATAATGTTATAGTTGTGTAATGATGTAGGTGTATTGTGTTACAGTGGTATAGAGATCTTGGTAGGTAGTGCTACATTGGTTTGCAGCTGCAGGTAGGTAGTGCTACACCTGTATATTGATGTTGGTAGGTAGTGTTATAGCAGTGTGAAGCTGCAGGTAGGTAGTACTACAGCAGTGTGTAGATGCAGGTAGGTAGGTAGTGCTACAGTGGTATGTAGCTGCAGATAGTTAATGCTACAGAGGTAAACAGCTGTATGTAGAAGTATAAAAATGGTATATAGATGTAGGTAGATGGGTTACAGTGGTATAGAGATGCAGGTATGTAGTACTACAGTGGTGTGAAGATACAGGAATGTAGATAGTGCTACAGCAGTGTGCAGCTGCAGGTAGGTTGTAATACAGTGGTGTGCAGCTGCAGGAAGATGTTGCTATATTGGTCTGCAGATTTAGGTATGTTGTGCAACAAAGATATACAGCTGCAGGTTGGTCACTACCAGTTGGTACAGCAGTGTGCAGCTGCATGCATGTAGGTAGTAATACAGAAGTGTACAGCTTCAAGAAGTAGTGCTACAGCAGTGTGCAGCTGCAAAAAGGTAGTGGTATATTGTTGTGCAGTTTCAAGTAGGGAGGTAGTGTTACACTGGTCTGCAGTTGCAGGTAGGTAGTGCTATGATGATGTGCAGCTGCAGGTGGGTTGTACTATAGTAGTGTGGAGCTGCAGGTAGGTAGTGCTACAGTGGTGTGTAGCTGCAGGTAGGTAGACCTAAAGCAGTGTTCAGGTGCAGGTAGGTGGGTAGGTAGAGTTATAGCAGTGTACAGCTGCAGGTCGATAGCTAGAGCTACAGCAGTGTGTGGTGTGCAGCTGCAAGTAGGTAGGTAAGTACTGCTTGTATACAGGTGCATATTGGTAGGTAGTGCTACAGGATTGTGCATTTGCAGATAAGCAGGTAGTGCTACAGTGATGTGCAGCTGCTTGAAGGGAGGAGGTGCTACAACGGTGTGCAGCTGGAGGTTGGTAGGCAGTGCTACAGTAGTATGCAGCTACCGGTAAATAATGTTATAGTGTTAGTAAAAGTAAAATGGCATAAAGGTAAAATGATGGCAATATTTAAAGATGATGGGAATATATAAAAAACAAAATCCATTTATTTGGAACAAAGATGAACACGTAAGCACTTTCACAGTGTAACTCACTGCTTCTTTAGACGTATAACATGAGTGTCAATAATTGCCTCTTACATACATTTACATAATTGATATCAAAACCAAAGAATGATTCTTAAAGGTACATACGGGGAAGCACTTCTTAACTACATATAAGTACATAAAACCTAAAAATGCATAAAATCTAGTAAAACATAGAATCTTATAAAACATATATGTCAATATAATATATAACAGCATAAGAATCTATAAATTACATTAAAAGTCAGTGTCTAAGTGGCCTGGCTTGTAGTATAGGTTTTAAAGGGACCTTATCATTAAGTGCCTTACCTACATCAGCCCTCAATTTCATTATCCAGTTCGTCTAATTTAATTCCGTTTTATTTCTGATATCCCATAACCTATTATTAATCTTAGTGTTTTCTATCATATAAAACTTTAAAAGTGTAGGATGCTGAAAAAGCCATAACATGTTTGGCTAAAGCGTTTGTTGTGTCATGTCTCTAAATGTTATACAGATGCTCCCTAATCCTATACTTAAACCTTCTATCCGTTTTACCTACATAGAAGGCTCTGCAAATTACGCAGTATGCAAGGTAAACTAGATGTTCAGGGTCACATGTGCCTTCTGCATGAAACCAAAATGTCCTCCTTAAATCTGGATGGCAAAATTCTTTCGAGACTTCTATATATTGACAAAAATTATAGTTACTGCATGGTCTTACTTACTCTCCCAACTCCATTTTTGTTTTTGGGGTAGCATAACATCCTTTTAATATTTGTCATGTTTTTGTACATAAAGGATGGTTGTGCACCTACTATTTGCCTAATCTCTGGGTCTGCTGCCAACACTGGCCAATATTTCTTATAGCTCTGAGTAGCTATATGCACATTATTAGTATATTTTACAAAGCGCTTACATGTTCATCTTTGTTCCACATAAACGGATTTTGTTTTTTATATATTGCCATCATCTTTAAATATTGCCATCGTTTTGCCTTTACACCATTTTACTTTTACTGTGTTCCTTGGATTTGGGTGTTCTTAACATCTATGTGGAAGGTACTGGTGTTTATCCTGCATTTGTAATGTTATAATGTTGTGCAGATTTAAGTACAGTTTGCTGTGGAGGTATACAGCTGCAAGTAGGTAGTGCTACAGCAGTGTGTAGCTGCAAGTTGATATTGCTATCCTGTTGTACATATTTAGGCACATTGTGCAACAGTGGTATACGGCTGCAGGTAGGTTGTGTTACAACTGTTTGCAGCTGCAGGTATATAGCTACTTCCATAGCGGTGTAAACTACAGGTAGGTAGACAGTACTACAGTGTTGTGCAGCTGTGTGCAGTTGTAGGTATGTAGTGCTACAGTGGTGTGCAGTTGTAGGTATGTAGTGCTACAGTGGTGTGCAGCTGCAGATAGATAATGCTATAGTTGTGTGAAGATGTAGGTGCATTGTTCTATAGTGGTATAGAGATGTAGGTAGGTAGTGCTACATTGGTGTGCAGCTGCATGTACATAGTGCTACAGCTGTATAGAGATGTTGGTAGTAGCTTTATAGAAATGTTGGTAGGCAGTGTTATAGCGGTGTGAAGCTGCAGGTAGGTAGTGCTGCAGTGGTGTGCAGATGCAGGTAGTTAGGTAGTGCTACAGTGGTGTGCAGCTGCAGATAATTAATGCTACAGCAGTATATAGCTGCAGTTAGAAGTGCAACAGTGGTATATAGATGTAGGTAGGTAGGTACTGTAGTCTTACAGTGGTATTATCATGTAGGTATGTAGTACTACAGTGGTGTGCAGCTTCAGGTAGGTAGGCAGTGCTACAGTGGTGTGCAGATGTAGGAAAGTAGGTAGTACTACAGCAGTGTGCAGCTGCAGGTAGGTAGATTGTAATACAGTGGTGTGCAACTGCAGGCAAATATTGCTATATTGGTCTGCAGATATAGATATGTTGTACAACAGAAGTATACAGTTGTAGGTTGGTAGTGGTACAGCGGTGTGCAGCTGCATGCATGCAGGTAGTGCTACAGCAGTGTGCAGCTGCAAAAAGGTAGTGCTATAGCAGTGTGCAGCTGCAAAAAGGTATTGCTATATTGTGCAGCTTCAAGTAGGTAGGTAGTGCTACAGTGGTGTGCAGTTGTAGATAGGTAGTGCTACGATGATGTGCAGCTGCGGGTGAGTTGTATTATAGTGGTGTGCAGCTGCAGGTAGGTAGTACTACAGCAGTGTGCAGCTACAGATAGGTAGAGTTATGGCAGTGTGCAGCTGCAGGTAAGTAGGTAGAGCTATAGCAATGTACAGCTGCAGGTAAGTAGGTAGAGCTACAGCAGTATGCAGCTGCAGGTAGGTAAGCAGAGGTACAACCATGTACAGCTGCAGGTAGGGAGGTAGGCAGAGCTACACTGGTGTGCAGCTGCAAGTAGGTAGGTAAGTATGAGTAAAGAGACTTGTAGGCTGAAGAATAAAATACTTGAAATTTATTACAAAACACAAATTTAGTTAAGCACTTTCGAGGCAATCCTCTTCATCAGACCTTAATACACAAATAAATTAGCACACAAGGTTTAAATAAAACCAACAACCAATAAAAACTCTTTAAAAATCAGTGAAGCAACCCTCTTTTTTTTCAAGACAGGTTTTAAGGACACACCACTGTTAAGGCCAGGTGATAAGTATGCCTAATTGTCCACTATCCACCTTAATTCAACATATTCAGTTTCATTGTTAATTTCACCTTCTCTAAAACGCACATTCATTTTCTGCAAAACCAAAAATTTAAAATTGTGCTGGTCTCCACAATCTAAAACATGCTTGGCTAGTGCATTAGTAAGCTTGCTGTTCCTAATATCATTAAGATGTTCCATTACCCTTTCCTTTAAAGTTCTATTGGTTTTACCAATGTAGAATGCACTACAGAGATTACATTTAGTAAAATACACAATGTTTTTAGTAGAGCAATCTGCATAAAATAAAAACTCTACAGGCTTCTGATGCACAGGGTGTAAAATCATGCAAGTAGACCAAATACTATTACAAATTCTGCAATTTCTACAAGAAAAAGTCCCTCTACGCTGAGGGACAAACCTGTCACATATTGTCTTCTGTTTGTAGCAAAGCTTCTTTTTCAAATTCTTGCCATTTTTGAAACTAAAACTGGGTATAGAACCAACAACACGACTGATTTCAGGGTCAGTAAGGAGAATGGGCCAGTTCTTTTTAATGATGTCACATGTCTTGTTGACATCATTAGAAAAAGTAAGACATAGCCTATTCACAGATGTTGAGGAGATCTGCCTTTCTGGGAGTGCATTCACTAGATGCTCATCTGAATAGTAGGGTTTGGTTTTGTAACTTTCATATGAATCTACTTCCACTATCCCTCTGTCAATATCAGACTTCTTATATCCTCTCTCAACAAACTCTGTAGTGAGACGACTCATGGCTTCCATTAATTCTTCCCTGTCTGTATGTAATCTCTTGCAGCGTAAGACTTGGTTCTTAACTATATTCTTAGTAATGTGTCTAGGATGCATACTGGAGCGGTGAAGAATGTTGTTCTTCTTACAATCCTTCCTATGTATTCTGGTTGAGATATTACCAAACATATTTTTATTCACAGTTACATCCAGAAAGCTGATTTCACCTTTGGAGTGACTAAGGGAGAAGAATAGGTACCCAGTTGTGTTATCCAGGAACCTAACATATGTATCTAATTGTGTCTCATCACCATGCCGAGCAAAGAAGATATCATCCACAAAACGTTTATAAAACGTAATGTGCTACTTGTACATGTCGGAGGTACAAAAGATTTCTTTCTCCCATTGGGCCAAAACAATATTGGCATATGTGTTGGCACATGCCGTGCCCATAGCAACTCCCACTTTCTGAAGAAAAAACTCTCTTTCAAACAAAAAACATTATTCTTTAGAATCAAGTCTAGAAGGGCTCATATCATATTGATTTTGGTATTGCTGAAGTTGCTCTCCTTGGTAAGAAACTGCCTGACATTCTCAATCCCTTCATTGTTGGGAATAACCGTGAAGAAAGAGTTCACGTCCAATGTAACAATGATAACATCAGTTAAACCTACAGCTTGTTGAGTTTCAGCCCAGTCATAAAGATGTTCTAAGAACTGTTTGCTGTCACAGAGGATAGTAGTTACCTTATTCAACACAAATCTTACCTGTTTTTCTACATATATAGACATTGGCTCTGTGAGCCAACCTCTTCCTGATACAATAGGTCAAAGTGGGGGATTTTGTGGATCTTTATGCACTTTTGGAAGACCATAAATTGTTGGTATAGTCGGATGTTCTACACTAAAATAGTTGAAAAGATTGTAGTCTATTTAGTTAGTCATGAGCAAATCATATAAATAGAAATTCAGTCTGTTGATAATACCATTACCCTGAAATTTCTGTAATATGATGTACACTTTTTCATCATGAAGCATGCTAAACATTCTATCCATATAATTTTCAGTATCAAACACAACAATTCCACCCCCCCTTGTCTGCAGGTCTAACAACTAAAAATTATGTATTAATTAGTGTCCGTAGAGCCTCATTCTCTTTAATGGTCAAATTGTAAAAACTATTACTAGATTTAAAAGTAGCCATTTTCCTAAGGTCATCTTCACACATTTTTACAAAGGCATTCATAGCAGGGGAATTATTAGGAACAAAGCAACTTGGTTTCTTAAAAATGCATCTGTCAACATTATTCCCATTATTATCAACATAGATAACTTTCAACATTGTATTCCTGGCAAACAAATTAATGTCTAGGATGGTATCAACTAAATTCATGCCACAAGCTGGTATGAAGGATAGTCCTTTATTCAGGACCGAGAGTTCCTCTTTGGTGAGAGCAACAGAAGATAGGTTAAAGACCAAGTCATTTATCTGTGAGCCCAAGTGTTTGGGCCTCTGCTCTGAGATGTGGGGTTGGATTCTATCCTTCCCCATCTTCTGTGACTTCTGGACCTGCTCTTGTGTATATCCTGCCTTATAGGCAGAGCCTTGTCCAAAACAAAAATGCTGACTTACGTAGACACATAGTGCTACAGTGGCCTGCAGCTGTAGGTAGGTAGGTAGTGCTACAATGATGTGCAGCTGCAGGTAAGTAGGTAGTGCTACAGCACTGTGCAGCTGCAGGTACATTGGTCGTGTTACAGCAGTGTGTAGCTGCAGGTAGGTTGGTAGTGCTACAGCACTAGTCAGCTGCAGGTAGGTTGGTAGTGTACAGCAATGTGCATCTGCAGATAGATAATCCTATAGTGGTGTGCAGATATAGGTACATTGTGCTAGAGTGGTACAGAGATGTAATAGGTAGGCTTACAGCTGTATAGAGATGTAGGTAGGTAGGTAGTGCTACAAACATATAGAGATGTAGGTAAGTAGTGCTACAGCAGTGTAAAGTTTCAGGCTAGTTGGTAGTGCTACACTGGAGTGCAGCTGCCAACTAATACTGTTATAGTGTTCTGCAGATTTAAGTATAGTGGGCTACAGTGGTATACATGTACAGGTAGGCAGTGTTACACTGATGTGCAGATACAGGTCAATATGTTTAAACCGGTGTGCAGATTTAGGCATTTTGTGCAACAGTGGTATACAGTTGCTGGTAGGCAGTGCTACAGATGTTTGCAGCTGCAAGTACATATGTCTTGCTAGAGTGGTGTGAAGCTGCAGTTAGGTAGATAGTACTGCAGTGGTGTGCAACAGCATCTAGGTAGATAGTGATACAGAGGTGTGCAGCTGCAGCAAAGTAGTGCCACAGCAGCGTGAAGATGCAGGTTGGTGGTGTTACATCGTTGTGCAGCTGCAGGTAAGTAGTGCTACAGTGGAGTGCAGTTGCAGGTAAGTAATGCTAAAGTGGTATGCATCTTGAGGGAGGTAGTGCTACAGTGATGTGCAGCTGCAGGTAGGTAGGGTGTGCTACAACTGTGTGCAGCTGCAGGTAGTCAGGCAGTGATACAGAAGTGTGTAGCTGAAGGTAGTTAGTGCTACAGTGCTGTGCAACTGCACGTAGGTAGGTGCGCAGTTGCATTTACGTAGGTAGAGCTACAGTGGTGTGCAGCTGTAGGTAGATAGTGCTATAGTGGTGTAGCTGCAGGGTGATATTGCTATACTGGTGTACAGATTTAGACACATTGTGCAACATTTGGATATAGCTGCTGGGAGGTAGCACTACAGCTGTATGCAGCTGCAGGTATATAGGTACTACAGTGGTGTGCAGCTGCATATAGGTAAGTAGTGCTACAGTGGTGTGTACCTGCAGATAGGTCAGTTGTGCTACAGCAGTGTGCACCTATAGGTATGTAGTGCTATAGCAGTGTGCAGCCATAGGTAGGTAGTGCTACAGTGGTGTGCAGCTATAGGTAGGTAGTGATATAGCAG
Source organism: Protopterus annectens (assembly GCF_019279795.1). Taxonomy (NCBI): domain Eukaryota; kingdom Metazoa; phylum Chordata; order Ceratodontiformes; family Protopteridae; genus Protopterus; species Protopterus annectens. The sequence continues at coordinate 200,743,258 of NC_056728.1, forward strand.
AGTGCAGTTACAGATTGGCAGGTAGTGCTACATCAGTATACAGCTTCAGGTTGGTAGTGCTACTGCGGTGTGCATCTGTACATAGATAATGCTATAGTGGTGTGAAGATGTAGGTAAATTGTGCTACACTGGTACTGAGATGTAGGTAGATAGTGTTATCTATTGTGCAGCTGCAGGTAGGTAGTGCTACAGCTGTAGGGAGATGTAGGTCAGCAGTGCTGCAGCATGTGCAGCTTCAGGTAGGTGGGTGGTACTACAGTGGTGTGCAGCTGTAGGTAGGTAGGCAGTGCTACAGCAGCATGTACCTGCAGGTAGGAAGGTAGCGCTACAGCAATGTACAGCTGCAGGTATGTAGTTTGTAATACAGTTGTGTGCAGCTCCAGGTAGATATTGTTGTAGTGGTGTGCATATTTAGCTACTTTGTGCAACAGTGATATACAGCTGCAGGTCAGTAGTGCTACAGCAGTGTGCAACTGCAAAAAGGTAGTGCTATACTGGTGTGGAGCTTCAAATAGGAATGTAATGCTACAGTGGTCTGCAGCTGTAGGCAGATAGGTAGTGCTACAACAATGTGCAGCTGCTGGTAAGTAGGTAGTGCTACAGTATATAGCAGCTGCAGGTAGACTGGTAATAATTCAGCAGTGTGCAGCTGCAGTTAGGTTGGTAGTGCTACAGTGGTGTGCAGCTACAGATAGATAATCCTATAGTGGTGTGCAAGTATAGGTACGTTGTATCCAAATACACCCAAAGCGAGGTAGACACAAGTAAAGTAAAATAAAAAGCACACCCAATGCTGAAGGTAGCTGGAATAAATGTTGCCAATCCAGATGAATAAAATCCAAAGCTTTTATTGCAGATAAGTGAGCACTTTCGCAATGATCAACATTGCTTCATCAGGCAACATACCCTCAAATAGCTGCCCTATATATACGTATGACAAAATTTAAAATAACCAATCTGTTCTCAGAACATATTAATCATCAATCATCCCATCCTAAAGGTAGAGATACATAAAAAAATGTAATGTCACTGAAAGTAATAAACATTCAATCCACGGTGTCCTAAATATAATATAAGAGTTCATACAGTAGCCAAACAAAAACATAACATAAAATATTTATTTAAACTCTCTAACGTTTGATATTAACATAAGGAAAAGGGAGAGAAGGGGGGAGGCAAGAACTGTCAAACACAGATTATGTACTAATTACACAAAGTCAGTATTGAGACTATTCATTTCAGTTTTCTGGATTTTAAAGCTGGTTTTAGGGGGACAGAGTAATTCAAGCCTAGTCTCCTGTGTGCACCTAGCCTCAGGATCCACTGAACCTCCATAGATTCTGTCTGATTTACAAGGTCACCCATCCTGCTATTCACTTCCTGAACATGCAGTACCTGAAACAAAAAAGGCATGTTCCTCATTTGTGGATAGAGCGTGTTTCACTAAAGCACTATATTCTAAACCTCTCCTAGTGCAATATATATGATCCCTGATCCTTTCCCTGAGACGACGGTTAGTCTTTCCAACATAAAATCAGAAACATACCTTACAGTGTGCAACATAAATCACTTTAACAGTCTCACAGTCTGCCTTGACCTTAAGTTCCCACAGATGTCCTGTATCAGGGTGTTTGAAAAATCTAGATTCATCCACACAGGTACAATATGCACACTTGTCACACTTATATGTCCCATTCATAACACTGGCTTCATGTTTCTTCTTCCTAGGATAACACAGTTGTTGCTTCAAGTTTTGCTTATTCCTATAAACCGTGGTCTGATTCCCACCACATTAATAGTTTCTTCATCTACTAGAAGAATGTGCCAATAGTCCTGTATAATCCTAGTAAACTTACTCACATCTTTAGTTTATGGTAAGACTAAAGGGGTCTGGGAGAAAGCTTTATGACCTTCCCCCTGCTGTTTTATTAACCTTCTGTCTGAGTAATAGGGTTTAGCTTTACCTCTTCTCTCCTTCTGCACTTGTTTATAAGCCATATCTACCTCTTGAGCTGGATACCCTCTGATAAAAAAAAACTTCTTTTAGATTCCTCAGTTCCATTTGATACATCTCATCCTGACAACAAAGGTGAGAAAGCCTCATTGCCTGCCCTTTCACAATGTTGGGAAAGATGTGTTCCTTGTGCATACTATCATAATGTAGGAATGCTGGACAATAACACTTTTACTGTGTAACTTGGTGCACCACCCCTTATCAAGTTTGAAAATTATGACATCTAAAAAATCTATACTGGTGTTATTTATCTGGATGGTGAACTGAGAGATGTACTTAAAGACTTCCCTCATGTCCTTAGAGACACAGAACATTTCTTAAGTGATATGCAGTGAGGTGGCAACGGTCGGATTCATGGGGATGGACCTGATAGTCACCTTAGATGTGGTATCATTATTTACAAGTATGCCTAATGAACAAGGTATTAACATGGTGAGGTCAGTACTTCTGAGACATGGGAAACTAACAGTACAAGAAATAGATTTTCTATGTATGTTATTGGAAATAGTTTTGGAACACATTGTCTATGTTTAATGGCGTATGCTATTGGCAAACATCAGGTGTTGCCATGGGCAGAAGTTGTGCCAATGCATATGCAAACTTGGTGATGGTGGATTGGGAGCAGTCACATCTGTTGAAGGATCCTCATATCGTCTTTTATAGACAATTTGTGGATGACCTTTTTTTAGGTTGGAAGGGGGACGAGATTAGTTTGAACCTTTTCCACTGTAGCATGGACAACACATGTGATTTTTTGAGATTTACTATGAATCAGTCTAGCACCAGTATAGATTTTTTAGATGTCACAATATTCAAACTTGAGAAGGGGTGGTGCACCAAGTTACATAGGAAGAAGTGTTATTATCCAACATTCCTACATTATGATAGTATGCACAAGGAACACATCTTTCTCAACATTGTGAAAGGGCAGGCAATGAGGCTTTCTCACCTTTGTTGTCAGGATGAGATGTATCAAACAGAACTGAGGAATCTAAAAGAAGTTTTTTTGATCAGTGGGTATCTAGCTCAAGAGGTCTATATTATTACCTCGAATGTCCAGAATACTGAATACAACGCTGTCGACACATAAACCTCGATCTACACATTCAGCAAACTGCCAAACCATCAAAACTGAAGACATCTAACATGTTTGTTGTCCAGCAGTGTAATTGTGCGGATGAGGAAATATATCCTTTTCCCCACTTTAGTATGGTCTTGGAGTTGGTATATTTAAGTAGAGGGGGTGTGGGGGGCACAGCCCCACCCCCACATGGGGGGTGCAGGGGGCTTGCCCCCCCTGCAAAAAGTGTGTTAATATAGTTTTACTTAGTTGGGTTTCCCTTACCTGAATGGCACTTTTGATGATGTAATGCGTTTGATGTCTTCAGTTTTGATGGTTTGAGAGTTCGCTGAATGTGTAGATCAACATTTATGTGTCGATGGAGTTGTATTCAGTATTCTGGGCATTCAAGGTTATAATATAGACCCAGCTCAAGAGGTAGATATGGCTTACAAACAAGTGCAGAAGGAGAGAAGAGGTAAAGCTAAACCCTATTACTCAGACAGAAGGTTAATAAAACAGCAGGGGGAAGGTCATAAAGCTTTCTCCCAGACACCTTTAGTCTTACCATAAACTAAAGATGTGAGGAAGTTTACTAGGATTATACAGGACTATTGGCACATTCTTCTAGTAGATGAAGAAACTATTAATGTGGTGGGAATCAGACCACGGTTTATAGGAATAAGCAAAACTTGAAGCAACAACTGTTATCCTAGGAAGAAGAAACATGAAGCCAGTGTTATGAATGGGACATATAAGTGTGGCAAGTGTGCATATTGTGCTTATGTGGATGAATCTAGATTTTTCAAACACCCTGATACAGGACGTCTGTGGAAACTTAAGGTCAAGGCAGACTGTGAGACTGTTAAAGTGATTTATGTTGCACACTGTAAGGTATGGTTCCGATTTTATGTTGGAAAGACTAACCGTCGTCTCAGGGAAAGGATCAGGGATCATATATATTGCACTAGGAGAGGTTTAGAATATAGTGCTTTAGCAAAACACACTCTATCCACAAATGAGGAACATACCTTTTTGTTTCAGGTACTGCATGTTCAGGAAGTGAATAGCAGGATGGGTGACCTTGTAAATCAGACAGAATCTATGGAGGTTCAGTGGATCCTGAGGCTAGGTGCACACAGGAGACTAGGCTTGAATTACTCTGTCCCCCTAAAACCAGCTTTAAAATCCAGAAAACTGAAATGAATAGTCTCAATACTGACTTTGTGTAATTAGTACATAATCTGTGTTTGACAGTTCTTGTCCCCCCTTCTCTCCCTTTCCCTTACGTTAATACCAAGAGTTAGAGAGTTGAAATAAATATTTTATGTTATATTATGTTTTTGTTTGGCTACTATATGAACTATTATATTATATTTAGGATACTGTGGATTGAATGTTTATTATTTTCAGTAGCATTACACTTTTTTATGTATCTGTACCTTTTGGATGGGATGATCGATGCTTAATTTGTTCTGAGAACAGATTGGTTATTTTAAAATGTGTCATACTATATATAGGACAGCTGTTTGAGGGTATGTTGTCTGATGAAGCAATGCTGATCATTGTGAAAGCACTCACTTATCTACAATAAAAGTTTGGGATTTTATTCATCTGGATTGGCAGCTTTTATTCCAGATACCTTCAGCTTTGGGTGTGTTTTTCATAGGTACGTTGTGCTAAAGTGGTACAGAGATGTAGGTAGGCAGGTACACAGCTGTATAGATATGTAGGAAGGTAGTGCTACAATGGTGTAAAGATGTACGTAGGTAGTGCTACAGCAGTGTACAGTTGCAGGTTGGTTGGTAGTGCTACAGTAGTTTGCCACTGCTGATAGATACTATTATAGTGTTGTGCTGATTTAAACGTAGTGTGCTGCAGTGGTATACAGCTGCAAGTAGGTAGTCCTACAGCTGTGTGCTGATGCTCGCCAATATTGTTATACTGGAGTGAAGATTTAGGCATATTGTGCAAGGGTCTGTATTATAATCTTGACTGTTTAATGGATCGAATGCATGAAGATCGAACTTTATGCATCAAACCATTAAAGAGTCGAAATTCAAAAAAAAAAATATAACAAAAAAAAATAACTAACAGGTGTAGGCTGCGCTCCTCACACCACCCGCTACTTAAATATACCAACTCCGAGATCACGCTAAAGTGCAGGAAAGGGAAATCCTCCCTTTCCTGCACCATACTACATTAAAGTGCGATCTCAGAGTTGGTATATTTAAGTAGCGGGGGGTGCAGGGGTGCTTGCCCCCCTGCTTAAACCCGTTAGGGTAAACATTTAATGTTTTAATTTTTTATTTTTTTATTTTTGAAGTTATGGAACTTCGACAATATGGTGTCGACCATATTGCATTCGATGTTCCATAACTTCGATGTTATAATATAGAGCCATTGTGCAACAGTGGTATACAGCTGTAAGTAGGCAGTGCTACAAATGTTTGCAGCTGCAAGTATACAGTTATTGGTAAAGTGATGTGCAGCTGCAGGTAAGTAGATAGCACTACAGTGGTGTGCAGCAGCATGTAGGTAGATAGTGGTACAGCAGTAGGCAACTGCAGCAAAGTAGTGCTACATCAGTGTGCAAATGCAGATCGGTAGTGCTACAGCAGTGTGCAGCTGTAGGTAGGTAGTGCTATAGTGGTGCACAGCTGCAGGTCGATATTGCTTCACTGTTGTACAGATTTAGGCATCTTGTGCAGCAGTAGTATACAGCTGCTGGTAAGTAGCGATGCAGCTGTTTGCAACTGCAGATATATAGGTATTGCTATAGTGGCAACAGCTGCAGGTAGGTAGACAGCACTACAGTGGTTTGCAGCTGCATGTTGGTAGGTAGTGCTACAGTGGTGTTTATTCGCAGATAGGTCAGTTGTGTTGTGCCACAGTAGTGTGCATGTTTAGGGAGGTAGTGCTACAGCAGTGTGCAGCCATAGGTAGGTAGTAATATAGCGGTGGCAGCTGCAGATTTGAAAGTAGTGCTACAGCAGCGTACAGCTGCAGGACTGTAGTGCTACAGTGGTGTGCAGCTGCAGGTAGCTAGTGTTACAGTTATGTGCAGCTGTAGGTAGGTAGTGCTACAGTGGTGTGCAGCTGCAGATAAAGAATGCTTTACTGGTGTGAAGATGTAGATACATTGTGCTACAGTGGTACAGAGATGTAAGTATGTAGTGCTACAGTGGTGTGCAGCTGCAAGTAGGTAGGTAGTGCTACAGCAGTCTGAAACTGCAGGTGCATAAATAGTGCTGGATTGGTGTGCAGCTGCAGATAGATAATACTACAGTGGTATATAGATGAAGGTAGGTAGGTAGGGTTCCAGTGGTATAAAAATGTAGGTATATAGTGCCATAGCGGTGTGCAGCTGCAGGTAGATAGATAGTGGTACAGCAATGTGCAGCTGCAGGTAAGTAGTGCTACAGTGGTATGCATCTTGAGGGAGGTAGGTAGAGTTTCAGTGGTGTACAGCTGCAGATAGGTAGGTATAGTATAGTAGTATGCAGGTGCAGGTAGTGCTATGGTAGTTTGCATCTGCAAGTAGGTAGTGCTACAGGTAATTGCAGCTGCAGGTATAGAGGTATTGGTAGAGCAGTGTGCAGCTGCAGGTAGGTAGATAGTACTACAGCGGTGTGCAGCTGCAGGTAGGTAGCTAGTACTACAGCAGTGCGTAGCTGCCAGTAGGTAAACAGAACTACAGCGGTGTGCAGCTGCATATAGGTAGGTAGTGGTGCAGTGGTGTGCAGCTGCAGGTAAGTAGTTCTACACTGATGTGCAGCTGCAGGTAAGTAGGAGTGCAGAGGTATACAGTTGCAGGCAAGTAGTGCTACAGTGGTGTGCAGCTGCAAGTAGGCAGTGCTACAGCATTGTGCAGATACAACTAGGAAGTGCTACAGTGGTGTGCAGCTGCAGATAGGTGGGTATTGCTACAGCAGTGTGTAGCTGGAGGTAAGTAGTGCTACAATAGTGTGTAGTTAAAGGTAAGTAGTACTTTAGTGGTACGCATCTTGAGGGAGGTAGGTAGTCCTACAGTGGTGTGCAGCTGAAGGTAGGTAGGATGTGCTACAGCAGTGTCCAACTACAGGTAGTCAGGCAGTGCTACAGAGGTGTGCAGCTGAAGGTAGTGCTACAGTGGTGTGCAGCTGCAGGTAGGTAGGTAGTGCTACAGTAGTGTGCAGCTGTATTTAGGTAGGTAGAGCTACAACTGTGTGCAGCTGCAGGTAGATAGGTAGTGTTATAACGGTGTGCAGCTGCAGGTAGGTAGTGCTATAGCAGTGTGCAGCTGCATATTATTGCTGTACTGATGTGCAGATTTAAGCACGTTGTGCAACAGTGGTATACAGCTTCTGGTAGGTAGTGCACAGCTGTTTGCAGCTGCAGGTATATAGGTATTACTATAGCAGTGTCAGCTGCAGGTAGGTAGACTGTACTACAGCGGTGTGCAGTTGCATGTTGATAGGTAGTGTTACAGTGGTTTATAGCTGCACATAGGTTGTTTCTGCTACAGCAATGTGCACCTGTAGGTAGGCAGTGCTACAGTGGGCTGCAGCCATAGCTAGGTAGTGATATATCAGTGTGCAGATGCACATTGGTAGGTTATGCTATAGCAATGTACAGCTGCAGGTTGGATGGTAGTGCTACAGTGGTGCACAACTGCAGGTAGGTAGTGTTACAGCTGTGTGCAACTTTAGGTAGGTAGTGCTACAGTGGTGTGCAGCTGCAGGTAGATAATGCTATAGTAGTGTGAAGATGTAGGTATATTGTGCTACAGTGTTACAGAGATGTAGCTAGTGCTACTGTTGTGTGCAGCTGCAGGTAGGTAGTGCTACAGCTGTATAGAGATGTAGGTAGGTAGTGCTGCAGCAGTTTGGAGCTTTAGGTAGGTAGTGCTACAGTGGTGTGCAGCTGCATGTTGGTAGGTAGTGCTATAGCAGTTTGCAGCAGAGGGTAAGTATGTAGTAATACAGTGGTGTGCGGAGTTAGGTACCTTGTGCATCACTGCCATACAGCTGCAAGTCCCTAGTGCTACAGAACTATGCAGCTACAAAGAGGTAGTGCTGTAGTGGTGTGCATCTTCAAGTAGGTAGGTAGTGCTACAATGATCTGCAGCTGTGGGTAGGTAGGCAGTGCTAAAGTGATGTGCAGCTGCAGGTGAGTTATAATATATCAGCCTGAAGCTGCAGGCAGGTAGTGCTACAGTGGTGTGCAGCTCCAGGTAGGTTGAGCTACAGCAGTGTGCTTCTGCAGGTAGGTAGAGCTTCAACAGTATGCAGCTGCAGGTAGGTAGGCAGAGCTACAGCGGTGTGCAGCTGCAGGTACGTAGATTGTGCTACAAAGTTGTGCTGCTGCAGGTAGGTTGGTAGTGATTCAGCAGGGTGCAGCTGTAGGTAGATCGGAAGTGCTACAGTGGTGTGCAGCTGCAGATAGATAATGCTATAGTGGTGTGTAGATGTACATACATTGTGCCATAGTGGTACAGAGATGCAGGTAGGTAGAGCTACAGCTGTATGGAGATGTATGTAGGTAGTGCTACAATGGTGTAGAGATGTAGCTAGGTAGCACTACAGCTGTGTCAGTTGTAGGTTGGTATGTAATGCTACAGTAGTGTGCCACTGACGATAGATACTGTTATAGTGTTGTGCAAATTTAAGTACAGTGTGCTGCAGTGGTATACAGCTGCAGGTAGGTAAAGCTACAGTGGTGTGTAGATGCAGGTTAATATTGCTATACTGGTGTGCAGATTCAGACCGTAGTAATATAGCTGTATAGAGATGTAGGTAGGTAGTGCTGCTGCAGTGTGCAGCTTCAGGTAGGTACAATAGGTAGTGCTACAGTGGTGTGCAGCTGCAGGTATGTAGGTAATGCTACAGCAGTGCGTAACTGCAGGCACATAAATAGTGATACGGTGCCATGCAGCTGCAGATAGATAATGCTACAGTGGTATATAACTGCAAGTAGGAAGTGGTATACAGATGTAAGTAGGTAGGGTTATGGTGGTATAGAAATGCAGGTATGTAGTGCCACAGTGGTGTGCAGCTGCAGGTAGATAGGTAGTGCTATAGTGGTTTGCACACGCAGGAAGGTAGTTAGTGCTACAGTGGTCTGCAGCTGCAGATAGATAATGCTATAGTAGTTACAGCAGTGTGCAGTTGCAGGTTGGAATGTAGTGCTACTGTAGTGTGCACCTGCCGATAGATGCTGCTGTAATGTTGTGGAGATTTATGTATAGTGTGCTGCAATGGTATACAGCTGCAGGTTCGTAGTGCTACAGCAGAGCGCAGATGCAGGTTGATACTGCTATACTGGTGTGCAGTTTAGGCACATTATGAAACAGTGGCATACAGTTACTGGTAGGTAGTGCTACAGCTGTTTGCAGCTGCAGGTGTATAGTATTGCTAGAACAGTGTGCAGCTGCAGTTATATAGTACTACAGCAGTGTGCAGCTACATGTAGGTAGTGCTACTGTGGTGTGGAGGCGCAAGAAAGTAGTGCTGCAGCAGTGTGCAGATGCAAGTTGTTATTGCTACAGCAGTGTGCAGCTTCATATAGGTAGGTAGTGCTACACTGCAACTGCTGGGTACAGAGGTAGTACTACAGAGGAGTGCCACTCCTGGTAGGTAGGTAGTGCTACAATGGTGTGCAGCAGCAGGTAGGTACAGATACAGTGGTGTGCAGGTTCAGGTAGATAGGTAGTGCTATAGCAGTGTGCACCTGCAGTCAGGTAGTGCTATAGTGGTGTGCAGCTGCAGGTAAGTAGTACTACATCAGTGTGCAGCTACAGGTGGGTAGTACTGCAGTGATGTGCAGCTGCAAGTAGGGTGGCAGTATTACTTGGTGTGCAGCTGCAGGTAGGAAGTGCAACAGCAGTGTGCATCTGTGAAGATTGGGTGAAGATAGATGAAGACTGCCAGCCTAGCCAGATATAATTTTATACATAATTCTATCATTTGTAAATATGAATGTGAATCACAGGCTTGCTGTCTTAAATTAAAAATATGCTGTTACAAAAATGTGGCAGCAGTTCTCTCTACTGACCCAGTAAAAACATGTTGTGACCCTTTGATCTAAAGCCGGCTCCAGTATGTCTAGATGAAGACATTCTTTCTGTTGTTTTAACCAAGAGTTAAATTGCTATATTTAGACATGCAAATGTATTTTTATTGCTCTGTTTCCTGACCAGCTGCAAGATAACAAAAAGGAGATGTTAAGAATGTAAATGCAGTTAATGTGTAGCCCGAGAACTCCAGGAAAGTGTAAAAGAATGATGTAATGTTTATCAGAACTGCAATTTCAGTTTAAACAGAGAGAACCAGAGATTATTAAGCATTTTTGTCTTGACCATCTAACTCACAGCACTGCCTGTTGTCTTATGTAAGTTATCTTAGACTTGTGTTTTTTTTTTAGAAATAGCTAGAAACTAGAAAGATTAGACTGTTTTTCTGTGATGTCAGAAATGTACTACTGAATTATTTTAAGTATTTCTGTGTGATCTCTGAACTTTTAACTAGCAATGTATAGTGGAAAGTATTGTCTTGTGGCTTTAATTATTTATTATTAAATATTTTAAAACCTTTTAACTGTGGCTGGTTTGTGTAGAGATAAGTTAAGCTCTAGAGTACATTGCATGTATATAAGGATCCTGAACCAAGTCATTCTAATAAGCTGTGAGACTACCAATTGGATAATAATATTGCACAGTAATAATTGGACACCCTTTTAAGGGCCTTTGAGTAGCTGATAATTATTATCTGGGTGGTGGCATGGTACTACTGTATAGTCTGGGTAAAAGGGGCACAGCTGGAGAACCTGTGTCAGCCTTCCCCAGAAGTATATGTGTGGTTGTATAAACTCTTATGTTAAAGTGTGTGTGTGTCAGCTACTTGGGCAGGGACATGAAGCACTGATTGGACAGGGAGGTTGCTGGAAGTTTTAGCTTGCCCAGCTAGGCTGAGATCTGGACCCTATCGCTATGCCAGTGGGGAGTCTTATTGAGGACCTGGAGAGCAAGGGAGCGACCAGCCCTGGACTGACTGTGATCTCTGTGTGCTCTTAAGGGAAATGGCACTTTACTGTGTGTATTTGTTATCCTTTCCTCGTATAGGAGACACCCTCTCTGGTTTTAGTGGTGAGGATTGAGGCTCCTTGATTGCTGGTCCAGGGCATGGGCATCACAGCATCTGCAAGTAGATAGGCAGTGCTACAGCAGTGTGCAGCTGCACGTAGGTAGGTATTGCTTTAGGGGTGTGCAGCTGCAGGTCGATATTGCTATACTGCTGTGCAGATTTAGGTACATTGTGCAACATTGGTATACAGCTGCTGGTAGGTAGTGTTACAGCTGTTTGCACCTGCAGGTATATAAGTACTGCTATAGCTGTGACAGCTGCATGCAGGTAGACAGTACAACAGTGGTGTGCAGTTGCATGTAAGTAGGCAGTGCTACAATGGTGTATAGCTGCAGATAGGTCAGTTGCACTATAGCATTGTGCAGCTGTAGGTAGGTAGTGCTACAGTAGTGTGGAGCTATAGGTAGTTTATGATATAGTGGTGTGCAGCTGTGGATTGTTATGTAGGGCTACAGCAGTGTACAGCTGCAGGATAGTAGTGCTACAGTGGTGTGCAGCTGCAGGTAGATGGTGTTACAGCTGTGTACAGCTGTAGGTATGTAGTGCTATAGTGTTGTGCAGCTGCAGATAGATGCTATAGTGGTGTGAACATGTAGGTACATTGGGCTACAGTGGTACAGAGATGTAGATAGGTAGTGGTACAGGTGTACAGCTCCAGGTAGGTATTGCTACAGCTGAATAGAGATGTAGGTAGGTAGTGCTGCAGCAATGTACAGCTTCAGGTAGGTAAGTAGGTAGTGCTACAGTGGTGTACAGCAGTGTACAACTGCATATACATAAATAGTGCTACAGTGGTGTGCAGCTGCAGATAGATAATGCTACCGTGGTATACAGCTGCAGGTAGGAAGTGCTACAGTGGTATACAGATGTAGGTAGGTAGGGTTACAGTGGTATAGAAATGCTGGTATGTAGTGCCATAGCGATGTGCAGCTGCAGGTAGGTAGTGCTATAGAAGTTGGCAGCAACAGTAGAGAGGTAGTAATACAGTGGCATGCAGATTGTACAACAGTGGCATACAGCTGTAGGTCTGTAGTGCTGCAGCAGTGTGCAGCTACAGGTATGTAGGTAGTGCTACAGCAGTGTACAGCTGCAAAGAAGTGAAACAGTGGTGTGCACCTTCAAGTAGATAGCTAGTGCTACAGTGGTCTGCAGCTGTAGGTAGGTAGAGCCACAGCTGTTTGCAGCTGCAGGTATATAGGTACTGCTATAGTGGCAACAGCTGCAGGCAGGTAGTACTGCAGCACTGTGCAGTTGCATGCAGGTAGGTACTGCTACAGTGGTGTATAGCTGCAGATTGGTCAGCTATGCTACAGCAGTGTGCAGCTTTAGGTAGGTAGTGGTACACCGGTGTGCAACTACAGGTAGCTAGTGATATAGGGGTGTGCAGCTGCAGATTGGTAGGTAGTGCTACAGCAGTGTACAGCTGCAGGATGGTAGCGCTACAGTGGTGTGCAGCTGCAGGTAGGTAGTGCTACAATGGTATGCAGCTGCAGGTGGATAATGCAATAGTGGTGTGAACATGTACATACATTGTGCTACAGTGGTATAGTGAAGTAGATAGGTAGTGCTACAGTGATGTGCACCTGCAGGTAAGTAGTGCTGCAGCTGTATAGAGATGTAAGTAGGCAGTGCTGCAGTGTTATACAGCTGTAAGTAGGTAGGTAGTGTTACAGCAGTGTGCAACTGGAGGTACATAACTAGTGTTATAGTGGTGTGCAGCTGTAGATAGATAATGCTACAGTGGTATATAGCTGCAAGTAGGAAGTGCTACAGTGGTATATAGATGTAGATAGGTAGGGTTACAGTGGTATAAAAATGTAGGTATGTAGTGCCATAGTGGTGTGTAGCTGCAGGTAGGTAGGTAGGTATGGCTACAGTGATGTGCAGATGCAGGAAGGTAGGTAGTTCTATAGCAGTTTGCAGCAGCAGGTAGGTAGGTAGTAATACAGTGGTGTGTAGGTGGGTTGTACTATAGCAGTGTGCTGCTGCATGTAGGTAGCCAGAAATACAGCAGTGTGCAATTGCTGGTAGGTAGGTAGTGCTACGGTGTTGTACTGCTGTAAGTAGGTTTTTAGTGAGTCAGAAGTATATAACTGCAGGTAGGTTTGTAGTGCTACAGTGGTGCACAGCTGCAGAAAAATAATGCTATAGTGGTGAAGAGATGTAGGTGCATTGTGCTGTAGTGGTATAGAGCTGCAGGTATGTAGAGCTACAGCTGTATAGAGATGTAGGTAGGTAATGCTACAATGGTGTGAGATGTAGGTAGGTAGTGCTACAGAGGAGTGCAGTTGCAGGTTGGTATGCAGTGCTACAATAGTGTGCAGATGTAGGTCGATATTGCTACACTGGTGTGCAGTTTAAGACACGGATGGTATACAGCTGTTGGTAGGTAGTCCTTCAGCTGTTTGCAGCCACAGATATAGGTATTAGAGCAGTGTGCAGCTGCAGGTATGTAGCGCTACAGTGGTATGCATCTTGAGGAAGGTAAATAGTGCTACAGTAGTTTGCTGCTGCAGAGAGGTAGGTATAGCTACAGTGGTGTGCAGGTAGACAAGTAGTGCTACAGCGGTGTGCAGCTGCAGGTAGGTAGTGTTATAGGTGTTTGCAGCTGCTGGTATAATGGTATTGGTAAAGCAGTGTGCAGCTACAGGTAAGTAGATAGTACTACAGTGGTGTGCAACTACATGTAGGCAGTGGTATAGTGATGTGCAGCTGCAGGTAGGTAGTGTTACAGTGTTGTGTAGTTGCAGGTAAGTAGGGGTACATAGGTTTACATCTGCAGGTAAGTAGTGCTACAGTGGTATGCATTTTGAGGGATTACGTAGTGCTACAGTGGTGTGCAGCTTCAGGGAGGTAGTACTACAGTAGTGTACAGATACAGGTAGATTGCACTACAGAAGTGTGCAGATAAAGGTAAGTAGTGCTACAGTGGTGTGCAGCTGCAGGTATATAGGTAGTGATACAATGGTGTGCAGCTGCCGGTATGTAGGTAGTGCTACAGAGGTGTGCAGATGCAGGTAAGTAGGTAGTGTGACAGAGTTGTGCAGCTGCAGGTAGGTAGTGCTACAGTGTTTTGCAGCTGCAGGTAAATATTGCAATTGTGGTGTGCAGATATAGTACCTTGTGGTACAGCAGTATACTGTGGCAGGTATGTAGTGCTAAGGTGGTCTGCAGCTGCAGGAAGGTAGGTACTGCTTCAATGATATGCACTTGCAGGTAGGTAGTGCTAAAGTGATGTGCAGCTGCATGTAGGTTAGCAGTGGTACAGCAGTGTGCACCTGTACGTAGTAGTCCTACAGTGGTGTGCAGTCACAGGTATAGGTAGTGCTATTGTGCAAGGCAGATAGATAGGTAGGTATTACTACAGTGATATGCAGCTGCAGATAGATAATGCTACAGTGGTATATAGCTTAAGGTAGAAAGTGCTATAGTGGTATACAGTTGTAGGTAGACAAGGCTTTAGCTGTATAGAGATGCAGGTAGATATTGCTACAGCAGTGTGCATCTGCAGGTAGTTAGGCTACAGTGGTGTGCAGATACTGGATGGCAGGTAGTACTACAGTGGTGTGCAGCTGCAGGTAGGTAGTGCTACAGCAATGTGCAACTGTAGGTAGGTAGGTAGTAATACAGTGGTGTGCTGCTGCAGGTATGTATTGCGATAGTGGTGTGCAGATTTAGGTATGTTGTGCAAAAGTGGTATACAGCTGCAGGTCCGTAGTGCTACTGCAGTGTGCTGGTGCAGGTATGCAGGTAGTGCTACTGCAGTGTGCAGCTGCAAATAAGTAGTGTAATAGTGATGCATAGCTGTGGGTATTAGGTAGTGGTACAACATTGTGCAGCTGCACATGGGTTGTACTATAGTGGTATGCAGCTGCAGGTAGGTAGCACCTCAGAGTTACATAGCTGCAAGTAGTTAGTGCTACAGTGGTGTGCAGGTGCAAGAAGTAAGGTAGTGTTACAGCAGTATGCAGCTGCAGTTAGGTAGGTAGTGCTTCAGCATGTGAGCAGCTAGTGTTGCCATCTTTTAGGTTCATAGGTTCATAGGTTTATACTAGGCTATCTGCCCTAAGGCATTTATAAGCCTAGCCCAGAGTTTTGTGGCTTACGCCACCCCTTATGTTAAAAAATACTGTGCCCATTAGTTTGTTGTGCCTCTGTCCAGCAGTGACACAGAGATGATTCCCGGGGTAAACCTACGATCTCCCATCCACCGGTCAAGATTTCTCTTGAACAGAGCCAGTGAGGTGCTCTGCCTCACATGGACCGGGATTTTATTCCACAACATAGGGAGTCTCTTGGTGACAAATCTATCCCTCCAGCATGTCCTATTTATATCCGTGCTAAGGTTTAAGTCGCTTGCTCTAGTGAATCTGGTAGATTTGGATTTTTTGAGGTGGAGCATGTCCATTAATCCCGGGTTGGACATGGCCTTGTATGTCAGGCACAGGTCACCTCTCAGCAGATGGTATGCGACTGAATAGAGCTGGAGTTTCTTCAGTCTGGCAGCATATGACATTTTTGGAGTCCCTTTATCCTTTTGGTGAGGAACTTTTGGGGTCTCTCCAATTGCTGCAGGTGTCAGGTGAGATACATCCCGAATGGGGCATTGTACTCGATCATTGGTCTGATAAGTGAAGAGTACAGGGGAACAATGACCTCACTTGATCTGGATGTGAATCCCTTCATGATCAGGTGGGCAATGTAGAAGGATTTTCTAACCAGTTTAGCAATGTGAGTGTCAAAAGAAAGGCCACTGTCAACCTGGGTCCCCAGGTCCCTGATAACCTCTTCTGTGCTTAGTGGATTGCCACCTATATGGTAGCTTGGGGTTACCTTGTTTTTCCCGAAGGGTATGACTATACATTTTTTGGCATTTAACTTCAGGCCATGGCTCTGGCACCAGCTATCAGTTTCCGTGAGACCCCTCTGAAGGATATCTGTGTCCAATGTACTTTCCGCTATGGCTCCCAGTTTGCAGTCATCTGCAAACTTTGTCAGCCATAGTCCTCCTATGTTTGCCTGTACTTCTGAGAAGTAGATGCCGAACAACAGGGGGCCAAGGACTAAGCCCTGTGGGACACCACTTGTGACCGGCTTGGAGTCTGACATGGTGCCAGCTACTCTAACCCTGTGGGTTCTGTCCTTTAGCCAGTTTGCAACCCATCTTGTGACATATGGGTTTACATTTAAGCTGGTAAGTTTCTCTATAATACCCGAGTGGGGTATTGTGTGGAAAGCTTTTGCAAGGTCAAGGTAGGCTGTATGGACTGCCTTTCCCTCATCAATGGCCTTGGTGACTGTTTCGAAGAAGTCGACCAAGTTCAAAAGGCATGATCTGCCCTTGACAAAGCCAAACTGGGTAGGGTCCAATGTCTGCAAGTCCCCTATGTCTTTGTTTATGAGTTCCATTA
Source organism: Protopterus annectens (assembly GCF_019279795.1). Classification (NCBI taxonomy): domain Eukaryota; kingdom Metazoa; phylum Chordata; order Ceratodontiformes; family Protopteridae; genus Protopterus; species Protopterus annectens. The sequence goes on from NC_056728.1 coordinate 200,759,866, forward strand.
TGATCCTCTCCATAGCTTTGCAGACCAGGCTTGTTAAGCTTATGGGGCAGTAATTACCAGGGTCCGTAGTGGCACCGCCTTTGTGGATTGGGACCACAGTTGCTGTACTCCACTCCTTGGGCACGTATCCTGTGGTAAGGCTAAGATTAAACAGTTGCCTTATGTGTGGGTTTAGTTCCACACTGAGTTCATGTAGCACACAGCCGGGGACACCATCCGGTCCCATTGATGCTGTGTTTTTAGCTTTAGAGAGAGCAGCTTTCACATGCGCATTGGAGATGTCTGGGAGGCTGCACTCCACTGGGATAGTTATCTCTCCTTTTGGGGGGGAGAGGGGGGTGAAGTTTGCACTGAACCTGTCTGCCAGTATGTTGGCTATGTCTGTGGGTTCAGTGATTTTTGTATCATTTTGGACTAATTCAGAGCATATCTGGGAGTTTCCACCCAGGTTTCTAACATAGCTGAAGAAGGCCTTATGATTGTCTTTTGAATCTATGGCAATTTTTCTCTCAAAGTTGGCCTTGGATGATTTTATGAGTGCTCGTATTTTTTTACTAATAATGATCAAAGGTGTCCTCTCTTTTATGGATTTTGCTCTATCATGTAACAGCTTTCTCCTCTTATTGTAAAGTTTGTTTATGGCTGGGGTCCACCAGACTGGACGTTTGCCCTTGGTGGAAAGAGTCTTGGTTTTATTAGGGATTGCCTGATCCATGCAGTCCTGGAGGTGTTCGTAGAAGGCATTTGTAAGGGCTTCCGCAGCTTGGGTTGTGGTTTCCACTGGCTCGGGGGCCTTGAAGGATACCACAACAGTCTTGAGTAGTGTGAAGTTTGCTTTAGAGAAGTTCTTCACTGTGGTCTTTTTTGTTTGGGGTGGGGGCGGGATGTGGATATCCAGTGAGATTAGTTTATGATCTGATCTCACCAATGAGAGATATACTTCCGGTGTGGAGCATTTTGTCCCCATGTTTGTGATGATGAGATCTAGTATATTTTCTCCTCTTGTGGGAACGGTGACTAGTTGTTCCATGGCATTTGAATTTATGAACTCTAGGAACCTTTGGGCTAGAAAGTTTGGGCTTGAGTAATGTTCCCAGTCTATATTAGGGTAGATGACGTCACCCAATATAATGGTGTTTGGAGATACATTTATACCCTCCAGTGTCTTCAGGAAGGCTGTGTGGGGTTCCTGAGTTTGAGAGGGTGGCCTGTAGCATGCTACAAATTGTAGAGCAGTTTTGCCTATGGTTAATTGCACCTGGATGGTTTCCGATGCTTCGTGCATTGCCACCAACCTGGAGGTGTGGGTATCCTTGATGAATATGGATACACCCCCTCCTTTTGTGGTGTGGTCCGGGTTTTGGGGCCGGAACGCATGATATGAGGTAAAACCTGATAGTGCCGGGGTGATCTCAGGAGCCTTGAACCAGGTTTCAAGTCACAGCACAGACATCGATGTTCTCCATACTGAGAAGGGCCTCGAGTGCGTGCATTTTGAGATTTAGACTTCTGGCATTGAGCAGCATTACCCTTAGTTTCTTCCCATTTTTGTTTTCTAGGGTGGTAGGTTTAGAATTTGAGCCTTGCCTAAAAAAGGCACTATGGGGGTGGCAAGAGCCTTAGCCAATATCCGGAATCCCAGGGGTGACAGGTGCAAGACGTCCCTTGCGAAGCAGCGTGGCTTGTCAAGCATGTCATCCCAGGCAGACAGACACTGGATCCCCTTTGAATGACACCAGAAATTAAGCCAATTGTTAAAGCTGATCATCTTGTCTCTATGTTGTGGCATCATTCTTGGTGAAGGAAGGATGCTGCTCAGGGTCAGGGTCATACCTGCCTGGGCTACATAATCAGAGAGCTCCTCTATGTCTCTTTTCATGTAGTCCAGGGAGGTACGTCTCAGGTCGTTCACACCAGCATGGACAATGACTGTGTCATATTTGTACTTGCTGTGGAGTGACCCAAGTGCTTGTGTTATGTGGCGGATTCTAGCGCCTGATAGGCAGCTTACTGTGACCCTCTCCTTGTTCAGCCTGGTGAGTGGGACGTCAGTGTGTCTGACTATGGAATCACCTATGACAAGTATGTTTGGTGTTGTATTTGGCCTTAAGGGCTGTGACTGCTTTGCACACTGATTTTGTGGTTTATGTGTTACCTGTGGTGTGTCATGAGGTGGCGGTTGCTTGGGTGTCTGCTTTGGAGGCCTCTGCTGTTTAGGTAAATTTTTGCTCAGAGCCTCCGAGTATGTCTTTGTGTGTTTGATTCATTGTTGTGATAGCTTTATGTGAGACTGGTTTTGTGGTGTGTGTAGTTGCCTTCTCCTCCTGTCTGGTCTTGCCAGTCCTGAGTTGAGAGAGCTCAGCCTCCAGTTTGGCTAAATAGCTGCATCTCTCGCAAGTATTTGTGTTATGTGGGAAGAGGAGGAGAAGGTTGTCTGTGTACATGAGGCAATTGTAACATTGCCTCAATATTCCCAGATTCACCAACTGGACAGGAGAGGACGCCAGCATCTGGCCCTTCGACATGCTAGAGAAATTAAGAAGTTAGGGGTGTAACTGAATAAGAGAGGACTTAGTAAGGAAGTGGGTACTCCTGGGGGGGGGGGGTTCGCTAGTGAGGGAATTTGTATAATACAGAAGTGCTAAGCCTGAAAAGAAGATGCTTTTAAAACAAGTGCTGAGCTTTTTTTTTTTTTTTTTTTTTGTGGCTAAAACTGGACTTAAGCCACACTCCTTGCATCTCTAATAACTTCCCTGCCTCACTCATGCTCTGCCATTTCATGATGTCATTGTCACATCAGGTGAGGGGAAATGCCCTCTATTTCCATTTGTGCTGCCTTTTTTCAGAGGATTTACTATGCTTTTTGCAAAAAAAAAAAACACAGTAAATCTGCCAATTTAACAAACTTTTTATGAAACAGAATACCAGACAGTGTTTCCTGGAGTATCAGACAATAAGTTTAATTTCTGGATAGTGCAGAAATAAAATGCATAGGTGGCAACACTATGTGGAGCTGCAGGTATGAAGGTAGTGCTACAGTGCTTTGCAGTTGGAGGCAGATATTGCTGAAGTTGTGTTCAGATTTAGGTACTTTGTGCTACAGTGGTATACAGCTGTAGGTAAGTAGTGCGACAGTGGGGTACAGCTGCAGGTATGTAGGCAGTGCTACAGTGGTGTGCAGTTAAGAGTAGATATTGCAATAGTGGTGTGGAGATTTGTGTACATTGTGCTACAGTAGTATACAGCTGCTTGTAGGTAGTCCTACAGTGGTGTGCAGCTGAAGGTATTTAGGTAGTACTACAGTAGTCTGCAGCTGCGGGAAAGTAGGTAGTGTTATAGTGGTGTGCAGCTTCAGATAGGTAGTACTACAGTGGTGTGCACTTCAAGTAGTAATTACTACAATGGTGTGCAGCTGCAGTTAGGTAGGTAGGTAGTGCTAAAATTGTCTGCAACTGTAGGTAGTTAGGTTGTGTTATAGTGGTATAGAGCTGCAGGTAGATAGTGCTACAGTGCTGTGGAATTGTAAGTAGATATTACAAGAGTGGTGTGCAAATGTAGGTGCATTAGGGTACAGCTGAATAAAACTGCATTGAGGTAGTGCTACAGTGGTGTGCAGCTGCAGGAAGGAAGGTAGGTAGCAATACAGTGGTGTGCAGCTGCAGGTAGGCCAGTAGTGCAACAGTAGTGTGCAGTTGCTTGTAGGTAGTACTACAGCAGTGTGCAGCTGCCAATACATAGGTAGTGCTACAGCAGTGTGCAGCTGCATGTAGGTAGTGCTTCACTGGTGTGTAGCTGCAGATAGGTAGGTAGTGCTACAGTGATATACAGATGTAGTTAGGTATGGTTACAGTGGTGTAGAGATGCAGGTATGTAGTGCTACAGCAGTGTGTAGCTGCAGATAGATCATGCTTCAGTGGTATACACCTGCAGGTAGGTAGTGCTACAGTGGTATAGAGATGTAAGTAGGTAGGTCTACAGCATTATAGAGATGTAGGTAGGTAGGGCTACAGTGTTATACAGATGTACGTAATTAGGTAGGTAGTGCTGCAGCAATGTGCAGCTGCAGGTAGGTAGTGCTACAGAGATGTGCAGCTACAGATTGGTAGATAGTGCTACAGTGGTGTGCAGCTGCAAGAAGTTAAGTAGTGCTAAAGTGCTGTGCAGCTTCAGGTTAGTAGGTAATGCTACAGGAGTGTGCAGCTGCCAGTAGATATCATTGTACTGTTTTGCAGAGTTAAGTACATTGTGCTGTAGTGGTATATCACTGTAGGTAGGTAGTGCTACAGTGATTTGTAGCTACTGGTAAATATGGCTATTCTGGTTCGCAGGTGTAGGCACATTGTGCAACAGTGGTATACAGTTGCTGGTAGGTTGTTCTACAGCTGTTTGAAGCTGCAAGTATGTAGGTATTGCTACAGTAGTGTGCAGCTGTAAGTAGGTAGATAGTATTACAGCAGCATGCAGCTGCATGTATGTAGGTAGGAAAGTAGTGCTCCAGCTGTGTGCAAGTACAGGAAAGTAGTGCTACGGCAGTGTACAGATGCAGGTAGATAGGTACTGCTACAGCAGTGTGCATCTTGAGGGAGGGAGATAGTGCTACAGGCATGTGCAGCCGCAGGTATGTTAGTAGTACTGCAGTGGTGTGCATCTGCAGTTAGGTACTGCTGCAGGTAGGTAGTGCTTCAGCCATGTGGAGCAGCCGATACGTACAGTATGTTGTGCTGCAGTGGAATACAGATGCAGGCAGGCAATGCAACAGTGGTGTGCAGCTGGAGATAAGGTAATGCTACAGATGTGTGCAGCTGCAGGAAGATAGGTAGTGATATAGCAGAGTGGAGCTGCAGGTAGATAGTGCTACAGCAGTGTGCATCTGCAGGTAGGTAGGCAGTGTTACAGCTATGTGCGGCTGCAGCTAGATAGTTAATGCTGAAGTGGTGTGCAGCTGTAGGTAGGTAGTGCTACAGCATTGTGCAGCTGCAGTTAGGTAGGTACTGCTACAGTGGTGTGCAGCTGCAGGCAGGTAGGTAGTGTTTCATCATTGTGCAGCTGGTGGTAGCTATTACTCTAGTGGTGTTTAGATGTAGGCATGTTGTACTACAGACGTGTGCCACTGCAGATAGGCAGTTCTACAGCAGTGTGCAGCTGAAGGTAGGTAGGTAGTGGTGCATCGGTGTGCAGCTGCATGTTGGTAGGTAGTGCTACAGTCGTGTTCATCTGTAAGTAAGTAGTGCTACAGCAGTATGCATATTGAGGTAGGCAGGCAGTACTGCAGCTGTGTGCAGCTGGAGTTAGGTTGTACTATACTGATGTACAGCTGCAGGATGGTAGCTATTGTTACAGCAGCTGCAGGTAGGTGTTGTTACAGTAGTGTGCATCTGCAGGTATGTAGTTATTTCTACAGTAGTATACAGCTGCAGGTAGATATTGCTATAGTGGTACTGAAATGTAGGTGAGTAAAGCTACAGTTGTATTGTGATTTAGGTAGGTAGGGCTACAGTGGTAATGAGATGTAGGTAGGTAGTGCTACTGTGGTGTGCAGCTGCCGGTAGGTAGGTAGTACTACAGTGGTGTGCAGCTGCAGGTATGTAGGTAGTGCTACAGCAGTGTGCAGCTTCAAGCATGTAGGTAGTGCTACAATTCTGTGCAGCTGCAGGTAGGTAGGTAATGATACAGCAGTGTGCAACTGCAGGTTGGTAGGTAATGCTACAGTGTTGTGCAGCTGCAGGTAGGTAGGTAATACTACAGTGTTGTGCAGCTGCAGGCAGGTAGTGCATTGATCTACAGGATTGAAATTGAGATGTGGAACAGTACAAAAAACATCTTTACCACACTATATAGAGTGAATCAATGGGAACGAAAACTATTTTTATTGTATCCATCTACTGCTTTTTATGATAGGAGCAAGGCTGGTATTGTAACAGCAGGTAAAGACCGGTTGTGTGTGTGTGTGTGTGTGTGTGTGTGTGTGTGTGTGTGTGTGTGTGTGTGTGTAGGAGCATAATTGAGTCTGTTTTGCGTCTATGTTCGATTCTCTAGGTGTCTTTGATAGTTTGCACATGTGCTGGAATATGTGGGTCAGTGTGTCACAGTTTTGTGGGATCCTTGAAGAACATCTTTGCAGTGAATCTAAGCATGCTAAGTGTTTTATTCAGAGACATATGAAGGAACCTGATAATAACCTGGGATGCCTCCTGAATAGCCTAAAATATGATCTGTCAGGGCCCCTGGAGTCGCTAATTAACTACAGTGTCAAAAACAGGGTTTCTGCCATGAGAATGGAAGTTTGCAACTGTCTTCCTTCTTCATAAAGGTGGACCATCATTCCCAAGAAATCATAGACTGACTAGTTTCATATGCAAAGCCATGGAACAAATTATCATGGAAATGATCAACAAAGACATAGCAAATTTTGGGGAAGGTCATGTCTTCTAAACCTGGTGGACATCCTTGAGAATGTCACCAAGGTAATGGATGAGTGACCGGGCTAAGGCATTTGACAAAATACACCACTCAGGCATTGCAAACAAATTGATGGAATTGAGCAGAAATCCCCATTTTACATGCTGAACAGCCAGCTGGCTCACAGATAGGACCCAGGAAGTTATGACTGGTGAAACCCACTACACAAAGAGATCAGTCATCAGTAGGGCCCCTCCGGGTTCCATGCTGAACCTGCTCCTGTTTTGCATATACTTCTTGGAAGTCAAAGCCAATGTCAAGGACCTCTCGCTGACTAAGTCATAGAAGTCCCCCAATGACTTGAAAATCTTACAAGAGGTTCTAACAGTCAAATGATTGGTGCCAAAACCACGTCTCAAAACTCAATGCCAAGAAATGCATTATAGTATCTTTTAGGAAGTTGGCCACTCCAGGAAACTATGTCATTGATAAAATACCCCTAAGAACTGACCCGGTAGCCAGGGATTTGAATACCAGTGTAGATAGTAACCTAGCCTTTGACCAACATGTATTCAAAGTAGTAACAAAATCATTCTGTGTTGCTCAACTTATAATTAAGGGCATGGCATGTAGGTCCAGAGAGGTCACCGTAACACTGTATTCTGCCCTCATGCCCATCATTGAGTATAAGGCCCCTTTTGGTATATATCTGATCAGACATATGCAGCAACTGTAACACATGGAAAGAGTCTTTAAAAATATAGAACATAAATACAATGTTCTATATGAATCACCTCTAAGCCCTATCTCTATATGCTGTTTTCTACAGAATGCTGTGCTGAGAGGCAATGTATGCATAGCATATAAGGCATCCTTGGATCCAGCACTGATGAATCTTTTGCTTATCTGTAAAATGAACAGCATCAGAACTGCTAGATCCAAAGACCTAACTTTTGCTTGTGACATAAAAAAACGACATGTTGGAGATATAGATACACATCTCAGAGAATTCCTGTTCTCTGGAATAGGCTCCCCAATCCCATCCTTGTGAAACAGAGTCCCTTCCTAAACCTATTCAAGTATAACTTGGACCTTTGGATGGGAAATCAGAAATTTACCCCATGTCTGGTGCCCATGTCTCTCTGATGGACAGAGGTAGTCAGTAACTCATGTCCCAACTAACAGAGACCCCTTATATATACATTTCAAAAAAAATTTGTGGGACACTTTTGGGTTGTGGAGCTAGGCTAATAAAGCTCTTTGTGGCTGTTAGCGTAGTATATACCCATGAATCTCTGAGCAGCTAAAGAGGTTTTGCTACATACCGCTCTTACATGTCCCCTGAATTGCCAGTTCCCCACATAGTAGAGCCCAACAGCTCAGTGGTGGTAGTGCCACACAGCTAACCTTTCTGAATACCCCAACAAACATTTGTGAAATGGAAAATGGCACACACAATCAGAAATTAAATAAGTATGATTTATTTAGTGCTTCCATCCTGACAACATGAAATTCATCAGAATAATCAGTCTCATATAAAAACTCCACATTTTATGCATCTTAAAATCAGATGTGAGGACAAAAGTACTGAATAAATCTGATTTAGATTTCTGATTAAGTGTGCCAGTTTTTCCAGTTAACAATTTTTTAGGTATTTTTGCTGTTTGGTTGTGGAACCATCCAGTGGATTTGTTGGTTATGAACTTTCTGAATACCCTATTATATTACATTTACTTTAGTTATTTTATTTATTTTTACTGCCATATATGTGAAAAATAGTATTGTTTTACTAATGACATGGTATGCTTAGGTTTGTTAAACAATTTCTTTTAATGTTCACTGAAGTTGTTTCAGCATACTGCTTTCAATTGTTTTCCATTCACCGAAACAATGTTTAGCAAGTCAATCTGTATCCATTATTCCATGTACATAATAACATAATATTGATGGTCATCTTTTTAAATCCTTAGGTTTGTTTGACTGTTGCTAAATAAAATTTTATTGGTCTGCCTAGTGGCTGCTTTCTTATAATGTTTAAGTCCATGAAGCAAGATAAATAACTTTGCAGTCTAACTAGAACTATAACTCCAAGTACAATTATTTCTCATGAGCAGAATACAGAATTTATGAGAGCTTATGTGCCAATAGCAAACAATGTTTTATTGTCAGAAGCTTATTAGTTTTTTTCAGTCAGAAGTACAAACCTCATTCTTTCAGTAATGTTCCCTTGTGTATGAAATAGGGTGATTTTTTTTTTTCTTACTGTTCATATAATATCAAACATTTCATATTTCTGCTGTGCAGATAGTTGGAAATTCATGCAGTTCATAACATTTGTTCATACTGCTGTCACACAATTTGATACATTATTATATCAATTTTTACATTTGAAGAAATGCTCTTTAGTTTAGACCGATAGGTCTTTCTTGCAGTTCTTACTGATGACTGGTTTGATTGCGTGATCTTTTACCCCTTGGTTTGGACATTGCAATACAGACACTTTTTACTTCAAACAATGGCTGTGATCTTTTGGATCCAGTATCACATGTATATAGGCATGTTGTATTGCCATACATTTCATATCTAAAAACTGCATTATTGCTTCATATGCAATGCTTAGGTACTAGACAGCTAACAGTAACCAAGTGATGTAACCAATTTTTGTATTTTAAATAAATTGGTAACCTCTATTTTATGACAGCATGTCCAGCGAAATTTAGTGCAGGCGCATACTTTATGATTTATTACAGTCATGCTCTTCTGTGAATCTATGTCACTGAAAAATCATAAACAGTATTTTTTAACTACTTAAAGTGTTAGAGGTGGAACAAAAGCACTTCTGACATTAGTAACTCTATTGCTGTATAAGCAATCTCACTCTTTAAAAAGATCATGGTTCTGCAATATTTGAATGAACAACCTAAATTAGCATACCTCAGGATCCACTGTAAGCATGTCCAGAAATTGTTTATGTAAAAAAAAATAATAATAATAATTGTAATGGGTTTGAAGATCCTTTAGCGCAACCTCACTTTCAGTGCCAAGTAGACAGTTTTCTTTAGGAGGAATATTATGCCCCAGTTTGGGACAGTCACAACAAAATCCTCAGTCTGGGCATCTAGTGTCCTGCCTGAGTAAAAAAAAAAAAAAGACTTTTTGTCCTGCTCACAAGATTTTGAAAGAAAGTAAATTAATGAGATATCAACCTGGATTCAAAACAGAAACTGATCTGTGAAAATGGAAAGAGTGTCTCAATCTATTTCTGGCACCATAAGTCCATGTAGAGTGCTAACATTTGAAAGTAAGAGCAAACTGGTATCAAGATATAAAACAGGACAAAATGTAATTCAGGTCAGTCAATAGGTTTCAGAAGAATGCAAGCAAAACATTAGTGCATGAGTTAAGACAACTTGGAAACTGTGATTTACTGTTGTTAATAGCCCCAAGTTTTCCTAACACATGGTCACTGATGTAACCACTTTTCCAGACTTTATAACAAGTAATATAATAGCGTTAAACCATTTAGATATACAGCTTATGTTTGCCTCTATAAATAAAAAAGAACATTTTTAGGTTCTTGGAAAAATGGATCATGTGATTCTTTCCATTAAATTTAACTAGGGTTTTTTTCTAGTCACATAATGCCTAAAAAAGAATGGAGTGGCAGTTTGAAATATTTCTGGTCTTGGAGAGTTATCTGCCATGGGCTGGAAGGTTTTGATAATCAAAGCTAATATAGGCATGATGTCCTTACATTCACTGCTGCACTATTATTTACCATATGGGATTCCCTGCCAAAGGCTGAATGCCTGGCCAGTCTACTAAAGATTACTTGTTGCTTATTTAAAAGGTACACCAAACATCACCCAAACACTCCTTGCATAGCAAAAGGCATAAAGGTGACTTTCAGGCTTACCATAAACAGAACTTATTTGCTACCAGTTCTGAATGTATCTTTTAAGTCGGTCTGTTTTCCTGTGTCTGTTTCTGCAAGTTGAATGCATTTACATTCTCCAGGGACTACCTACACCTGCTTGCTGACTTCTTTACAGTTGCAGATAAGTGCCCTTTTGAGGGTTTTGTTTTTTAAAGACCACCACAATAAGTGTCTTTTTTGCCTGTGAGCCTCTCATGACCATACATATTTTTCTATTTGTCAGGTGTTTGTTCTTAAAACACTTCACAGTTCACTTTCTTCCCTTTTCTTGTATCTTGAGAACCAGTGTCTTAAGCTTCTCACTAAAGATACAATGGAAGGAGTCTCCTGCCCTCAGGGTCAGCTGTTAGGGAAGAAGAAGGTGAAAAAGGTATGACCGGAATCGTTCACTTGTCCAGCCTCTGCCAGGTGTTTCTCCCAAGGTCATTACAAACCCAGAGGCTTGCCCAGCTGTGTTGTCTGATTACTCTACTATGACTGTGTCGGAGGCCAGTGAGGGTCTGACTGGCAGCACGGCCAGAGAGGCTTTGCAGGTGTCCATCTCAGACATTCAGGGGGAACCACAGTTGATTTTTTTCCTAGGGGCCTAGGAGAGTTCCTCAGTCTTTGGTTGGGGAAGAAGTTCCTACTATGGTTCTCAACTGCTGTCCTGGGTCTGAGCCTTCTCAGTTTTTTGGAGGGAAAGTTCCTTTAAAAAAGAAAAATTAAACCTATTTCTTCTGCTCCTAGGGATCCACAAAGTGAGTGGCAGGTCTTCGTGCAGGGGCTATTTACTACTTTAATGTCCTTAAAAGTTCCTCAAGGGGTTTCAGTTCCAGCTCCTCCTTGGTCCTCTACTCCCCTTAAAAGGCCTAGGGAGCAGGATTCTTCTGAGGATGAGTCAGATTTTGATAATGAATCTCTGACTTATTCTACTCAAATTCCTTCTCCTTTAGATTGTGGGTCAGAGGAGGAGGACACTATTAGCCCAGATGTTCCTTTTAAGGAAATTTACTTTGGGGACACGCTCTTTAAGATGATGGATTTTTTAAGTAGGATTGTGCTCAGGTCTTTGATATCCATAAAAGGTACTTTGAGTTGCTGCAGTCGGAATCTCCTAAACCTGCTGCTATTCCTCCTGATTTGTCTGCTTTGCTGGATGCTTTATCCAATGCCTCTTACGTGCCTTATTCTCTAACCCATGCTCCAAAAAAGCCTGTCAGGTTTTATAGGGTGCCTGAAGACTGTTCTTTCCTATATAAATGTCCTGCTGCTGTCCCCTCTGTAGTGTCTGCGGCCTCTGATAACCTGTCTAAATTAATTCTCCCAAGTTGTTGCCTTCTGACAAGGACAGCAGAACTATAGAAAGGTTGGGTAGGAAGGTTTACATTTCTACTACTGTAGCTTTTAGGACTATTAATTGTCAGACCCATATGTGTGGTTTGTGTTGGCTCTTCTTTCTCAGGCCTGTCAACTTATTTCTGATTTTCCAGACTCTCTGGAAAACTTCTGTTCTTTCCTCTCAAGTCATTTGTCATTCTATTAAATGTAGTTATGATGCAGCAGATGCCTCTTCTAGGGCTGCTATTTTTGGTTCAGTTATGAGGAGGTATTCTTAACTTAGGCTTCAACCACTACCTGATGATATTAAAGCTAAGCTGATGGATGCTCCTCTGGATTCTAATCTTTTGTTTGGGGAAGCTGCTGCTGGTTTGTTTAAGTCCCTTCAGGATAAGCGTAAGACATTACAGGAGTTAAACATGTGTTTGTTTCTCCTGCTCCTAAATTTCAGAAAAATTGCCCTGCTAAGCCTGCATTTGTTTGAGGGAATTCCCGCCCTTCCCGGTAGGAAGAGTGGGAAATGGGCTCCTTCTGCTAAGGATTCTCAGTTTTCAGGGATTCCAAAACCTTCCTTTTCAGACAAACTAGGTGCTGTGTGACTATCCTCTTCTCAGCCACATTTCTTTTTCTCTTTCTCTTCCGGTTTGGCTTCAGATCACTCAGGATTCTTGGGTTCTGTCGATCGCTCATCAGGCGTACTTCATGGTGTGGAAATCCCATCCTCCTTTTATGGGCATTCCTCAATCTCCTCAGGAACAACTTCCCTTTTTCCCAGAGGTTCTTTAAAATCTTTTGTCTCAGGGTACTATTCAAGAGGTGCTTGTGTCCCAAAGGGGAAAAGAGTTCTACTCCAGACTGTTTCTAGTGCTCAGGAAAGGGGTCACTTGGAGATGTATTCTAGACCTCTCTCATGTGAAAACCTTTCTAAAAGTGCCTTCCTTTCAGATGTTGTTCCTTCAGGTTCTGTTTCCTCTCTTGCTCCCTCAGGCCTATATGGTGTTTCTTGATCTGGTTATCTCCATATTCTGGTCCATCCTCTTTTCAGGAAGTTTTTGCATTTCTCTGTTGCTTCCTGGCATTTTCAATTCTCTGCTTTGCTCTTTGGCATTTCTATTGCTCCATGGGTGTTCACCAAATGCCTTTCTCCTTTTGATTGCTTTTTGCATGCTTCAAAGGTCCAAATATTTCCTTACTTAGATGACCTGTTGATTCAGGCGTCCTCTCCAGAGACCCTTTTGCAAAATCTTCATTTTGCTGTTTCCCTTCTTAATAGCCTGGGGTTCACTATAAATTTCAAAAAGTCTTCTCTGACTCCTTCTCAGGATCATGTTTTTTCTGGGTTGCAGGATTCAGATGGTACCAGTGCTTGCATCTCTGCCCCCTCCAAAGGCCTTAACTCTCATTTCTTTTTTTTTTTCACACTATTCTTCCACTAACTTCCATTACTTCCAAGGCAGTTTCATGGCATCAACCATTCTGATGCTCCCTCTGGCCAATCTTTATAGGAGTAAGTTTCAGTGGTTTCTGAAGTCAGTCTTTTCAAAATGCACATCCTCTAGACTTTGTGGTTCCTCTTCTTCCCTGTCTTAGTCAGGAACTTCACTGGTGGATTCAGCAATTGTCTCTGAATTCAGGGATTCCTTTTTCTCCCTCTCTTCCCTCTCAGGAATTGTTCACAGATGCTTCAGACTTGGGGGGGGGGGGCAACATTTGGCTCCCTGAAGGTAGAGGTGGTATAATCACTTCATCATCAGAAGGAGCACATCAGTGTTATAGAAATGAGAGCTCTTCTGCTGGCTTTTTGGGTCTTTCTTTCTCTTTTCTCTCCAGGGCCTTTCAAGGTTTGCACGGACAATGCCACAGTGATGTGGTTTATCAACAAACAGGAAGGAACAGGATCTTATCTATTCTAAAGACATGCTTCTGGAGCATTTCTCCCTGGGCCTCCGCTGAAAACAGGATCTGTGGAACCTAGTTGGACTTTCCCGGTCAACAAATGTTAAATAAATTATCTTCTTTGCAAGTTGGCACTTCTGGTATGGGATCTTGCTGTCAAGTTTCCAGTGACTCTTCAGGCAGTTTATATCCCTTCTGGTCAAAACTTTGTAGCAGACACTCTGAGAAGGTTGTTAACTCAGTCCCATGAATGTATGATTCACAGGGACATGTTTCTAGACATTATCCACCAGTGAGGTACTCCTGAAGAGGATCGATTTGCCTCCCCTCTGAACAGATAACGTCCTCTGTTTTGTGCCAGAGTCCCAGATCATCTGGTATAGAAGGTGGATGCCCTCTCATTTTCTTGGAAGGGGATGTTTCTTTATGCATTCCCTCCCCTTCCTCTCATTCCAAAGGTTCTGTTCAAAATTCAACAGGATGCTCCCAAAATCTTGTTGGTGATGCCCTTTTGGTTGTGGCAGCACTGATTCCCTCTACTTCTGCATCTAGCTAAGGGCAATCATCACAAGTTACCCCACAGGGTAGATCTAATCACACAAGAAAAGGGATCTCTCATCCATCCACACCTGTCCACACTTTAACTGACACTGGGTGATAGGATTTTGAATCATAATAGACACCTGTTTTCAGGAGACGTGCTGCAAGTCTTGCAGGAGGCCAGGAAACCCACTACTAGGAAATCCTACTTATTCAAATGGAAGAGGTTGTCTATTTTGTGTCTCTCTTACAACCTGGACCCATTTACTGTGGATGATCCTTTGGTTTTCTGTTGTTTGTGTGAGTTGCTCAATACTGAGTTGTCCTATTCTTCTATTAAAGCCCACTTACCAGCTATCCATAATTGTTTACCCTTTTATCCTCCTCTAGCTTCTAGATTTGAGGTGAAACAATTTCTTAAAGGTTTCCTTAATATTAGACCTCCCAGGAAGCCTGTTCCTCCTCCCTGGGATCTTAAGTTTGTTTTGGAGAAGTTGACTCAGGCTCCTTTTGAGCCTGCTACTTCAGCCTCCTTGCATTGTTCACAGATGCTTCAGACTTGGGGGGGCAACATTTGGCTCCCTGAAGGTAGAGGTGGTATAGTCACCTCATCAGCAGAAGGAGCACATCAGTGTTATAGAAATGAGAGCTCTTCTGCTGGCTTTTTGGGTCTTTCTTTCTCTTTTCTCTCCAGGGCCTTTCAAGGTTTGCACTGAACCTATCTGCTAGCAGGTTGGCTAAGTCAACAGGATCAGTGTAAGTGGTACTGTTAAGAACTACTTCGGAACAAACCTGGGCTGTCCTTTTGTTAGCTCTTACTTCTGCCAGAAGGGTGTCTGAGTTGCAGGCCCTTATGGCTTGTCCTCCTTTTTTGATCTTTCATGAGGACAGGGTGTCCTTGAGCACTAACCCTTCTTTTATGCCTAAGGTGGTTAATGAGCTTCCACTTAACCAGTCTATTAATCTGCCTACTTTTTCCCCTCTCCACCAGATGACAGTGAGAGGGTGCTACATACTTTGGACATTCATAGGCAACTCGTTTATTTGGATGTCTAAGGCTATTAGAAAATCTGATCAGTTATTTGTTTCTTTTCATCCTAGATCTTCGGGATTTGCTGTATCCAAGCAAACTATTTCTTCTTGGATTTCTAAGGCTATTTCCTTTCATTACACTTTTCATGGCAAGACCCTTCCTTCTTCAGTTCAAACTCATTCTACTAGAGCTGTGGCTACTTCTTGTGCTTTTTTCAAGGATTTAGATACTAACTCTATTCTTTAAGCAGCTACCTGGGCTTCTGTGCATATTTTTACCAAGCGCTACAAGTTAGAAGGTGTCTCATGAGCTAGGACTGGTTTTGCTAGTGCTGTTCTTCATGAGGTTTTAGGGGAATCTTCTGCTCCTTCCTCCCTCCCCAGTTTCCTTTTGAGCTTTGGCACTCTCCCATACAGGATCATAGGATTATAGGAGATTACTAGGCTAATAGTTCTGGGGCCCCTACAAGCCTAGCCAAGAGTTTATCCCCAAACAAGAAACCACAGTCAGCACCTGCCACCCCTGTTAATGAGGTACAGAGGTGGAATCTCTGGTACAAATTTGTGGTTACCCACCTACTCATTAAGTTTGCATTTGAAGAGGGTCAGCGATGTACTTTGTTTCACATGTATGGGGAGTATGTTCCAGAGATGGGGCAGCCTCTGGGAGACAAACCTATCTCTCTAGCTGGTTTTGTTAATGTCACATATTAGATTTAAGGCTTTCAATCAGGTACTACGCGAGGAGTTACACTTATGGATACGGAGCATCTGTAGCAGAGCAGGGTCTGAGTTTGTCTTGTAGGTGAAACACAGATCACCTCTGAGCAATCTGTACGATACAGAGTACAGTGATAGTGATTTGAGCCTGTCCACATATGACAGGTGTTGGAGGCCATGGATTCTTTGTGTGAGGTATTTCTGTGCCCTTTCCTGTTGGTGCAGGTGTTTGGAGAGGTACATACCAAACGGGGCATTGTACTCATTATTGGCCTAATGAGGGAGGAGTAGAGAGAGGTAATAACCGCCTTTTTCTGGATGCAATCCCTTTACTTATGAGATGAACCAAGTAAAAGGCTTTTCTGACCACTGCCACTATATGATGGTCAAATGGGAGATCATCAACTTGTGTACCCAGGTCTCTCACCACAGGTTGTGTGCTTAGGGGAGGGGCCGTGTTTTTATATGTTCATAGGTTGGTACTAAGCTATCGGCCCTAGGGCCTATACAAGCCTAGCCATAACAATTCCCTGGCTATTTCTTCTTACAGTATTTACTTCCATGGAAAAGTTGGATGCTGTGAGATTAGAACCCCTACATCTGTAGTATTACACCCTATAGCTTGCAGTATTTATCAAATGTGCCACGCAGTCTGCCAAATGGTATGATAATACATTTATTTTGCATTTAACTTAAGGCCATAACTTTGCCACCAGTCATTTGTTGCTATGAGACCCTCTTGAAGTATGTTAACATCATTTGGGGAGTCAGTGACAGCACCCAGCTTAGAGTCATCCACAAACTTCATCAGCCACAGGCCTTTTGTCTTTGTCTGGACCTCTGAGAAGTAGATGCCAAACAATAGGGGTCCCAGGACAGATCCCTCGGGGACACCACTAGTGACAAGTCTGCTGTCAGAGGTGGTGGCACCTATTTTGACCTTGTGGATCCTATCAGTGAGCTAGTTGGCCACCCACTTGATGAGACAGGGATTTACGCCAAGTTGTGTTAGCTTTTCGATGATGCCCGAGTGGGGGATTGTGTTAAAGGCTTTGGCCAAGTCAAGGTAAGCTGTATGTACTGGACTTTCCCTCATCCAGTGCCTTGGTGATACTCTCAAAAAAGTCAACCAGGTTCAACAGGCAAAATCTGCCCCTTGATGAATCCGAACTGGGTGGGGTCAAGTGCTTGGAGATTGCCTATGTCCTTGTTTATGAGGTCCATAATAATACGTTCCATGGCCTTACAGATGAGACTTGTCAACCTAATGGGGTGAGAGTTTCCCAGGTCAGTAGTGGCACCAACTTTGTGCAAAGAGATGACAATGGGAGCTCTCCACTCTGCTGGAATGAAGGCTGTACTTAGGCTATGGTCAAATAGGGTGCTCAATGGCGAGGCTAGTTCTTGCTGGAGATGTTGCAGAATACAGCCTGTGATGCTATCAGGTCCCATGGAAGCTGTGTTCTTTCCCTTGGATAGGCTCAAGGCTATGGAGATGTGAGGTGTGGGCCAAGTATTGGGGATGTCGAATGGGCCTTGGGGGGGACAGGGGGTGAAGTTTGCACTGAACCTATCTGCTAGCAGGTTGGCTAAGTCAACAGGATCAGTGTAAGTGGTACTGTTAAGAACTACTTCGGAACAAACCTGGGCTTTGCCATGGAGGTTTCTGATGTAACTGTAAAAGGCTTTGTAGTTAGCATTTGTTTCGGAAACTAGTTTCGATTCATAATTAGCTTTGGAGGTTTTCACTAGTGATCTAATTTGCTTGTTGAGGCTAAGGAGGGAGTTTTTCCAAATGGGAATTTGTGCCTTTTTACGCATGGACAGCAGTTTCTTCCTTTTGTTGTAAAGCCTGTTGATAGAGGATGTCCACCACATAGGTTTGTGTTTCCTTGAGCAGCAGGTTTTAGTTCTGTTGGGTATGGCTGAGTCTATACAGTTGTACAGGTGCTTGTATACTGCAATGACATACTGTTCAGTATATATGTCTGCATCCTGTGAGGGGGGCGGTGGTGTGAAGCTACTGATACCCTCCCTTGGAAGGTTGTAGTCAGTTTTTGAGAAGTTGCATCGAGGGGGGGGGGGTTGGATGGCATAGACACTTCGAATGAGACAGACTGATGGTCTGATCTCACCAGGGAAGAACTTACTATGGGGGTATTGCATTGGTCACCCATGTTGGTGAGGACCAAGTCTAGAATGCTATCTCACCTTGTCGGGGATGAGACAAGCTGGTCTAGTGCTTTAGAACTGATGAAGTCAAGGAATCATTGGGTGAGTGCATTAGAGCAGGAATAGTTCACCCAGTTTATGGTGGGGTAGTTGAAGTCACCAAGGATCAGGGGGTACCTTGATGGACTCAAGTAGGTCCAGGTAGGAGGAGTGGGTGTCCTGAGTCATGGATGGGGTCTATAGCTGGCTATAACTTGTATGAGTGTCTTGCCAATTGTCAATTGCACCTGGAGTGGTTCTAGTGCATCATGCTGGCAAACCAATCTGGAGGTGTGCTTGTCTTTAATGAAAATAGAAACTCCACCACCCTTACTCTTCACAACCTCATTTTGGGGTCAGAATGTGTGAAATGAGGTATAGCCTGGTAAGGCAGAGGTGCTCTCTGCAGCCTTGAACCTTGAACCAAGTTTCCGTGACTGCACAGATGTCAGCATCTTCCAGTGCTAGGACCACCTCCAGTGAGTGCATTTTCAGGTTAAGGCTCCTAGTGTTAAGCAGCAGTTTGCTTTTTGACAGATCTTTTATGTTGGATGATTTGTCTGTGGGACATTACCTAAAAAAGGCACAATGGGGGGAGGCAAGAGCCTTGGCCAGAATCCTGAATCCCAGGGTGACAAGTGGAGGCCATCTCTGGCAAAGCATCGAGGCCTGTCAACCATGTCATCCCAGGCGGACAGATACTGGATCCCCTTGGAATGACACCAGAAACTAAGCTAATTGTTGAAGTCCTTGGTAAAGAATACTGCAGCAGTGAATGCAAGGACACAGTACATTTGTGTAAAATGTTACCATAATGGTAGATGCCCTTTCCTTCACTGCTGCAGTATTCCCTCCCTCCTTCCATCCCCCTAGTTTCTTGCCTTCCTGAATGTACAGATTACCTCTTGGTTTCCTTGGACTGGTTTTCCTTCTGGGCAATGAGTTCTGTTTATGGTAGGACTAAACGTCACCTTTATGCCCTATGCTACGCAAGGAGCATATGGGTGACATTCAGCGTACCTTTTAAATAAGCAACAAGTCTTTGGTAGACTGGCCAGACATTCGGGCTTCAGAGGCAGGGAATCCCATATTGTAAAGAATAATGCAGCAGTGAAGGCAAGGACATCTATCGTTATGGTAAGATTTTACACAACTGTACTTTATTTTTGCTCTGTACTTTTAAGTGGAATTATTAAATGAGCAGTAAAGAGTATACACTGAGATCACTGGATTCAGTAGGTTCAGAGGGCTAACCATACAGATACCTCAATTTTAAATCAAAGTGGCAAAGGCAAAGTATATAATGGCTGTTGTAGGCATGTGTCAGGTCACTAAAGGTAGTTTCAGTGGATGCAAAGAAACTGACATCAGTTTGCTGAAACTACTTTAGAAGACAGTGTAGATTGCCTTTTTCTCCACTGTTTGACCTCAGAGTTGGCATATATAATTCAGGGGATATTCCCTCACATGGGAGTACAGGGGGTCTTGCCTCTGCAACAAATAATTTCTTTTAATGATTGCTGAATTTGGTTTCAGTGAACTGCTGTTTATTTTTTGCATTCATTTTAACGTACAGTGACTTGATGTGTATCCATTGTTCCCTATCTAAATATCAGGACAGGAACCCTGTACATAATGTTGATGGTTATCGTTTTAAATCCTTAGCTTTGTTTGACTGTAGCTCATAAGGCGATGTTTACTGTTTATTTTGTCCTTGTAAATTATATTATATTAGACAAACCAGTTAACAGCTATGTATTTGCATTAGAAAGATTAGTCAAGCACTGAGAAAAAATTGAGTAGCAGCCCATTTTAATTTGGTACACAATAGCAATTTCTTATTATGTATTCAAAATTATTCTTAAACATATCTCATTTAAAAGGAAGTTTGGTTTATTTTTTGTGTTTGAAACTTTTCATCCTAAAGGCTTGAATAATGAAGTTTTTGTGGTGACTCTACATTATTCGTTATTCTGAATGCAAATGTTTATTTTCTTTGTATTATTTCCTGAAGTTTATTGCTATGTATACTCTGATTTTGATTTCCACATACCATAGAAGGTATAAGGTGAAGCACTATTAGGTGAAACTTTTATTGCTGAATTAAAAAATAAATTTTAAAAGATCCACCATTGCATGTGTTTTCAAAGTTATAATTTTGGGTGAAAGTGTAAAAATAGTTCTTGTACAAGTAGAAGAAACACTAGACTTTCATTAATGACATCTATATTTTCCTTTTATCTGTGGTACTGGATTTTTCCTCTTCATATGACATATCTTGGTTTTAAAGTCTAGTGTTCAAAGCCTGGAAAAGTGCATGCGCAAGTACACACACACACGCACACACGCGCACACGCGTACACGCGCACGCACACACGCACGCACGCACACACACACACACACACACACACACACACACACACACACACACACACACACACACCTGAGATTGTACATACACACACACACACACAGACCTG
Organism: Protopterus annectens; assembly: GCF_019279795.1. Taxonomy (NCBI): domain Eukaryota; kingdom Metazoa; phylum Chordata; order Ceratodontiformes; family Protopteridae; genus Protopterus; species Protopterus annectens. The sequence continues at coordinate 200,780,401 of NC_056728.1, forward strand.
AGATTCAGAAACATTCACAATGTAGCTATGCAAGGGATACTGTGGAGATGTTCAGTGGAGCGACACATGTCATAGGTATTAACTAGTTAAGAAATCTGTCCATGTAAATAACAGCGCCAGTGATGAGAGAGGTGTTTTGTGGATGCAGCTATAGAATCCTCGAACAACTGTAGTAGTAGTAAGCATGTTATGCATACTCAGTTATGAGCATGCACAAATGTTACCTTGAGCTACTAAAATAATTGTTTTTTTTGTTTGTTTTTTTTTAAACAAGAAACAACTTTATTAAATTATCACATATGACACAGGCAATCCAAACATTTATGTAAATGAAAACAAACCATAATGACATAATTGTAGTTGCAGACATTATACATCACTTATAATCTATCCAGTCATTGCTACTAAAAGAATTGCTGTCGGTAGCAGTAAGTGTCTCACACTGATGCCCCTATTAAGGTTCATTTATTGAAATGAGGAGGAAATGGGAGTAGCAGAAAGTCAGAAAGGGGAAAAACAAGCAGAGGAACATACACAAGGAAACAGGAAAATAGGGAGGAAGGGTATACTCTTTTTTTTGAATGACAGCTACACATTTTGGGAAGGATGTAAGGGAAACTCAAGGATGAAAGGGCAGTATATGTATGGAAAGGGGGGCACATGAACAAGCATAAAACACAAAGACTACCAGGGAAGATGCTGACACAAAGTAGGGTAATAATAGCTACACATACTAAGAGAGGGAGGATAAGTGATAGTGGGGGTCTGGACAACAAACAGGTGAAAGAGGTGAAACACGAGGAAGGGGAATACCACAATGGCAAGATGGGGGATAAGGTGGGGTGTTCAAGCTCATGATTCTGCTATCTTAAACAGGACACTGGTCAACAATATGACTGTGTCATGCCTCAGTTAGCACACTAGGCAGTGGCAGGCAGCAGTGTGGCTCTGCACAATGACCTTCTCCATGTAGACAGTGTGGATGTCAAGCCGCACTGATTCACAAATTCCCCCATCATCTCCTTCAGCTCCTGCTGGGTAATGAACAGTGACCCATTGCTGGTGTCACCAATAGGAATGACAACACCCTCTTTCCAGCAATCGATTCCCAAAAGACACCTTGGTCATTCCAGCTTGTCCCATTACATGACCTCCATCTCCCAATGGACAGGCAGGCCTGAAGGCAGATGGTAATCCAGCAGGAGCTGAAAAGTCATGATGACAGAACTGGGTCACCACAGGCCTAGTTGTAGCTGATCCTGCAGAAAATAATAACATAAATGGAAATAAATAAGAAAATACAAACATCAAATAAAATATAAAAGGAAAACAGTAACAAAAAAAAACAGAAACAAAACAGTTATTATGTCTGTATCTAATTATCAGCCTTACAGGTACCTATAGGACTAAACATTTGCTAGGTATGGCAGGGGCTGACTAGATATAGAATATCATATGTTCCAAATGGGAGATATGAGTACAAAGATATAGCAGTATTGTATCACATGACTTTTGGGGAGGTGTGACACTAACATCAGGACACTGCTAATGGCAATAAAAAGTCAAGCAGGGTGTGTCTCTGTGTCTGCTTATGCAGGTATGTCAAGTGGGACAGGGACAAAGACAGGTTATGTGGATATGGACAATATTGCTGCATATACAGACCAACATGAATATAGTGCCAGTGTGGTGAGTCAAGGATAGACAAGATAATGGTGTTAACAGAAGCAGCTGTCAGCATATTGTGGTAACCAAAATAACAAACTGATACATACTAGTAGAATAAGTGGTTGCAGTTTTAGAATAGCCTACGTATACCAGTTAGGAGTGGCATATGCACTGGCATCCAGTGCGCCAATGCACAAACAATATGACTGCCTGCATGGCATAGGACCTTCTGCTCTGTGGCAATGTCCACAGCATGGAATTTGGCCAACAGCCTTCCATGTCAGGCACAATGTTGCAGTGGGCATGATGTATGGGCATTCTGACCTGGGCATACATTTACAAATGTGGACTGCATAGATTAACCGAGTCCTGTGTGCTTGCTGTATATGTCAGGTGCACACTGTACCAGCATACACTTAGAGTTTCTTCGGCATTATATAACAGTGGTGCATATGGGTATTACAGTTACCTCTACAGTAGTGGTTAATATAATACTGGTATTATTTACAAACTTTACTTATAAGATGGCATGGGCCATACTTACCCCAACATCTGGAAAAATGCTTTGTCCTCCTCCAATACAGAGCACCAATAAAAATTTAAGCTTCATGAATTTAATGTACTGCACAGGCCCTTTTTCACTATATCAAAAACAGGCCACTGAACTGTCCTACTTACTTAATGTATATCTCAGAAGCCCCATCTCTGACCCTTGACCTGTGCACTCATTGTACATCTCAGGAGCACTGTCTCTGACCCCTGAATTGTACGCTCACTGTACATCTCAGAAGCACCGTTTCTGATCCCTGAACTACACTGGTGTGCAGCTACAAATAGGTAGTTATTGCTACAATGGTGTGTAGCTGCAGGTAAGTAGGTGTTGCTACTGTGGTATTTAGCAGCAGACAGATAATACTACAGTAGTATAAAGCTGCAGGTAAGTAGTGCAAAAGTGGTATAGAGATGTAGTTATGTAAGGTTACATTGGTATTGAGATGTAGGTAGGTAGTGCTACAGCGCTGTGCAGCTGCAGGTAGGTAGGTAGTGCTAAAGTGGTGTGCAGCCAGAGGTAGGTAGCTAAATGTTTAGAAATATTTGCCTAAATGGTTTTATTAGCATAATTATTTCCACTCTAACAGACACAATATTCATTGATAAAAATCTGTAGATATTAGTTTGTTCATTGAGCTATGAAAACTTGTTGCTGAGCAACCTGTAAAGTGATTTTTTTAAGCCAGGGCCTATGGTACAGTTGCAAAAAAATTAATGTGAGATGAGTAATTGGGAAAGTGGTGCTTGCACATTATTGTAGTCCTTCTGGGAAGTGGTGCCTGCACATTACTATAGTGCTTCTGGGAAGTGGTTCCTGCAGATTATTGAAGTCCTTCTGAGAAGTGGTGCCTGCACATTATTGCAATCCTTCTGAGAAGTGATGCCTGCACATTATTCTAGTGCTTTTTGGAAGTGGTGCCTGCATATTACTCTAGTGCTTCTGGGAAGTGGTGCTTGCACATTATTGTAGTCCTTCTGGGAAGTGGTGCCTGGACATTATTGTAGTCCTTCTGAGAAGTGGTATCTGTACATTACTCTAGTGCTTCTAGGAAGTGGTGCCTGCACATTATTGTAGTCCTTCTGGGAAGTGGTGCCTGCACATTGCTCTAGTGCTTCTGGGAAGTGGTGCTTACACATTATTGTAGTCCTTCTGGGAAGTGGTGCCTGCACATTACTCTAGTGCTTCTGGGAAGTGGTGCCTGCACATTACTCTAGTGCTTCTGGGAAGTGGTGCCTGCACATTACTCTAGTGCTTCTGGGAAGTGGTGCCTGCACATTATTGTAGTCCTTCTGGGAAGTGGTGCCTGCACATTATTGTAGTCCTTCTGAGAAGTGGTGCCTGCACATTTTTATTATGCTTCCTACATATGTTGTAGTTGTATGTTTTTTTATGAATTGCATGAAACTGTGTTGGGCTGGGGGTGGAGGTATTGTGTAGAACTGACAACAGGTGAATTTTGTTTGGGGTAATATGAACAGGGTTATTAACATGGTAGGACACTTACAGATAATGCTATGTACTGACATAGCAAAGTTCTATGTGTGTTATAGTACATGGGAGACATAAGCTTTGGCTTAGGCTGAGTGAGAACTATATGTGTCTCCATGTTATGTGAAAAGTTCCATTTAGTTTGATTTGACTGACATATGTTATCCAATATACTGCGATGCACTATTACAGCTGTCCAGCAGACTTTACTCTGTGTGAGGCCTTTGGGTAGCACAGTTTTATTAGCTGAGGGGAAAGTCACACATTAAGCTGTACATTTCTCCACTGTGGTGAGGGTAACCCTGTCACCTGCAGCTACAAGGAGAGCCATTATAGTGAGCTTGTAGTGTACAATTCACCATTGTGTCACTGCACGTGGTACATTCATATACCTTTTAGAATTACTTATTTTGATGGACAGCAGCTGGGATGTAGAATGTATGTCTCTTTATAGGTAGAGGTGGAAAGGGGACCTAAAATAATACTAAGTCTGCTAGTCTGGTAATGCTTCATGGGAGTTTTTAGTGAACCCAAATGTCTCATCTGCTTTAGGAAGCACTGTAGCAGAGGATGAGCCAAATACCTGTTTAGCACTTGTGGCCCAACCCTTACTACACCTGAAGTGTGATACCATAGTTCTGGACTGGGATTGTTGGTGGGGGCCCTCAACACACCCACGTAGGAACATTAGGCACTTAGACCACATGATTTGCACCAAATATCCATGTAATGTTGAAAGGTTTCTATTGTAGGTGATGATGCCCCCTCTTATATGTCAAAGCAGTGCTCACAGCCATGCCATATTGACTGTCATCACATTGATAGCAGCTGTACAGGTGGTTTGTGGCACATTATGGGTAACAAACAAGACAGGCCATGCAAACACAGGGCACATTCTTGTGTTGCTGAGCTATGGCTATGCCATGTATAACATGCCACCAGTTTAAGCATGTATTTCTTTGATATTACAGTAGTCACCCCTGGTTCAGACAGACACAGGAAGTAAAGATTCTCTCAGAGAGAGAATGGCATCCTACTGCAGTCCTCAGTAAACATGATCAGTGAATGCAGTGTGAAATGAGATCATACTGGGCCTTTTGTGAGCATGTCTGGCAGTGCATTTTAGAGCAAATCTGTGCAGCCCATGGCAGCAGGGGTTGACATACTTGTGACAGGCAATGCCATGGCCACCACATGCCACCTGATATGAGTGTCTCTACAGGCACTAGTCAAAATTTGTGCAAAGCTGATATACAGGAACAAGCAGAGACCATTACAGCCATAGCAGAGGGCATTAGTGTTGTGTGTGGTCTGCGTGATGATCTGTGAGACAGTCTGGCCCATTTAGGTAGCATAATGGAAAGCCAGTGTAGGGAGCCTGTATGCTGCCAGATATCCTTGTATGACCATCCAAAGCCAGTGCTATTTTCCTGGCCAGTCCATCTCCACTTCTGGTGGGGAAGCCTCCCCATAGGATTGGAAATGGGTAGTCCAAGTCCTGTAGCTCCATCACCTCCACAACTCTTGTCAGTGCTGAAGGCACTACAGGATGTTGGGGACACAGAGGAGATATGGGGTGCTCATGTTGAAACCATCTGTAGCACATTGTGTCATACATGCTTATGGAGCTCTTCATCTTCCGCCTGTGCTGTGGATCATGCCTGTGACCCTCCCAGAAAAGGATATCCCTGTGGACAGATACCTACCATATTTCTCCATAAATAAGACCTAACCAGAGAATAAGGCCTAACATAGTTTTCCAGGATAGTCATAATATAAGCCCTACCCCAAAAGTAAGCCACAACGGACGTGTTGATTTATAAAATAATAATATTATTGACACCTGTTGACTGAGGTTATCGCACTCTGCTCACCATTTTCAGACCATTCAGATACCTAACATCTTCTCTTTGCAGAAAGCCTTAAGATTGTTTCCACGGGAGCCCTCCACAATTTTTACTGTAACCCTAATCCTCACTCACACTTAACGTTTGAGATCCTTGGCCCATAAACACTGGCAAATGTACTTTGATTGGTCAAAGTGCAAACAACGCATGTAAAACGTGCTCACTTGATAACGCATGGGGGTGGTTGTGTCTTCTTAACTGTCACCATTTTTGTTGCCACTCCTGTCTCGTACGTCTTCAATTAACCCCCCCCCAGACAAGATGAGTGCAAAAAGAAAGAGCTATTCCATCGAGTACAAGAAAGGAATCACAGAGGACTCCTGGGGAAAGAATCCGATGGCTTTCTGCAAAGAGAAGAAGTTGGATCTCCAAATGGTCCGAAAATGGCGAGCAGAGTACGATAACCTCAGTCAACAGGTGGATGAAGGAAATGCTAAGAAATGCAAGTGTGGATTAGGCTGGCAACCATTATTTCCTGAGCTGGGAGACATCATCTGTGAATGGATTGCTACAGGAGAGCAAAGGCTTTGGTTGTGTGCAGGGATGATATTCAAGCATTTGCCCTTGCAATAGCACCACAGTTAGAATATCCCCAGAAGAATTCAAAGCATCACAACATTGGCTGGATAGTTTCCTTCAGTGATATGAACTGTCTCTAAGAAGATTGACAACACTGTTCAAGCTGGATGATACTGAAGTTATTAAACGTGCACTTGCATTCAAGTCCTTTGTTGATGGCATTGACTCTTCTAAATGCCAGCTCTCCAACATGATTGCTGTGGATGAAACTGCAGTGTTTATGGGCCAAGGATCTCAAACAACAATTGATCAGAGGGGTGCCTCGTCAATCTACATTCACTCCACTGGTTAGGAAAGTGCACGTGTTACCTGTATTTTGGCAATTTGTCTAGATGGAAAGAAAACTCCACCTCTAATTATTAGTAAGGGCAAGAAAGATAAGATTGAACGTGTTTCAGGCATTTACATTCTTGAAACCGAAAAAGCCTGGTGCACACAAGCAGTTATAAGGAAGTGGGTCGATGTAATGCCACTTGTTTTGCGAGGTGGTGAAAGAGGTCTGCTAGTCTGGGATTCAGCCAGCACTCACCATGCTAAAGACATGAAGAGCTTCCTTGCACAGCGAAGAATAGATCAAATAATGATTCCCGCAGGAATGACTGCCTATCTCCAGACTCTTGATATTGCAATAAACAAGCCATTGAAGGATCATTTGCGCATGGAACTTAATGACTACATTGGAAACAGAATAGAGAGAAATCAGAGTGGAAACTTTGTGAAGCCTAGCCTGCAAGAGGTCATGACTTGGGTGAAGAATTCATGGGATAAAATCACTGACAGCTGTGTTGCCAATGCACTACAAGCAGGCTCATTTAAGGAAAAAGCTCTATTGCTGGGCATGACAGATTGGGCCCAATGGTTCTACAGGAAATGTAGTCACAGAAATTCAGGCCAGAATTTGGGGGTTGGAGACTTATGACAATGTTCCAGAAGAATATGACATGACAGTATTTGAATAACTTTTCTGTTATCGGGGCAACATAATGGATTGCTTCTGCTTTCAGCTGCCAGCAAGTTCTTGTCAGTTTTTTTACTTTATTGTATTAAGTTAAAATTTCATTATCAAGGGGTAATTACAAATTAAGGCCACTAGTTCCCAGACTTAATTTTTATGACTTTCCATCATTCTTCTCTTATGGTTTGGGTAAGGAATAAAGAAAGCATCACCACTCAAAAAGTGGCAGTTATTCACCTGTTTTATTCCTCTCCTCCAATACACATGTATTGAAATTTTTCTGCACTTTTTGTTAAGCATGAAATATTGCACTGTGAAAGCCAAGGTGTAGATATTCTGAAGTTGAAATGTTTGTTGCACTGTTTCTGTAGAATTCTGAAACAACTGTTAACGTGTTACCTAGAACTGTTGCCCAATAACAGAAAAGTACCAAATAAATGTCAGTTTGTTTACCTGAATAAATGTCGATTTGTGTACTTGAATAAATGTCGATTTTTGTGCATGAATAAATGTCGATTTGTGTACATGAATAAATGTTTATTTTTGTACATGAATAAATGAATAAATGTAGATTGTTGTATGGGGGGGGGGTAAATAAGGCATCCCCTGATAATAAGCCCTAATGCGTATTTCGGCAGGGGGAAAAGTATAAGACCCCGGACTTATTTTCAGGGAAATATGGTACACAGCTGATGCAGACATCTCCTGTTGGTGCCCGAAACCTTCCTTTAGACCACAACACAGTGTTGCATAATCTTCTAAAGCCATGTCCACACACGCTCACAAATGGACTACCTACCTCTGCCCAGCCACAATGCCATGACAGTACAAACTCTCTGTCTAGTCTTCTGAGCTCACCACACTCACCCATCTATGGGAGATACAGTCACACAGCAATAATCATACATACACACACACACACACACACACACACACCCACACACACATCCTATTTTCCAAATCTATCACTGTGGCAATCTCCACCTGTGCTTGTGATGACAACTTCATCCTGACCACTGTACTCTGGGATATGAGTAGCCCATGTTTAATGCACAATGACATCAGCCCATGCATGGTATGGAACAGCCTGGTTGTATCACTGCTTACATAATTTATACTGATGCATTTTGTGTTTAAGGTGGCCCATAGTTATGAACCAGATGGTCCCTCTTAGGTAGCACCATGGACTACTGCGCCCACCTTCACCTCACATAGTCATCATCTGCAGTCAGCTCCTTATCAGGAACCTCCTCTGCTGTCGACTCCAGGACCACTTCTTCCTGAATATCTCTTTCATGCTGTCTCTGGTTGCATGGCAACATGTTGTGTAATGCATACACTGCAAATATTTTATTGCATGTTTCATGGTCATACTGCAAGGCAGTAGTGGAAACATGTGGACAGTGAAAGTTGGCCTTTAGAAGTCTGCACACACACACACACACACACACACACACACACACACACACACACACACACACACACACACACACACACACACACACACTCTCTCTTGATAATAACTTGGGTCTTTGATAGTGTGGAGCTGTATGCATTCTGTGGCATGGTCTGTGGATTTCTTATTGGTGTCATTAGCCATGGTTGCAGGTCTGACAGTACACTAGCCCTGTAGATAACTCCACACAAACCACGGATACAAGCTG